>NC_079215.1:60670745-61038245 GCF_029633865.1 Lampris incognitus
TCTTGCTGTGAGGCAACCATGCTAACCACCGAGACACCACGCAATGTGCTGCATGTAATGTTATCTCACCCTCACTTTCTCCAACATAGGAACGATCCCCGATCTTCATCACAATTATGTGCGCAGTAATGATGCAATACTGTCGCTTTAAGAAGCAGACGGGTCCTGTTAATCATCCTCTTGGATATTATGGATAAGTATGGGTAAGTTATATTATAGCACTGAAATGTTTGTTGTCTTAATTGGACCAAATGGCTTGTGAAGACAGTTTCAGTGCAGAGAATGGGTGTATCCAATGAAGCTAAAGTTATTTAGGGAGCTAACGGCAAGTTGCCCATATCAACACAGCTGTGCACTGAGCGGTCGGATATACGCCTTTATTTCACCCATATCCACTCAAATCATGGCATTATTTTCACAACTGCCGAGGATGAATGACACCATCCCCCGAACACCACATTTGCTTCAAGTAATAAGCAATCAACTGTAATTTGGATAATACCAAAAGCAGTTATCCTCAAGCAAATATATTCCAAGCCCAACGCCTGTCAATCTGTGGTCTTCTTGGTAAATGTGTGTACACATTCTCGCAAAACAGTCTACTTGAGAAGAAGAAGAGGTATATAATGCACCCCGGCATGCAAATAGCTCACGGTGCCGAGAGATACTACACAGTCGTCTGGCGACAGCGGAATAACATTTTGCTAGCTACGTAACCTGTGTTATTTCTCGAGAGCAGACGTTTTCCCCTTCATTCTGCATATCAACACATTTCCCATATATCCACCCCTCCAACCCTCCCTCCACCCCTCCATCCATTATCCGAACCACTTATCCTGCTCTCAGGGGTCGCGGGGATGCTGGAGCCTATCCCAGCAGTCATTGCGCGCCAGGCGGGGAGACACTCTGGACAGGCTGCCAGGCCATCGGACACACACACACACACACATTCACACCTAGGGACAATTTAGTATGGCTGATCCACCTGACCTACATGTCTTTGGGAGGAAACCCACGCAGACACGGGGAGAACATGCAAACTCCACACAGAGGACGACCCGGGATGACCCCCAAGGCCGGACTACCCCGGGGCTCGAACCCAGGACCTTCTCGCTGTGAGGCGACAGCACTAACCACTGGGCTACGGTGCCACATAGGGACGTCCTATATAGAAAGATGTTTCTATATGCCTTGTGACTGAACGACTAAATCCGCCGTGATGTCATACAACAGCAGGTTATGAGCGCAATAGTCGACAGATGCCCTGCCGTAGTCATCTTCGTCGCAACGGATTTTGGTGCTGTCCAGTCTCGTAGCATGCCCGGATCATATTGGTTTTTATCTCTGCAGCACCCTTCCAAGGGGTCAAGGTCGCTTAACGATAGTAACTCTCAACAGAACGTGCAAGCAGACACAATCGGAACATGGCAACACAACAATACCAACGATAACAAGACTGCAGCACAACAACAACATGGCACGAATCATGGGAGAGAGAGAGAGAGAGAGAGAGAGAGAGAGAGAGAGAGAGAGAGAGAGAGAGAGAGAGAGAGCGGTGGTACCTCCGGGAGAAGAGACGGGTCTTTAAATGAGATGTGAGAGCTGTGATGCAGGAAGTGCTGCGCATGAGCAACTGGAGGGAATTCCAAAGTCTGGAAGCCATGACAGCGAATGTGCTGCACCCACACAGGGGCGGTCTGACACACTGCCAAGCGCTGTTTCAACTAATCATACACGGCCCTGCAGGTTGCAGACTTGTCTAATGGTGCTGGAGGTGCTCACATGAGCACCAGCTTCCACCAAACCTGTCTCATACAGGCCGGGGGCCAGGGCACAGTGCCGACTCACAGCTTTTACACCACTAACAATGCCGCTCTGCTCTGTGTGTGTCTGTGTGTGTTTCCTTTGAAAAAAACAATCTTACTCTCATGTATAAGTATTTATTGAACAAAGGACTGGAGCAGAAGGCTGATAACTTGATATGGGACACGATATGCTAGAAATAGTAGTCAATATTTGAGCGGTGATAATTGTGGGTGGAGGTTAGGGTTGGATTAGGGCGCACAAACACATTTGCTTGTCTTGGCCCAGTTGCTGGTTAGCACCTCGGCACTCTATGTACCCGATGGCCCCATGTCGGCGGAGGAGAGCTCTGATCTGACCTCCGCCGTGTTTGCCCATCTTGTTTAATCAGCAAGTATCAGCCCACACACTGGGACAACACACGTATGGAGGGGCTGTAGTATTCTACCTCCTCCGGCAAATGGGGCAGAATGAGGTTAACTCTGTTTGGGCTTCTCTATTTTACTCAATTTTATGACCCAATTAGGTGCTGACAGTGGGTGGAGGATGACAGGGGCGGTGGGGTGTGGTGTTGGAGGTGACAGTGGGTGGAGGGTGACAGGGGCGGTGGGGTGTGGTGTTGGAGGTAACAGTGGGTGGAGGACGACAGGGGTGGCGGGGTGTGGTGTTGAAGGTGACAGTGGGTGGAGGGTGAGAGGGCTGGTAGGGTGTGGTGTTGGAGGTGACAGTGGGTGGAGGGTGACAGGGGTGGTGGGGTGTGGTGTTGGAGGTGACAGTGGGTGGAGGGTGACAGGGGTGGTGGGGTGTGGTGTTGGAGGTGACAGTGGGTGGAGGGTGAGAGGGGTGGTGGGGTGTGGTGTTGGAGGTGACAGTGGGTAGAGGGTGAGAGGGGTGGTGGGGTGTGGTGTTGGAGGTGACAGTGAGTGGAGGATGAGGGTGGGGGTGGGGTGGGTGTTGGAGGTGACTGTGGGTGGAGGATGGGTGTGGTGTTGGAGGTGACAGTAGGTGGAGGATGAGGGGTGGTGGGGTGGGGTGTTGGAGGTGACAGTGGGTGGAGGTGGAGAGGGGTGTAGGGTGTGGTGTTGGAGGTGACAGTGGGTGGAGGGTGACAGGGGTGGTGGGGTGTGGTGTTGGAGGTGACAGTGGGTGGAGGGTGAGAGGGGTGGTAGGGTGTGGTGTTGGAGGTGACAGTGGGTGGAGGTTGAGAGGGGTGGTGGGGTATGGTGTTGGAGGTGACAGTGGGTGGAGGTGGAGAGGGGTGGTAGGGTGTGGTGTTGAAGGTGACAGTGGGTAGAGGGTGAGAGGGGTGGTGGGGTGTGGTGTTGGAGGTGACAGTGGGTGGAGGTGGAGAGGGGTGTAGGGTGTGGTGTTGGAGGTGACAGTGGGTGGAGGGTGACAGGGGTGGTGGGGTGTGGTGTTGGAGGTGACAGTGGGTGGAGGGTGAGAGGGGTGGTAGGGTGTGGTGTTGGAGGTGACAGTGGGTGGAGGTTGAGAGGGGTGGTGGGGTATGGTGTTGGAGGTGACAGTGGGTGGAGGTGGAGAGGGGTGCTAGGGTGTGGTGTTGAAGGTGACAGTGGGTAGAGGGTGAGAGGGGTGGTGGGGTGTGGTGTTGGAGGTGACAGTGGGTGGAGGTGGAGAGGGGTGTAGGGTGTGGTGTTGGAGGTGACAGTGGGTGGAGGGTGACAGGGGTGGTGGGGTGTGGTGTTGGAGGTGACAGTGGGTGGAGGGTGAGAGGGGTGGTAGGGTGTGGTGTTGGAGGTGACAGTGGGTGGAGGTGGAGAGGGGTGGTGGGGTGTGGTGTTGGAGGTGACAGTGGGTGGAGGTGGAGAGGGGTGTAGGGTGTGGTGTTGGAGGTGACAGTGGGTGGAGGGTGACAGGGGTGGTGGGGTGTGGTGTTGGAGGTGACAGTGGGTGGAGGGTGAGAGGGGTGGTAGGGTGTGGTGTTGGAGGTGACAGTGGGTGGAGGTGGAGAGGGGTGTAGGGTGTGGTGTTGGAGGTGACAGTGGGTGGAGGGTGACAGGGGTGGTGGTGGAGGTGGTTGATCGTGATGGTTGCAGCTGGTGCTTCGGTAGGATCTCACAGTTTCTGCAGAGTCAAGGATGCTATCAGACATGACAGTGAAGGGATGTGAGACACCACCAGCAGCAGCAGCAGCAGCAGCAGCAGCAGCAGCAGGACGGGGGTTCGGCGCCGCTTCTTGTGTTGCTGCTTTATATTCCCGTTGCGCTCATGGTTCAGTGAGGAGCCGCTGCAGCTGGGATTTAATGGCGGGCTGTAAAATAGCTCTGCTTGGCTAGAAGACAGTAGGAAGTCAAGAGGCTGAGCACTTGGCTTCTCTGGCCACCGCACCTGCAGAGCTCCTCAGTACTCCTGCTGTGTTGTGGATGTGCATCAAGAAGAGAAATGACCCGGCTGGGAAAAAGTCCCTTTTCCCAGCTGTAGAAGCCGGGTTCTGCCCAGTGTGAAACTGGGCAATATAATTCATATAATGATTAAAAATAAACAGAGGGCATCCAGCTAGCGTGGTGGCCTATTCCGTTGCCTACCAACACGGGGATCCCCGGTTCGAATCCCCGTGTTACCTCTGGCTGGGTCGGGCGTCCCTGCAGACACAATCGGCCGTGTCTGCAGGTGGGAAGCCGGTTGTGGGTATGTGTCCTAGTCGCTGCACTAGCGCCTCCTCTGGTCGGTCGGGGCGCCTGTTCAGGGGGGAGGAGGAACTGGGGGGGAATAGCGTGATCTTCCCTCGCTCTACATCCCCCTGGCGAAACTCCTCACTGTCAGGTGAAAAGAAGTGGCTGGCGACGCCACATGTAATGGAGGAAGCATCTGGTAGTCTGCAGCAGCGACCGAGACAGCTCAGAAGAGTGGGGCAATTGGCCAAGTACAATTGGGGAGAAAAGGGGGGGGGAGGGCGGCACGGTGGCGCAGTGGTTAGCGTGGTCGCCTCACAGCAAGAAGGTCCTGGTTCAGGCCCCAGGGTAGTCCAACCTTGGGGGTCATCCCGGGTCGTCCTGTGTGTGGAGTTTGCATGTTCTCCCCATGTCTGTGTGGGTTTCCTCCGGGGGCTCCAGTTTCCTCCCACAGTCCAAAGACCTGTAGGTCAGGTGAGTCGGCCGTACTACATTGCCCATAGGTATGTGTGTGTGTGTGTGTGTGTGTGGGGGGGCTGTGTGATGGCCTGGCGGCCTGTCCAGGGTGTCTCCCCACCTGCCGCCCAATGGCTGCCGGGATAGGCTCCAGCATCCCGGCGACCCTGAGAGCAGGATAAGTGGTTCGGATAAGGGATGGATGGAAAATAAGAATGAAAGAAGGCACAGTCTCTGTCAGACTCACAACATCAGAACAAGATTCCTCTCTTGGCTTCATACATATAGTCATGAAGCGGGAAATAGCAGAAGCCAAAAGTTGCAGCAAATGATAGGTACCATTATTTCCTCGCAGGTACGCAGCATCTCGGCGTCTCTTTTGCAGAAGGTTTGATGTTTGTGAAGCACGCAGGGTGGAGCTATGAAGAAAACCGCTTTTGTTGTGTCACAGTAAGTGGTTTACCACAAGAATAATAATAATGTTGCCGTTGGTTGGTTGCCTAGTTACAACCACTTGAAATCAGAGGTTGTGGTGGAGGGAGAGGAGAGGAATGTTTGATTCCCTAGGAGTTCGAACATTACCACAGTGTGTGTGTGTGTGTGTGTGTGTGTGTGTGTGTGTGGGGTACTGACAGCTGTACCTGAAATTGAAAATGTCCCCCAAATTGCGTTATTTAATATCCCCGCCTGCCGCCCATTGGCCCATTGGGATAGGCTGCAGCGTCCCCGCGGCCCTGAGAGCCGGATTTGCGGTTAAGATAACGGATGGACGGATGGATGGATGGATGGAATATCAATGATATTATATAACGCAGTGAGAAACCCTGGATGGGAGAGCTAACATTAAATCAACTGACTTGAGCTTAGTCTGCTACGTCCAGTGGGCCCAAAGACCAGGGCCCTGCCTGGAGCTGTGCGCGCAAGCTAGGCTAACTGCTAACCCATACAAACCGGCAGGTCCGACAGTCATGCTGGCTAACGTTCGTTCTCTGGACAGCAAAATGGACTATACTTCGGACGGCATTCACCCTACTGTCTAGCAATATAGATAGCTGTCTACGTTTAGTTTGACACCAGGGACTCATCATTCAGCAGGCTGCAGGTGATTAGAGAGCCTGCTGGGTTTAAATCTAGTGCGGATGTGGAGTCAAGTAGTTTAATATGTTTAGTCAGGAAATTTCTCGTAGGGTAGATTATCAGACTGACAGCTTGGTCTATAACATTGAGACCATCTCCCTACCCTGCTGTATTGCTCCCAATATCTCCTCTCCTAAATGTGTGAATCACAATAATCTAATAAACATTTCTACCACTGGTGGTGGTGGTGAAATGTGCAATGGAGTGCCTAATAATCTACAGGACCAAACATTCCACACTTCCGGTGTGGGAAGATGGTGGCGCAAATTCGCAGTCGCCTCACCCAGTACCGGTGTGGGAAGATGGCATGTGAAACATGGCTGAAACCAAGTGTTTTTCATCCCTTAAAAGAAGTTTCCCCACCCGACCTATGCCCATGTACGTAGCTCGGGCAAATAAACAAGGTGGGAGTGTTGCCTTAATATATAAATCTATTTTCAATCTGACTTCTAGAATTGAATCTAAAGTCCAGTCTTTTGAGGCTCTAGCTCTTGGTCCATCTCCCTCAGCCATGAATAGACTCTGCTCAGTCGAGTTTGTGATACGACCTCCTGGCCCTTACTCACTATTTCTTGACGAGTTTGGAGAATTTGTCTCAGGTCTTGTTACTCATTCTGATGAGATTATAATTCTTGGGGATTTCAGTATTCATCTGAATAAGGCTGTTGATCCTCTAAGTAAAGCCTTTCTGGCGCTAGTTGATGATTTTGGGTTCGCTCAGTTTGTTCAAGAGTCGACTCATTGGAGTGTTACCACTCCAATGAGTCGGTTTTATCTAAAGGTATAGCTGTTAGATATGATATTACATATGTTATATAAATATGTGATAGATGTTGTGTTGCTGTAAAGCCCCTTGAGGCAAATTTGTAATTTGTGATATTGGGCTATACAAATAAAATTGACTTGACTTGACTGTTTCAGATCTGAATGTCTTACCAACAACATCTGCTGTGTCAGATTATTTTCTCATCAAATTTGAATCATTATTAGCCTGTCCAGTTAGTGTCAGCAGAGATGTAATTGCCACTCGCCACACTGGTCCATCCACTGTAGCTGCATTTGGCCAGCAGCTGCCTGAAGTCTTGGCTTCATTCACTGTAGTGACTGACTCTGTTGAAAATTTCACTAGTGACTTAAATGTGGCCCTTTCTAGTCTCCTCGATTCAGTTGCACCTCTCACTACCAGAGCTAGGCAACTAAAGAGGCCTACACCCTGGTTTAATGATAAGACACATGCACTTAAGCAGGCCTGCAGGAGACTGAAACGCAAAACGAAGTTTTTTTTTACCCATCTTGGCATGAGTGTTTATTGATATACAAACCTGCTTTATCTGCTTTGAAAGCAGTGCATCTCTCTCATTTAATCAATATTAATCAACATAATCCCAGATTTCTCTTTGACATTGTAGCTACATTTACTGAAAAGCAGCCATCTATTAACTGCTCATCATTCATGGCCATGAGTTTCCAGAATTCTTCTGCAATAAGGTTGATGAGATCACAAACAAAATTAGTTCTTCAACTCCAGCTATTCTTGCAGAACCTGTCTTGCCAAATTCATATCTAAACAATGAGTCACTGATAGTGACTCGTTGTATAGCGACAGGCATGGGTGCAAGTCCATGAATACTGGGATGACATCCAGCGTTTTATCTCTGCCCCCATCCGTAGGGTTAGTGGTTGTGTCAGGAAGGGCATCCGATGTAAAATTTTGCCAAATCATTATGTAGACTGACAACACCATACCGGATCAGTCGAGGTTCCATATGGGATTGGCTGAGGCCCAGGTTAACAATGCCCGCCATTCGTGCTGTGCCCTCCCAGGGTACTCATAAAAACTGTACAATCAGCTGTGGCAACCCCTAGGAAACGGGGAGCAAGTTGAAAAAAAGAAGACATTGAGTCACTGATAGTCTCTGTTATTACAGCTTTTGAGACTATCTCTCTTGATACTTTGACTAAGCTCATATCAGCTTCTAAACCAACTACTTGCCTACTTGACCCTGACCAGCAACATTTTTTTAAAGACCTGGCCTTTCCTGGGACCTACAATTCTAGACATTGTTAATTTATCACTACTGGCACTGTTCCCAGCAGTTTTAAGACAGCTGTGGTTACACTTCTACTTAAAAATAAAAATGAGTCAATCCAGGGTCTCTTAATAACTATTGAGCAGTCTCTAATCTTCCATTCTTTTCTACAGTATCAGAGAGAGTTGTGTATCACAACTTTCAACCCACATAGAAGAAAACCATCTATATGAACCTTTTTAATCGGCTTTCAGGTCCTGTCACTCCACGGAAATTGGTCTGACCCGAGTGGTGAATGATCTTTTACTAGCTATGGACTCTGATTCCACCTCTGTGCTGGACCTCAGTGCAGCTTTTGACAACATTGATCACTGTATACTATCAGGCAGAATAAATTGTAATTTTGGTGTTTGGCTTAGCTCTCTCTCTTGCCTTAAGTCCCACTTATCTGGAAGAACACATTGTGTCTGCTATAGTAATATTACATCAAAATTCTCTGATGTTAAATATGGCGTACTTCAGGGCTCAGTTCTTGGCCCTCTACTTTTCTCTCTTTATATTTCACCTCTTGGCCAAATTATTCGCAGTTATGGAACACATTTCCATTGCTATGCTGATGATACTCAGTTGTATGTGCCTATAAGGGCTGATGATCATACTCAAATGACTAATTTAGAGGCCTGCTTGGATATGAAAAATTGGATGTCATTTAACTTTCTGCTTTTAAATTCGGATAAAAACGAGATGCTGGTCATTGGCCCTACTAGACACACACCAATTTGATCAAGTAATGATAACAATTGACAACTTTGTGGTTTCACAAAGTATGGCAGCCAAAAATCTTGGCGTTACGTTTGATCTCAGCCTTTCCTTTGATAAGCACAGTAAAGAAATCACCAAGACTGCCTTTTTTTACTTACGTAACGGAGCTAAAATTTGTTCTTTTCTGTCCATGGCTGACACAGCGACTCTAATACATGCATTTGTTTCATCCAGACATTATTACTGTAATGTTCTGTTTTCAGGTCTGCCAAATGCCAATACTAAAAGTCTTCAGATGGTTCAGAATGCTGCAGCTAGAATCCTGACTAAATTTCGGAAATTGGACCATATTACATCAATTTTCCCTCCCTTCACTGGCTTCCTATCCATGTTAGATCAGACTTCAATGTGCTTCTGCTGACTTATAAAATCCTAAATGGGCTTGCCCCATCTTACCTGTCTGATCTCCTTAAACCGCACATTCCATCTCTAGCTCTTTATACAGGGCTCCTGTGTGTACCCAAAGTTAAAAATAAGTCAGAGGGGCAGTCAGGTGGCAGGGCCTTTTCCTATCGGGCTCCGTTCTTGTGGAATAACCTGCCTGCTGCCATCAGACAATCAAGAGTCTGTTGAGTCCTTTAAATCCAAACTTAAAACTCATCTTTTTGCCTTAGCATACAATTAGTTGCCTTTGAGTGCTTCACAACCTGTACTGCCTGGTGGGTTGGTTTCTGTCTTGATGAATTTACCAAGCACTATTCTGCTGACGAGATTATAGCGTATAGATTATTGACCATTGCAAACTGCTCTCTTCTCTCACATCTTTTCTCTCTCTCTGAATGATGTCTTCTTTCTTTTTTTCTATGTCAATGGTGTGATGTCAGTCTCCTTGGTGTGCACGTGCAATCTGTCCTTCTCCCAGGTTTCCAAAGTGATGGCAGTCGCCACCTGGACATGCTTGGCAGGAAACCAGAGCCCCCGGAGGAAACCCACACAGACACGAGGAGAACATGCAAACTCCACACAGAGGATGACCCGGGACGACCCCAAGGTTGGACTACCCCGGGGCTCGGACCCAGAACATTCTTGCTGTGAGGCGACCGTGCTAACCAATGCACCACCGTGCCGCCCATTTACATACAAATATCCATCAAAAAAAATTGTTTGTTTTTGAGTACAAATGGAGGAAAGCAGGGTTTGGAATCAGATCATTTAGATTTGTGGATGTGGAATTTACCAAGAATAATCAAAAGCTGAATTATATAGGTAATATTGCTGTCCATCCCATAAAACACAAAATATAACATCATGTGAAATACATTAATCTGTACATTAGTAACCATTTTTCCAATTATAAAGTCTTGCATATCAATCCAAAATACCTTTGAATGGACACAGTGAAAAAACAAATGAAATATAGTTTCTCTATCTGAATTGCAAAAAAAAAAAAAAAACAAAACCCACAAGTATATCCTATATTTAGCTTAAATCTTTCCAAGACTTCTTTAGCAGGGTAAATTTGATGTAAGATCTTGAAGGATACTTCTTTCACTTTGTTATTAATACAATAATTGTTTAGAATATAACAACCCTTTTCCCACTGTAAACCAATCCCTCACGATAGAAGACCAAAAGAATCGTGCTGCAGGATGTGAAACACAGTCCAAAGCGTTTCTGGTGTGTCTGTCACTGCATGTTTTATTGCGAATATTGATAACACCAATAAAGATTTGCTTAAAGCTAATAATGTTCATCACTGTAAGGTTACAATTCTTTAAAAACTGAAGAGAACCCATGGGAATGGCATCAAAAAATAATAGCATATTCTTTGGGTGTGATTGGTATCTTACATTTCTGAAGAAATTCTGACGATGACAACACCATTTCTATTTATCAATTGACCAACTAGTAAAATTACGTTGTCAAACCATGAACAAGGATTTATTTATGTAAAAAATATCCTTTTTATTCCAGATATAGTATCTATGAGGACTGAAATTGTGTTTCTATACCAATACCCATGCTAAAAGAGATTGTCTATGGACGTTAGCTAATTTAATTGTGATCTTGTCAACAGAAAAAGTAAACACTTTAACAAAAAAATCAATGCTACCAGTAGAATTAAATAAATATGCAGGAAAAGCATACCAGATACTGTTGGGATTCTTTAAAAATTCTATAAGCCACTTAATCTTAAAAGTATTATTCAATAAATTAAAATCCAAGACTTTAAGACCACCTTGTTCTTTACTACCACTGATAACTTCTTTTTTTAAGATAATGTTTTATTTTCTCCCCCAAATGAAGTCATGTAGCATCTTATCCAACTCTTTACTAACATTTGTTGGGACACTGAGCGACAATGATACATATACTGATGTAGCGATTCCTTCTGTTTTGGATAACAGAACCCTACCAAATATGGAAATAACTCTCGGTAACCACGAATTCAATTTCCATTTGGTTTTTCCAATAATAGGATCAAATTTTAATTTAGATCGTTGTTCCAAATTCTTACAAATAAAAATACCTAAGTAAGTCACCCTTTCTTTAATTGGAATCCCATGACAATATGACAGATCACAAGGTTTAACTAGGAATAAGACAGACTTGTCCAAGTACATCTTTAAACCTGAAACATTAGTAAACTCGTTTATACAAGCCGCTGCTTTTGAAACTTGACTTTGGTCTGACAGAAAAATTGTGGTATCATGTGCTAGTTGACAAAGTTTGAAATTCTTCCCCACTGCATTTATATATAGGAAGGGTGATTTAAAAAAAATTATGAGTAGCCATTTCTTGGGTAACTAACAAAAATAAAAAATGAAGATACAGGACAGCCTTGTCTTATACCACGATGAATGTTAAATTGTTCTGAAGTAACATCCATTAACTTCACAGAGCTGTAACAGCCATTAGTGTCTGAATTGTATTTTGAAAATATTTTCCAAAACCAAAAAAGGGAATGGCTTTAAAGATAAACTCATGTTAAATTGTATCAAAAGCCTTGTGGAAGTCATTAAACAAAATAAAACTTTAATCAGGTTGTACTGTCTTTCCCCCATCTTGCTAGTGAACAAGGGTACTGGCAGCAAGTGTCAACACCTTCCTTACATTACGAATCTGAAGACGGTTAGTGTTGTCCACAGGTTTAATAGAGTTGGAAGTTGTGAAACTAAAACATGTATCTTGATAGCAGTGCATAGTAACAGTTAACTTGCCATCACAGAACACATGTGTTCCTCCTTATGTTCTAATTAGCTGAACAATATGGTGACTAAATGGCGTAAACTTCACAAATATCCAAATGTAAGTAAAGATATGCATCAAAATAAGAATATACATACGGACGATGCCACAAAAGACGAAATATGAAAACAGATATAAATGGATTGCGGCGAAGTCCATCAACATGTCAACTAAATGTATAAAAAAATACTTCCTGGTTGTTTTAACCTCCTGTGCCATGACACCTAAAACTGTATGTAAACTGCATTACTATAATCCACTATTAGATGGCAGAAAAGTGTTGAATAGTATGACCGTAAAAGCACACAGGTGTAGCCGGGTGGGCATTGATTTCTAAAGTAAAAAACCACCAGAGGGCGCTGTGCCTTGTGGAGCCTCCCCCCAGCGTGAGCTAGAACAGCGGATATTAAACCGGAAGTTACGTTTTTTCGTTCCCTTCCTCAAGTACTCTGGAGTGATCGGCTGTGTTTCTAAGAGCTTGTAAACGAGGTAACGTTTTATGTTAAAATGGTATCTAATGCAGAAAATATCGAAAGATTCATGTTAATAATGCTGTGGTACAGGTAATATGTGAGATCTGTTGCCAATTGTAATGTTATACTGTGAGATGTTCACAGATTTATTGTTGGAGCGTTTCCATGTGTAAAGAATAGCCAAGCAGAGTTAGGCATCCATCGCACCATGTGGGGGAGGACCATGTAAAACGCTATACTTGTGAGTGTTCGCTAGGCTAATCACATTTATTAGCTACAGATGTTGTGTTTGGTGGCAACTAACTTTGTGCTTTTCATTTGTTTTATTTATTTTCGTGTAACAGGGAGGACCCTGCAGTTGTTTATTGTGCAGTTATTTTATTTGGTTATTTTCTTTCATTTGATTAGGCACTTGTATGCTAGGTAGTTTCCCCAGGCTATCTGCACAAGAGATTAGGCATTTTATAGGCTAAGAGCCTGAGATTTATGTTGAGCAATATCATTGTTGAAACTAAATTTATTAATGTAATTTTTCTAAATCATAAAATTGATCGGAATAAAGAACCCTGTTTTTTATGTTGTCTTGAGATATTTAATTTTACCAGGCTACACAGGTATTAGATTATAATAATCTATAATATCCAGTATAAAACGAATATTATTACTAATGTGTTTATTTTGCATAAAACCGCACCACTCTTCATGTATTAATCTGATTTAATCCTTGTTTTAGTCTCTTAGCAAAAACTAAAGTAAATAATTTGTCATTGTTAAGTAGACTAATGGGTCTCCACTTTTCACTGTGTAGTCTATCTTTGTCTTGGGAATTGATGTAATGACCCCTTGCTTTAACGTAATAGGAAGCTCACCCTTTTGAATAAATTCTCTAAACATGGCTAGTAAGAAAGGTGCAAGTGTTGAGGTGAAGGTTTTATTAAATTCCCCTGTCAGACCATCGTTGAATACACTCAACAATTTCAAATAAAGATATATCCTTTTCATAAAAACCTCTGAATTCATCATTTATTTTTATTTGTCGCTATCGAAATATTGTCTAAGAACAACTCAATATGAGTAGATGCAAGGGCTGAAGAATATAAATTTTGATAAAATTGAGCTACATGTTGAGAAAATACTTTAGGATCATTAGTTATTGTGTCATTAACCATCATCTTACTTATTGCTGCAAATTCAGCCTTTCTCTTTTCTAACCCAAATTTTTTTTGTATTTTTCTCACCTTGTTCAAGACATTTACATCTGTAACTAATAAAGGCACTCCTAGTTTTCTCCTCATAAATATTGTCGAAATGGTTTTGTAGCAAATTCGCATTCAGTACTTAAATTAAAATTTTTCATTTGCAGATTTAACATTTCTTTTATGATTTTAATTTCTTTATCTCTTTTTAATTTTGCTAATAATTTGCCTTTCTGAATAGCAACCTTTCGAATTTCATATTTCATTAACTCCCAAAAATATACATAAGTACCTATAGAACAGGCTTGATTCCAATACTTATCAATCTTCTTCTTTCAATTTTTTAAGTCAAGTCAATTTTATTTGTGTAGCCCAACATCACAAATTACAAATTTGCCTCAAGGGGCTTTACAGCAACACAACAGCCTGTTTCCCCCTGTTTTTCAGGGGTTGCCACAGCAGATTATAAAGTTTCCATCAGGACCCTGTGAATCCAATTCTTATTCATCAATAATATTGTTAATTTCCAATTTAAGGTCTTAATTTTTCAGTAAAGAGTTATTAAGTTATTAAGTAGAGTTTCCGCTTCTGGTGTGGGAAGATGGCGGCGCGAACTTACATTTGCGGCGGCCTCACCCAGTGTCGTCCATGCAGTGTCTTTGTCCGCGTCTGAGTTTGTGCGGCTGGGAGAGCTGGCACTGGATTGGCTGGGGGAGCTTGGTCTGCTGCGTCCTGTGGGCCTGGGGACCACGGCCTTGCCTGGAGCTGTGCCTGAAGAGGAAACACCGAGGGCGGTCTGAAGTGGGGCAGGCTAAGCTAACTGTTAGCCCATGCAGACCTGCAGACCCGACAACACTGGCTAGGAGAACTGGCAGTCCTCCTGGCTGGCATTCGCTCTGTTGGACAGTGAAATGTTTTTGCAGTTTTGTAGTTTTTGTAGTTTTTTTTTTGTGTAGTTTGGATACATGTGTTCTCGTAAGTTTTTGATATGTGTTTTTGTCTTTGAGTTGCACTGCTGTGGGCTGGGGGGAAACAAAATTTCGTTCCATTTCATGTACGCAAGTACACAAGTGGGCGGCACGGTGGCGCAGTGGTTAGCGTTGTTGCCTCACAGCAAGAAGGTCCTGGGTTCGAGTGCCGGGGTAGTCTTACGTTGGGGGTCGTCCCGTGTGTGGAGTTTGCATGTTCTCCCCGTGTCTGCGTGGGTTTCCTCCGGGGGCTCCGGTTTCCTCCCACAGTCCAGAGATGTGTGTGTTGGTCTGGCGGCCTGTCCAGGGTGTCACCCGGCCTGCCTGCCGCCCAGTGACTGCTGGGATAGGCTCCAGCATCCCCGCGACCCTGACAGCGGGATAAGCGGTTTGGATAATGGGTGGGCGGAAGTACGCAAGTACATGAATTGACAAATAAATGTTCCTTATCCCTGATTAGGTTTCCAATAGCCTCTACCATATTTCTGTGCGTCAGTATTCTTTAGCTCAAGTTTAATGAGGATCCCTTTATGATCTGTTAAAACAGCCGGTTCCATCAAAACATCTTCAACCGTATTAACAAGGTCCCTGGAAATGAGCCGGAAATCAATACGTGATTGTAAGGAGAAATTCTTATTGCACCATATTTTTTAGGGTTTTTCTCTCTCCAAATATCGATGAGATAAATTCTTAATCACGTATGTTGGAGTTCGTAGTCAGTGGTTATATTTTGTGGAGGCCATCGATCTATATTTTCATCAAAAACACTATTAAAATCACCTCTTACTTTAGCAAAGGGGTCAACTGAAGAGCAATGACAGAATTTTGACTCAGTATCTTGAAACAATGCTAAATTACTAAACTTATTGTTGGTGGCATAAATATTAATCAAAACTAAATTGGCTGTGATTTATATCAACAACGGGCAGCACGGTGGCGCAGTGGTTAGCGTGGTCGCCTCACAGCAAGAAGGTCCTGGGTCGAGCCCCGGGGTGATCCAGCCTTGGGGGGTCGTCCCGGGTCGTCCTCTTTGTGGAGTTTGCATGTTCTCCCCGTGTCTGCGTGGGTTTCCCCCGGGTGCTCCGGTTTCCTCCCAGAGTCCATAGACATGTAGTTCAGGTGAATCGGCTGCACTACATTGCCCCTAGGTATGAATGTATGTGTGTGATGGCACATTGATTGATTGATCCAATACTCATTTTAATGCAACTATATGCAATTAGGCCCTGTGATGGCCTGGCGGCCTGTCCAGGGTGTCTCCCCGCCTGCCGCCCAATGACTGCTGGGATAGGCTCCAGCATCCCCGCGACCCTGACAGCGGGATAAGCGGTTTGGATAATGGATGGCTGGATGGATATATCAACAACTAAAATAATCCATCTTCCAGACATGTCCTTTCACTGTGCACTATCTGATCTCTAAATTTATGGCGACCTCTGCTGAACTATTACCGCCACTGGAAAACCACGTGTCACTGCCCCACTGATTTTTCCAAACCTATTCATCTGTTGAACTGCATGGGTTTCCTGGAGAAAATGAAAACCAGGACCTTTATCTTTGCAATGTAAAAACGGAGGGTTTCTCTCTAGAACGACCAAAGGCGGTCGGTCATATGACCGTTTTGGGCTTTCAAAGTTTAACAGCTGTGTGAAACAACAAAAGATACAGACCTGCCGCTCCCTGAATGCTCCTAAAATTGCATATCCATCCACCATTCTCCAAACCTCTCATCCTGCTCTCAGGGTGGCGGGATGCTGGAGCCTATCCCAACAGCCACTGGGCGGAGGGCGGGGAGACACCTTTGACAGGCCGTCAGGCCAGCACAGTGCCTAATTGCATATATTTGCATTAAAATGAGTTTTAGATCAATTGCAAAAACAAAACAAAAAGTTATAAGATCTACCTAAAACGACCATGAGCGGTCAAAATGACCGCATGTAATTTGCGCGTGATCGTGCGCGCGTTACGTCACTATTTATGACGTGTGTTGTTCGCGTTGTTCCATTCGCGAAAAAAAGTAGCGCCCTCCAGTGGAGAGTAAATATGATTTTTGATGATGTCCAACATGTCTGGTTACAGACGCACCATGACCACCACCGACGCGTTGCAGACAGCGGCCATTTGACAAATGGTATCAAAGTTGTTAAAATGTTGATTTTGGTGTCAGCTAGTTTCTTAACAGACATGCTAACACATGTGATGCATTCATATCTCAGTTGGGTGTTTATCTTGACAGAATATAGAGTTTAAATACCGTCATTCTAGTAGTTTTTAAGGTCCGGTCGTTGTTTGGGACTGTTTCAATCTTTATTTTCAGGTCTTTTTACATTTAACCTTTTATAGGCCTTGTTACATTTGTTAGATTAGCAACATATGTTTTCCCTTTTGTTTTTCAGGTAATATTTTCCCTTTTTCAATTTTGCTATTCAAGTTCGACCATGTCTCTCTGAAGTTTAAACTGTTTAAAATAGTATTATGGTTGCTAAAATGTTAATTTTGGTGTCAGCTAGTTTCCCAAAAGACATACTAACATATGCAATGCATTAATATCTTGGGTATTTATCTTGACAGAATATAGAGTTTAAAAACCGGCCGTCAATTTGACCGCCCATGGTCGTTTTAGGTAGCAGTGAAATCCCGATCGTTCTGCTGGTAAGTAGGTTTCGTATATCCCTGACATTTATAGAAGAAAAAACAAAACAGAAAGAGACATCAAAACAAAGAAGAGAAAAATGACTTGTATAGACTTAACTTAACCTTTTCCTATAGATTCTCTCATATCGAATGTGTAGAATTAACAATTGCATAACTGTCCAAAGTAGCGGGGAGTGCAGTAGAGAGGTGAAGAAGAGTGTGCAGGCGGGCTGGAGTGGGTGGAGAAGAGTGTCAGGAGTGATTTGCGACCGAAGGGAAGGGTTAGAGGGCAAGAGTTAAAGGGAAGGTTTACCAGATGGTTGTGAGACCAGCTATGTTGTATGGTTTGGAGACAGTGGCACTGACGAAAAGACAGGAGGCTGAGCTGGAGGTGGCAGAGTTGAAGATGCTAAGATTTTCACTGGGAGTGATGAAGATGGACAGGACTAGGAATGAGCATATTAGAGGGACTGCTCAGGTTGGATGGTTTGGAGACAAAGCAAGAGAGGCAAGATTGAGATGGTTTGGACATGTGTGGAGGAGAGACGCTGGGTCTATTGGGAGAAGGATGCTGAATATGGAGCTGCCAGGGAAGAGGAGAAGAGGAAGGCCAAAGAGGAGGTTTATGGATGTGGTGAGGGAAGACATGCAGGTGGCTGGTGTGACAGAGGAAGATGCAGAAGACAGGAAGAGATGGAAACGGATGATCCACTGTTGCGACCCCTAACGGGAGCAGCCACATGTAGTGGTAGTAGTAGTAGTAGTAGTAGTAGTAGTAGTAGCAGTAGTAGACAACATATGCAAAAATACTATATTCACAGCTGTAACTTCTGAGGTTTCAACAGTTTTTGAACAGCGATAAACAATCTAAACTTCACAGTCAAACCTTATCATAAACTTAGTGACGTTTCTTCACCATCACATTTATCAACTTCAATGTCAACACTATTGAGGTCATGCTAGTTTTCATTTAGCTTTACTTTCCATCAGGATGCACTTTCTTTTCCATCAATAACCGCTCTGACTCCACTGAAGTAGGCAGTCTTGCCCTCCTTTCTTGCCTTCTCCCCCGCTGGCCACAGACGACCGCTTGCTGCTTCGTCACCGGTGGTGAGACCCTCCTTTTGAAGCTGTATCCATGATTTTTCAGAAAGTTGCTTTGCTTAGCATGCTTCCATGTAAGATCCCTCGCTGCTCTCGACACACATCTCATGATGATCCGGCGTGGTCCCACGTTTCTTTCTTCACCGGTTTTAGGTCGACCAAGACGGTGTGCCATGTCAACCGCTGCTGCCACCTCATTCTTCACCGCCTTGGGAATCACTGCACTGCAGATTTCTCTGACTCTGGCTTTCACATTTTCAGCAGGATTTTCAGCTGCACCACACAGGCGTAGACACCATCTCCAGCTGTATCGCTCTTGCTCATTAACTCTTGATTCCAGTTCTGCCATCTTTTTCTTTACCTCCATATTTTCTATTTTCAGCGTATCGCTTTCTTTCCTCGATTCCACGACGTGTCTGAATTATCTGAACTAACAGCCTCACTCACTCAATTTCAGCTGAGTTCTTCCTGATCACCCCTCCGAGTTGACCTGCTCTTTCACTGATTTTTTTCAGAGAGGATTTGTATTATGTTATTTTGCACTTCAGTCAAGGTTGGACCCTGTGATGGCCTGGCGGCCTGTCCAGGGTGTCTCCCTGCCGGCCACCCAGTGACTGCTGGGACAGGCTCCAGCGTCCCCGCGACCCTAACAGCGGGATAAGCGGTTTGGATAATGGGTGGATGGATCAAGGTCGGATCAGCAGTTGACGGAACATTCCTCAACTTTTTGGCGGCTTGGCTTTTATTTAGGGTGTATTCGCATTTCCCTCCAGTTATGGCTTTACAAGCATAAGAGTGAGTTTGACTATTTCTTCTCTTTTGTTTAGCGAGACCTACTTTTATACCTTCCACAGTGGCAATTAAATCTTGGGTGGACATCTTAGCTAGCTTAGTTGAACGTAGACAGACCTACTTTGGCAGTCGAAAACTCAAATCACCGTGCAGTGGCGTGTAGTTGTCAGCATATCACTGAGATTAGTTCCTTAGGAGAACATAGCTCAGTCTTTTGCTGTGCAAATGGTTATTTAAAGTGTAGAATTTTGAGAGAATTGTCTTCACCAAACCTCTACGGCAGAAAACACATCTACTCACAGCACCATCTCCCACAGAAATCCACCCACACAAAGCTATATACCCAAACACATACACTTGCAGCAACCAATGTGAGTGAGTAAGCTTTCATCTTTGCAACATTATTGGACATTAGGGGTTGATAAAGATAGTAAATGCCATAGGGTCACCTTCAAACTATCAGATATTCTATGAATTATTCTCCACCTCCGCCAGCAATAGTGACTGCCCTAAAGCCACATATAAATGCATTGGATTGGCAGACCAGACTGGATCTAATAACGAACAGAGGAAACCTCTCAGCTGAAAGCACCGGGTATATTGGAAATGGAGGCCAACCCATCTTAACCCCAACCAGCTATTTCCCATCCAAGCATTCTCAACAAGCTATTTCCGTTGCCATATATCCAGACCCTAAACATGGACACGAGAAAACCAGAGCTACATAAAAATGGATTACAGGGGACTAACAAGTGGGTAATGGCAGCTTGTTGACGGCTAAGCCCGTGTTTGTTTCCATTATACGCTGTCATTGTGTATTCGCTAACAGCTGCAGGTAATGGTGGGCATTCTGGTTGGTGGAACTTGAGGTTGAGGTTCACCCTGAGCAGATGAGATGGGACAGACCTTGTGTGTTACGTCGGATTAAGTTCACTTTGTTGCAGCATGAGGCAACGAACCTTCAAAAATAACACCACATAGAAAGATTAACAGCAGAAAACAAAAGTAAAGAACGAGGATATGATACTTTTCATCCTCACTTTAGCCGACCATCATCGTCATCGTGCGTCATCTGCGTTTAAAAATGTGATTTTTATTTTTGATCCACTGAAAAACATTGACAGTGAAAATGTGGTGCTTTTGAAAGAAAGCAACTATATATTTTACGTAGGATCCATATAACATGCCATTTAATGTTCCGTTCTTTTCATCTCCAACCACCACCACGATGACCCTTTTATATCATCAACTGTCACAAATTAGAATTAAGATCTTTTCAAACCTGGATAGCAACTGGTTTGACTAAACTGAGCAAACAATTTGAAAAATGTAGACACAAGCCATCATGTGAGTACTACTAATCCCTGACAGTACTGCTAATCCCTGATAAGATCAAGAAACAATTCTCCCACATTGTGCAAACAGGTCCACTCATGCTGAGAGGCACACACCTACTCTCATCCACACACAGCAACTCGGTAACACACACACACACACACACACACATGCACATATGCACACACAGACACCAGAACCCGGACATCCAGTAAAACTCTTTGTGTTGTAGTATTGCTAAACAATAGTGCATGACAGGTCCGAGGTGCTGGATGTGAGGGCAAATCTCCCAGCATGTGATAACACTGTCCATTATGTAAAGCAGGGCGACTCAACAGACACAGTACCATGTGAATCCAGGACCACATGGACTGATTGTGAGCCACCGAGTATGACATCTCGCATGACTACTGCTACATGACTTTGGTGTCAGTTAGTTTCTTCACAGACATGCTAACACATGTAATGCATTACTATCTCAATTGGGTTGGCTCCATCCTTCGAGGTCAGACAAAGGGTACATTACACATAGCTCAGTCTTCAGATGGGATATGTTGAGGTGGCACCCATTACTTTCCTCCTGACTGCAGAGGGCCGTGTTGGGGAAGCTCTGCCTGTATGCAGTAAACTGCTGTGGGTGTAGTAGTGCAAGAAACAAGAGTCTCTCGTGGTCTTTGAACTTGTCCCTTACCTGTGTGTGCAGGTTGTCCATTATCCCATTGTGTAGTTGTTGGTAATGAGTGCGCACGTCATACAGTGCTCCAGCCTGCCACCTTCTGGGTAACCCAGTCTCACCAACTGTTTCCTCATACGTAGATGGCATGGAAGCTCACCTTCTCCCTCTCAATGGTGTCACAAAAATTATTAATACTCTTCAGACAAAACTGCATGTCCAACACTTTAGTCTGCAGAATGTCAAACAGTACATCCGAGTGTGCGAAGATGGAGTTGAAGGTGGCCAGAGGGAAACTGAAGCTGGATATAAACTGGACATACCCATCTGCACAGCAAACGCTGTCAGCAGGAAAGTCCTCGGGATGATCTACAATGTGCTCAAACACCTCTTGTAGCTCTTCTCTCCTCTCGCAAACTGTGGTGACCAAGCGAGATGAATACGTCCACCGTGTTGGGGCAACTCTGGGTAGTCGGCGCTGGCATGTCATCCAATATCTTTGTGCATTTAGGTGATCTGGAGAAAAACGCTGCCAGGCCACTGAGACGGGTAAAACATATGTTGCATTCCCTGATCTTTGCAGCACCTTGAGACATGACCAAATGCAATGTGTGCGCATAGCAGTGAACGAACAATGCCTGTGGGATTGCTTACCCTGGCCTAAACTCCATGTAGACCAGAGGCCATCACCACAGCTCCATCACAATACTGAGCAGCTACTTTTGAAGTGCATCCGACCTTGTTAAGGAAGGCAAAATACGAGCAGCAACAGCCTCCGCCCGCTTGTCCGCAGTGACATCCTCGAATCTGAAAAATCTCTCCTTGACGCCACTGTCGGTGACGCAACGTAACACAAGTGACATCTGTGCTGAGTTACTCACGTCGGTTGTCTCATCAGCCATGGCCGCCGCTACAAATGTTGTGTTCCTCGCTTAATCTTTCATTGCATCTACATCCATCCCATAACACCTCGGGAGCGGCACTGATTAGGTCATTCTGGATTTTGCTTGATGTACCAGCAAACACCCTAGATGCTGCCAGGTGGCATCTCAGCTCACTGTCGTGTTCAGCTAAGTAGTCTGTCAACTCCAAATAATTCCCCTTGTTCACCGATTTTCTGCCCTCGTCGTGTCCTTTAAACGGTAGTTCCTGGTCTGTTTCTACTGCCTTGTAGATCTGCCTCTTTAGGCAAAGGCTAGGAGAAGGTAACTCCGAATTCAAATCCAAGCAGGCACTGGCAGCAGGCCGCTCGATGGTGTTTGTGGCAGAAGAGCCCAATAGGATCACGAGCCCTATCGGCTCAATGGCACAAACATCAGATGGCGTGCAGAGGAGCCACTCTGTTGGTCACTGGATGGCATCACTTGACAAGTAAGCTGTCAGTGCAGGGCAACCTCTTTATGTACCGAGCCCGTTGCACTACGGTGTACCGCTTAGGAATGGGTTCTGAGGTCCAGAGAGACTGTTCGGCGGGGGCACAACACTGACTCTCTTAACTACTGTGCAAGGCGTGATGCTTGGGCCGTTTCAAAAACTCCCTGTCTGTCTCACCTATGGGCATCGCTCGAAACTGAATTTCAATAATTTATATTTGAATTTGTATTCTTCAACTTGAATAATTGTATTGAAAAACTGAATCTGAATCGCATCATTTGAAATCGAATTTCTCCGTTTGGAACGGAATTCCAATAAACTTGAAACTGAATGTAATATTATGAAATTAAATTCATTTGCTCTGAAACTCTTTGATGCTCACTGAAAACAGAGTTGAGTTTTCAGTGAGGATGGGGCTCAAGGTATGGAGGTAGATTTGTCTTTTTATTATCCAATCAAACAATAACTCACCTCAATCAAAATAAATATTTTCAAAGAACAAATGTGTTTGAATGTAAAAAAAAATTTGAGATCCAAAAAATTGCATTTGAAAACTTATTTTCTTTGATTGAAATTTTTTTTTGATTGAAAATATTTTTTTTGATTGAAGTGATTTTTTTTGTGTTTGGGCCATTTTATGGGTAGGACGTATGTGTTTTAATTTTCCAATCAAAAAAATAATGATTTTTTTTTCTTTGATTGAACATATTTTGGGTTGATCTTTTGGTTGAAGTTTTTTTTTGATTGAAACTTTTTTTTTTGGAGTCCTTCGCCTTTGAGTTTCGAAGCGAGTGAAATTCAAACTTCATTTTTTGAAGCGCGTTTCCCACGGTGGGCGGGTGTTTCCTCATTGGGCAGACGTTCTGAGTGACAATTGTCTACAGCAATGACGTTTGACAGGATCGGACGCTCGCGTCAAACACTTCCTGTCAAAGTGCCGTTCGCGATTCATCACAGTAACTCGTTCAGACTTTCCACAATAATGTAAGTATTGGTTGAATTAATAGTCCACGGCAAAGTTATTTCATGGGGTAAATATATTGTCTACAATAGCCTAGAGCAACGAGAGCAGTTTTTGTGTATATGCAGGGTAGAATACCATCTCGATAGAACCTAAGCTAGCTCTAGCTACGTCTTCCTAGCCAACCAGTGCACAGTGGATTACCGTTAGCCAGCCAACGTTAGCTGCGTAACTCCCGTTACAACTAGTTTCAAACTTCAGATTTCACAAATTAAATAGGCTTGCTAGCTAGTGATTTGAAATCAACTAACTGTAACTAACGATAATCTTTGAGACTGTGGTCCCAGCTCTCTTCAGGTCACTGACCAGATCCTCCCGTGTAGTTCTGGACTGATCCCTCACCTTTCTCATGGTCACTGATGCCCCACGAGGTTAGATCCTGCATGGAGCCCCAGACCGAGGGAGGCTGACCCTCATCTTGAGTTTCTTCCATTTTCTAATAATTGCGCCAACAGTTGTTGCCTTCTCACCAAGCTGCTTGCCTATTGTCCTGTAGCCCATCCCAGCCTTGTGCAGGTCTACAATTTTGTCCCTGGTGTCCTTAGACAGCTCTTTGGTCTTACCCATTGTGGAGAGGTTGGAGTTTGATTGATTGAGTGTGGGGTCAGGATAATTATTTTAATTTTCTGCTATTTTTCTGGTCCTCTCTGGAACAATACCTACCACCTCCAAAAGAAATTAGGATCATAAGTGCATTTTTGCAAAAATGCATGTTTTGCATAATGCCAAAACATTTCTGTCCCAGAAATTTTTTTTTATATAGGTGAAAAAATCAAAGATGCTCAGAATCATCTGAAATGCCGAGAAAAGTGGTTTTTAGCCATTTTTAGAAAAATGCATATTTTGCATATTTATGCATAATTATGCATAATTTTCATTTTCTGGGATTTTTCCCTTACTCTCTGAGACAATACCTACCACCTCCAAAAAGAATTAGGATCATAAATGTTTTAGTTTTCGGTCCCGCTATCTACACTAACTAACACACACACACACTAACACCACACACACACACACACATTACGAAAATATATGAGTAGATGGACCATGCAGGGTAAGTAATGGCGACGTTTGGTTTTAGGGGAGATGAAACTGCAAAAACACCACTGCAAAACACCCCACTTCAACTGGGCAGGCTTGGTGAACCGCACATTAGACTGATGATGCACTATAAGACAATCCACTTCAAACGTACACTCATCGTGAACCACACGTTGGGAGCCCACAAACTCACACAAGGCACCCCCCAAAAATAAGCCTACTAATAGCACACAAGGAGTAGGCTAGCCACGGTGACTCAGTCCCCTAGGACCTGGTTTGCCACTACCCTTGTAACTACAGTGGTGGCCAAAAATGTTCAAACACCTAAAATGGTGTTCTGTTTTGGTGGCCGGGTTTGGATGGCCCATGGAACCGCCAGATGAGTCGGATCCACAACAAAGTTTTATGGGCTCTAAGGTAGACCATGCTACACCATTCCACCAAGTTTTGTGGATATAGGTAGATTAGTTTTTGCGTATTAATGATCGAAGGGTCAGTGGTTCAAATCCCGCCACCAATTGTCCACATGTCGAAGCGTCCCTGAGCAAGACACTGAACCCCAAATTGCGCCCAGTGGATGTATAGGGTAGCGCCCTGTGTGGCAGCTCTCCCGCCACTGGTGTGTGAATGGGTGAATGGGTGACAACTTGATTGTAAAGCGCTTTGGGTGCCGTTGGGTGCAAAAAAGCGCTATATAAGTCCAGACCATTTACAATTTACCTTCAACAACCAGGAAGGGCCCCGGCAGTTTCCAGCTTTCAAATCAAACAGGCTGAGTTTCATCATCAAGGCCACATATGATGTCCTGCCCTCTCCCATAAATCTAAATCTCTGGTTTGGAGAGAATCCATCTTGCTCCCTGTGTACAGCCCCAGCAACCCTCAAGCATATCTTGGTTGGCTGCAAGACCAGCCTTACCCAAGGCAGATACACCTGGCGACACAATCAGATGCTCAGGTGCTTGGCAGCTGAACTCGATTGCAAGAGGGTTTCCATCAATGCCCAACCCTTCAACAACCAGGAAGGGCGCCGGCGGTTTCCAGCTTTCATTCGAGAGGGGGATAAACTGAAGGCCAACCCTTCACTTCCCAACTTAGGCTCACTAAACTCAGCCAGGGATTGGGAAATGCGAGTGGACTTAGGCCAGAAGCTCATCTTCCCGACAGAGATCGCAACAACCACCTTGCGACCAGACCTCGTCCTCTGGTCCAATTCTAACCAGCTCGCTTACATCATTGAGCTCACAGTCCCCTGGGAGGATGCAGTCGATGAAGCGTACGAGTGTAAGAAGGTGCGGTACGCCAACCTAGCAGCCGAAGCAGAGGACAGAGGTTGGAAGGTGAAGGTGCGCCCTGTGGAGGTGGGTTGTAGCGGCTTTGTTGCCAGCTCCACAGCAAAACTCCTGAGGGAACTAGGAGTCAGGGGACAGGCCCACAGGAGAGTGATCAAAGAGCTAGCCAACACTGCTGAGAGGACTAGCCACTGGATCTGGCTCAAAAGGAGAGACGCCGTCTGGGCTGCCAGGGTGAACAGCTAACCACAGGTCACGCACCCAGGACCGATCAACCTGTGGTGGGCCTGCCTCAGCGGAGGGTGTCTTGTGATAAAAGGCCGAAACACCCTGTGATGCTGAGGTACACAACTGATGATGTGTCCTGGTGGTGGCAATGTCACCTTGGCAGACATCTCCAGTTTGATCTCCACTGAATCTGTTGCAGTGCAAACACTAGGGATTTTAACAACCAGTCCTTTTTGAATCTTAGTTTTTGCGTGTTAAATTAATATCTAATCTGGTCTAAAAAATGAATGGAAGTCAATGGGCGGCCGTGTATGGATGGCCCATGGACCTGCACCCATGAGTCCATTCTGGACCGATTAGTACAAAACTCAGTGGAAGGGTGTACCATGGTCCAATTTAGAAGACATTCAATTTTGGTGTGGATCTGACTCACCGGGCCTCCCTCAGCGTTTGAGCGTAGAGGACGGGGCGAGCGAGACGGAGGCGGGTCGGCAGCGGGGGGATGGCAAGGGAGGTGGGGTGCGCCTGGGGCGGCTGGGAGGGGCTGCAGACGGAGCCCACCACCATGGCTGGCAGACTGGTTGCGTCTCAGCCCATCCAACAGGCTGCCACTGCCCGCCGCCACAAACGTGGCTGAGTCCCGCCACGGCGGGCAGTCAGACTCTGCCCCCTGGAGCACCTTGGACAATCCCATCCAACGCAGCCACTCCACCAGGTTGATGTTGACAGGGTCGGGCTTGGTTCCGAGTCCGAGGAGGGGGTGTTGGCCGAGGGAAGGAGGGGGGTGCTCCGGGGTGGGGCTGGTCGGGCCGAGGGACACGCCCCAGCTTCAGACCGTACACGTCCTGGAGGAACAGCTCCGCTGGCCGCAATGCCAGGAAGTTGTCGGCAGGGACGAGGCGGGGCTCGAAGGGCATGGGGGAGGGGGGCGGCGAGTGGGAGGGGTGCTGGGGAGCAGCTGCCAAGCGGTGAGGGGGGGAAGGAACCACTCAGACTCAGCCTGCAGGGGGTCACCAGGGTGCTGGGGCCCGTCCGCAGGGAGCTGGGGGTGTTGGCCGACCCCGAGGACTTGCAGTGAGAGCTGGGGGAGAGGGAGGGACGAACGTTAACACAGCCAGGGAGGGGCCTCATTTATAAACATTGCGTGCTTACAAAAAGCAGTTTTATAAATGTGGCCCCAGGGCTGTGAGACACACGCTGCTTAGCCTACCGGAGATCACGTGAAACCAAGCTAATTGGTATTGTATTTCTCCTCTTTTAGATAACATCTCCCAGGGGACTGCAGGTGGAAAATAACTTCTGGCTACAAACTTGCTAGTTTACAATCTGCATTGCTCTGTAATCCGATAGTGATTGTTCATTAACTTGCGATGTCCCTCAGCAAATAAATAAATCAAGTCAAGTCAAATAAAATGGAGGGTCCAGTCAGAGTGTTTACCTGGACGTGACCTGGGTGACATCACTAGGGTGCAGGATACGGCAGTTGGTGAAGGTGTAGGTGGAGAACATGGAGCTCTGGCACTTCCCGAGGTTTGGAACTGGAGACACACACACACACGCCTCTGTTATCTCTTGTAAAGTACTTTATTTTGCCTGGCAATTGTTGAAAAGTGCAACAATATAGTACATTTACCTAATATTTAACTAATACAAACAGCTGATCTAGAAACACTTCTTTCAAGTCTTAAGAACGCTTCATTTACACTACCGTTCAAAAGTTTGGGATCACCCAAACAATTTTGTGTTTTCCATGAAAAGTCACACTTATTCACCACCATATGTTGTGAAATGAATAGAAAATAGAGTCAAGACATTGACAAGGTTAGAAATAATGATTTGTATTTGAAATAAGATTTTTTTTACATCAAACTTTGCTTTCGTCAAAGAATCCTCCATTTGCAGCAATTACAGCATTGCAGACCTTTGGCATTCTAGCTGTTAATTTGTTGAGGTAATCTGGAGAAATTGCACCCCACGCTTCCAGAAGCAGCTCCCACAAGTTGGATTGGTTGGATGGGCACTTCTTTGAGCAGATTGAGTTTCTGGAGCATCACATTTGTGGGGTCAATTAAACGCTCAAAATGGCCAGAAAAAGAGAACTTTCATCTGAAACTCGACAGTCTATTCTTGTTCTTAGAAATGAAGGCTATTCCATGCAAGAAATTGCTAAGAAATTGAAGATTTCCTACACCGGTGTATACTACTCCCTTCAGAGGACAGCACAAACAGGCTCTAACCAGAGTAGAAAAAGAAGTGGGAGGCCACGTTGCACAACTGAGCAAGAAGATAAGTACATTAGAGTCTCTAGTTTGAGAAACAGACGCCTCACAGGTCCCCAACTGGCATCTTCATTAAATAGTACCTGTTAGAGCCTGTTTGTGCTGTCCTCTGAAGGGAGTAGTACACACCGGTGTAGGAAATCTTCAATTTCTTAGCAATTTCTCGCATGGAATAGCCTTCATTTCTAAGAACAAGAATAGACTGTCGAGTTTCAGATGAAAGTTCTCTTTTTCTGGCCATTTTGAGCGTTTAATTGACCCCACAAATGTGATGCTCCAGAAACTCAATCTGCTCAAAGAAGTGCCCATCCAACCAATCCAACTTGTGGGAGCTGCTTCTGGAAGCGTGGGGTGCAATTTCTCCAGATTACCTCAACAAATTAACAGCTAGAATGCCAAAGGTCTGCAATGCTGTAATTGCTGCAAATGGAGGATTCTTTGACGAAAGCAAAGTTTGATGTAAAAAAAATCTTATTTCAAATACAAATCATTATTTCTAACCTTGTCAATGTCTTGACTCTATTTTCTATTCATTTCACAACATATGGTGGTGAATAAGTGTGACTTTTCATGGAAAACACGAAATTGTTTGGGTGATCCCAAACTTTTGAACGGTAGTGTAAGTCTTGTGAGAAAAGCCCACCTGATGATGATGATAATGTTGTTGTCGGGTGGTAATCTGACTCTGTGATTGGACCGGTGCAAAGGTTGTCACAGGAACGGCCTGAGCGGATAGGCTACTGGTGGAGGTCCTGATGACCTCACACGACACAGAGGTCATGCAGAGGTCGGAGGTCACTGGAGGACGCGCAGAGGGTTGGGGGTCTGGGCTAGCCCTTCGGGGCGGAGTCAGGGAGAGGGGACGCTTTCACTCCCTCTCCTTCTCCTCTTGCGTGAAGGTGCACTGCACATTGAAAGTGATCCAGGTTGGAGGATGAGAAGGCGCTCCCCATCTGAGAGGTGTAGCCGCTCCCCTCCACGAAGAAAGCTTAGGCAGTGTCATGTCATGTCAGTGTAAATACTTTCCCATTCTCCCTGTGTGCACACCATAATACACTATCATCAGAGTTCCTAAATCATCTACAAAATACTTCAAATGGTTACTGCTAGGTTAGGTTAGATGTTAGAGTACATTAGACTGGGTGAAGTATGAATGTCAGACATTTTGAGGCAGGTTAAGGATGAGTTGAGAAGCTAGAAACTAACCGGTGGCGGCAGGGGCTATGGCTGCAGGCTGGGCCTTTGCGGCCGTCCATCGATGGGACCGGAACAAACTCGTAAGCGATCCCATCCGGACGAAATCTGTGGTGACGTCAGAAAGATGTTTCAACGGTAAAAAAAAGAAATTTAAAGAAATTGTTCTCATCCATAATTTTAGAGTATCGCTTAATCTTTACGACTAATCACAGTTTATTCCAAGTGGTTCTTACTTGTAGAAGGAGTGGATAGGGTTGAGCCAGGAGCTGGGGTAGGACTGGGGACCTAGGTAGGCTCAGGTCTGTTTTAGAGAGATTCTATGGAGACCTCTGTGGGCATAGATGGGACTGAAGGGGCAGTTAGGGATGGAGTTGAGTTGACTAAGAGCGGGACTCGGCTGGCTAGGCTGACTACGCCTTCTGGGAGAGGGACTACGCCGTCTAGAGGAAGTACTGTTACGACTCTGGGTAGAACTAGACCGGCTGAGGGTGGGACTGGACCTGGGTCTGGCAGATGGCTGCTGGACTGTGGAGAGATGTGGAAAAGAAGTTTGTGTAATGTTATGTTAGATATTTGCACGTGTGTTGGGTGTGACATCAAAGAACAAGGGGGAAATGACAGCAAGTTGACGATAGGAAGTGTTTACATCGGCAGGTGAAATCAGTGCAACCAGTCAAGTGAGGTCACACCAGTGTGTGTGTGTGTGTGTGCTATTTAAGTACTGTACCTGGCTCTCTCTTTTCTCTCCTCTGTCTGTCTGTAGTTCTTGGTGGATTTGTGTTAGCAAGGTTGATTGTGGACAAGAGGAGACAGAGTTCACATGCACAAGAATGAAACTACCTCCAAATCGGTGTTGTATGTATGTTGTAATTGTGTAGATGTCTTATGTGACAGGATTATTCTCACATCTTGATCCACCTCTGCTCCGAACATCTTGAGCACGCAGACCCACACCTGGAATATAAGAGAGCAATCTAGTCAGAGACAGAACACTCTGGAATGGGTCTGTTCCATGTTATTTCGTCAGCTCATTCTTATCAGTGATGAATCCTATTCCACGTCTCTCTGGACCTCGGACTCCAACGGAAACACTTGAAGCTACAACATACACGACAACAACGACACGTTGTTAACATTACATATTTCTCGCAAGGAAAGTGATTAAAAATTATCAATAAACATGTGTTTTTCAGTGAGTGCAGCCACCTGAAGGCGGGTGGTGGTTGTCTTTTGAGCACTGGTCAGAAAACCCTATTGGGTAAACAAAGAAAATGTATCGCACTGCACAGAATGTTTACAGTTTTAGTGCCTACCACAGACTAAAGTAACGTTAGTTATTCAGTTATCGTGGTGATGTACAAATGAGACACTTGTATGCCAAGAACCCTCCCGGCTTTGCTAGCCGTTCTTGAAGCCTATCAAAACACTTCAAACGTGCCATCTGCTGCACTGCCCGCCCCCTGCGATACCGTTAGGCTAGCTGTCCTGCAGATTTAGCCAAGTGAAAAGAAGTGCAATTAGATAAAATAATGTCAACATTTCAGTAGACTAATGTTACTTTCAAACCACAATGCGTAGCTAGTTAGCTAGCCTGTTTAATTTGTGAAATCTGAAGTCTGGAACTAGTTGTAACGGGAGTTACGCAGCTAACGTTGGCTGGCTAACGGTAATCCACTGTGCACTGGTTGGCTAGGAAGACGTAGCTAGAGCTAGCTTAGGTTCTATCGAGATGGTATTCTACCCTGCATACACACAAAAACTGCTCTCGTTGCTCTAGGCTATTGTAGACAAAATATTCACCCCATGAAATAACTTTGCCGTGGACTATTAATTCAACCAATACTTACATTATTGTGGAAAGTCTGAACGAGTTACTGCGATGAATCGCGAACGGCACTTTGACAGGAAGTGTTTGACGCGAGCGTCCGATCCTGTCAAACGTCATTGCTGTAGACAATTGTCACTCAGAACGTCTGCCCAATGAGGAAGCACCCGCCCACCGTGGGAAATGCGCTTCAAAAAATGAAGTTTGAATTTCAATCGCTTCGAAACGCAAAGGCGAAGGACTCCAAAAAAAGTTTCAATCAAAAAAAAAAACTTCAACCAAAAGATCAACCCAAAAACATGTTCAGTCAAAGAAAAAAAATCATTATTTTTTTGATTGGAAAATTAAAACACAAACGTCCTAGCCATAAAATGGCCCAAACACAAAAAAAACACTTCAATCAAAAAAAATATTTTCAATCAAAAAAATATATTGTCAATCAAAAAATAACTCCCCTCAATCAAAAAAAAAAAGTTTTTTCAATCAAAGAAAATAAGTTTTCAAGTCCATTTTTTTTTTGACTGGATAATAAAAAGACAAATCTACCTCTATACAAGGCGGACTCCAGACATTTGGCGACCCTTTCCGAGGTGCGAGTGATTTTTCAGGCTGTTCTCATTCCCGGGTCGGAGTCAAACGTACGAAAAGTAATGCACAACAAATGTGACGCACGTCAGGCACCTAGTTGGGGGAGCCCCCCCCCCCCCCGCAGAACGGGGGAAATAGGGCCCAAATGCTACCCTTTGCCTCTGTCATTCTTGAGAACCTCGTCTTTTTAAGAAGAGAAAGGATCAAGTTATAATCCTACACTAAACATATTGTAGCGAATTCGGAGGGCAGTCCGGGAGACCGTCGCCACAGCCGGGACGCGAACCCGTGTCTCCCACTCCGCAAGCGACAACGTTAACCCGTCGACTAAAAGGGTCCGATCCGTTAGTTAAGGACCAACGTGTCTACTTATCCATGCACGTTACACTACCCCCCCCCTCCTTCGGGAAGCGCGTCCCCGCGCTTCAGCATTTCAGCTCCCTCACGCCCCTGGGCGCACGCGCTTCCGATGACCTCACCATCCCACTTCTGACACCAATGTAGCGAATGTCAGGGGGCAGTCCGGGAACCGCCACAACCGGGACGCGAACGCGTGTGTCCCACTCCGCAAGCGACAACGTCAACCCGTCGACTAAAAGGGTCCGACCCGTTAGTGAAGGACCACCGTGTCTACTTATCCATGCACGTTACACTATACACAGGTACACACTGTGCCCGAAGTTACCCTGCCCAGGCTTAAATGTTCTGGGGCGAGCTGACTTGTCCTAAAGGCACGCGTTCTGGTTTCTCAGCACATTACCCGCGCAGGCCCAGGTGTCAACCACACCCGGGACACCCTTCATTTCTACTGTCAGCCAGAAGCCAGGACTGATTTGAAAAAGCTTTTGTTTGAAATTGTCCAAAAAAACCCCGCGGAGCCAATAAATGCCAGCGCAGTAGCGCTCCGCCCTCTCTGCTCCGCCGCTGCTTCTGTGGCACCGCCGACGGGGGGCCGATGCTTGCCAGGAGCCTTGACGCCGTCGGAGAGGCAACATCTGCATTTCTGTCCCCCTGTGTTTGGACGCTGGCATGTCTGCACGCTTCCAAAATGTTAAAATGCTCCTTGGCTCACGTGCTCGTACATGCTGGGCTCGTGACCGTCAGCGTCAGCACCGTGCGACAGCTCAGGCCTCCGGAGTGCTGACACTGGCTCGCTGACAATAACGGCCGTCTCAAAGGCTCTCTCACAACTCTGTGTGTGCTGGGAAAAAGGCAGAATATTATGTGAGGGGTCATGGGTTGGCACACTTTTTTTTTTTTGCTTCACGATTCCATCACGAATCTTTAAAAATTCTCTGGCCTGACTCTAAAAAAAATACAGAACTAAATGAAATGAAACAAAATAAAGCATTCAATCCCACTATAACAGAACATTGATTAAGCAGGAGGCGTTGCTTTTACAGACCAAATCTTCTTTTCTTTTTGCTTTCTTTCTTTTTTTGCATAATTACAATTTACACAATGAATGTTTGATTTCGAGACACTGGAGCGGAGACATGCTAGCGTGGTCGCGTCACGGCAAGAAGGTCCTGGGTTCGAGCCACGAGGTAGTCCAACCTTGGGGGTCGTCCTGTGTGTGGAGTTTGCATGTTCTCCACGTGTCTGCGTGGGTTTCCTCCGGGTGCTCCGGTTTCCTCCCTCAGTCCAAAGACATGTAGGTCAGGTGAATCGGCCGTACTAAATTGTTCGTGTGTGTGTGTGTGTGTGTGTGTGTGTGTGTGTGTGTGTGTGTGTGTGTGTGTGTGTGTGATGGCCTGGCGGCCTGTCTCCCCGCCTGCCGCCCAGTGACTGCTGGGATAGGCTCCAGCGACCCTGAGAGCAGGATACGCGGTTCGGATAGTGGATGGCTGGCTGGCTGGCTGGCTGGCTGGATGGCTGGATGGATGGAGCGGAGACGATGAGAGCTTCCCGGGTACCACTGCACTGGCGGACAACAGCATCTCCTTCTTTAGCAGGAGAGAAATGATGGACAGCGCAGTATAGGCGCCTCTCTATAGATGTGTGTAGCCTACGTTGACGCGAGCGTCGCCTTCTGATGCCGTCACAGGCGGCCAGCTGCTCTGTCTGATGACGTGAGCTTCGTGGTTACAGTCTATTAAATAAAACAGCGATGTGAAAGGAAAAGAGAATGATGCTGCGCTGCTCTGAGCGCAGATGAACTGTTAAACCCGGACGTGTTGGCAGAGCTTCTTCGTGTTGTGTGAAGCCGCTTCTTGCTATGTTTTAAAAAAATATATATTTTATTTTCAATTTTACAGTTTCATATTCAAGACACAGGCAAAACAAGTGTAAACTACTAATAAGACACGTTAGCCCCTAGCTAACGGGTCTGACCCTTTAGTCGAGCGGTTAGTGATGTCGCCTTGTGGTGCACTACTCGCTGTATCGAATCCCGCACTGGGCAAGAAAATAACCGGTTACACAAGATTAAACACAATAAAACAAAAATTGACAAAACAAAAAAACAACAACAAAAAGGGTAAAGAAAGCTGCCAGACACACACAGGTATATGATATAACTCGGTTCCCAGCAGTTTCCAGGAAATGGCACAGCCAGGTATTCCAAGAGCACAGGTGAGGGGTAAAGAGTACCGTTTGCGTCACTACACACTGTAACCAAAATCTATTTTTCTTGCTGTGTTTTGTGAGTGGTGCGGAAAGACTTTCGTTTGTTTGGTTTTGATAACTTGATCCGTTTGATTGTCTTCTTTTTAATCTTTTTTTTCCCATGCCGAGGTTTTGTTTGCGCCATGTTGTGTGGCGCCCCTTAAAGTGTTACTGAGATCAAAATCCTAAAATTCCTGTTGATAGGCTGTTCCGCGTTGGAACGTGACCACGGAGAAATTCAGGCGCCAAAACAGCGCGTCTGCGGCCGCTCGAGAGAGATCTGTGATTGACTGTAGATGGCGTCCAATGACAAACTGTGCCGGTGGATACGTAGACACCAGCCAATTTGCATATAGGGTGTGTCCGTAGTGAGATGCTATAAAAGGAGAAGGGTCTGTCTGCAGACCGCAGAGCCATGACGGTTCTCGTATGACAGTTTTAGTATCTCGCGAGAAGGTTACAGACTGCAGCGTAAGTTAGCACTAGCTAGCTACATTAGCTGTTGCCTAGTGGACTCGTTTATTTTCCATAAGATACAATTACACAATCTGACTCGGTCAATCAACTGAATGGAAGGAAATAGTTGAACGTAGTCATCCAATTCGTTTTTCTCCAATATCGCTACTTCTCCGTGGCACAGACAACGACAAGACATGTGTCACTACCCGATCTGTCCCATCTACCCGATCTGTTCCGGAAGTACCACCATCTTGCCAGCTACTGCGTGCTTGCTAGGTAGTGTAACCAGTTATTTTCTTGCCCGGTGCGGGATTCGATAGTGGGTGTACTGCACCACAAGGCGACATCACTAACCGCTCGACTAAAGGGTCAGACCAATTAGCTAGGGGCTAACGTGTCTTATTAGTAGCTTACGCTAGCTAACATTTAGCTATCGTTATGTCTAAATGAAATTAACAAATGCCAGTTTGGCAATAAAGTAGTTAGCTAACGTCTGGTAAAACTAACGGCGAAGCTCCATAGCCACATCAGCGTAAGTTAGCACTAGCTAGCTACTGTAAACTACTAATAAGACACGTTAGTCCCTAGCTGACGAGTCTGACCCTTTAGCCGAGCGGTTAGTGATGTCGCCTTGTGGTGCAGTACACCCCGTATCGAATCCCGCACCGGGCAAGAAAATAACCGGTTACACAACTACATTAGCTGTTGCCTAGTAACATACAAACGTTCCAGTCGACTCATTCATGAACACGGGACTTCTCGCGAAATACTGAAACTTTCATTTCACGAGAACTGTCTGTTATGTATGCACACATCGACAGTGCTGCATTTGATTTGGTGCTGTTCTATTGTGCTGGGATCGATTGGTGATGCCTGCGGGCTCTGGGTTGTTTGATCGGGTCTGCCTTTGATGCTGTGTCAGTCTAAATAAAGAATGCCACGGAGAGGTTGTGTCGAGCGACAGCGCTGTGTCCTGACGTGATTTCTAAACGAGAGCGAGGCGGGCGCCGACTCCACTGGGGACGTCTTGCAACTGCAACGACGGCGTTCTCGGCCCCGCCCTCAACAGTCCTGTGGTAACTGTGGGTCTCGGTCTCATGTTTCAAGGAATCAGAACTGCCCTGCCCGTGGCCAGACATGCCGTAGCTGCGGTAAGCACAATCACTTTGCCAACGTCTGTCGATCTTCCCCGGCTGGGTCAGAGGGCCACACCCCCCAGTCTTCAACCGCCGTCATACACAAGGTGAGCTCTGCGCCAGTGTCATTCAAATCATGCACAGTCAACATTAATGATGTGTGCATCCCCCTGCTGTTGGACACCGGTGCAGGTGTGTCTCTCCTGAATGTTGATACCTACAGTCAATTTTTCGGTTCACTGCCACTGTCCGCACCCTCAGCTGTCCTCTGTGGGTATGGTGACTCCAAAATCGATCTGGTTGGCTCTCTCCAACTGACTGTCCGCTATGGAACCAAGCTGGTGCCTAATGCAGTTTTTCATGTGGCACGCCGTGGGGCCAACCTGATGGGCCTGGACCTGTTCTCCGCTCTGGGGTTCTCCCTCTTAGACACAAGGGGGGCAGCAATCCTGACTGTCGCCACACCTTGGCAGCAGAAGTGGCCATCGCTGTTTATGGGGCTGGGCTGCCTCTCCGCCTTCACCCATCAACCTCTCCTCAACCCTGCTGTGAAATCTGTCATCCAACCACTGTGCCGCATCCCGTTGGCTCTCCGTGATGGGGTCTCCGCCGAGCTGCAACAACTGCTGGAAGCTGGCATCATTGAACCGGTGGACGCGTCACCTTGGGTCTCAAACCTCGTGGTGGCTAAGAAGAAGTCGGGGGGCCTGCGTGTCTGCGTCGATCTACGTGCAGTAAATAAGGCAGTGGTCCCTGATAAGTATCCACTGCCCACCTCAGAAGAACTCACTGCTCAGTTCTATGGCTCTGAGGTGTTCTCCAAGCTCGACCTCAGACAGGGGTACTTACAGGTGCCCCTCCACCCCAGCAGCCGAAACCTCACAGCCTTTGTGACACATGCAGGAGTGTTTCGCTACACCAGGATGCCTTTCGGTCTCAGCTCCGCTCCTAGCTGCTTCCAGAAAATCATGGTCTCCGTGCTGGCTGGCATACTGGGCGTGGCCATTTATCTGGACGATATAGTGGTACACGGGCCCACCAGTGAAATCCACGACAAGCGCCTTAACATGGTCTTCGCAGCCCTGTCCAAGCACAAGCTAACTCTCAATGCTGAGAAATGTGTCCTCTGTGCCAGCCATCGACTTCGTGGGGTTCCGGCTGTCAGCGAGCGGTGTAACTCCACTACGATCCAACGTGGACGCCATTCAGGCCATCCCTGAGCCCAGCTTGGCCGCCCAGGTCGCCTCCTTCCTGGGTATGACAAGTTACTACCTGAGGTTTCTTCCCCAGTACTCTGCGACCACAGCCCCCCTGCGCCAGCTGCTGCGTAAGGACGAGCCATGGGTGTGGTCAAAGGCATGCAGTGACGCTGTGCGTGATCTCAAGACTCAACTGACTTCACCACCAGTGTTGGCTCACTTCAACATCTCCAGCTCCACCTTTGTGACCTGTGACGCATCAGCCACAGCGATAGGGGCCGTGCTGTCTCAAACCCAGAACGGTGTGGAGAAGCCCATTGCCTTCGCCTCCCGTGCCCTCAACCTGACCGAGCAGCGGTACTCCGTGGGTGAGCGTGAGGCGTTAGCCTGTATCTGGGCTTGTGAAAGGTGGCACCTCTACCTCTATGGCCGTTCCTTCACCCTCAGGACAGATCACCAGGCCCTGACAGCGCTGCTGTCCACATCTGGGACAGGCCACAAACCCCTGAGGCTGCACCGCTGGTCTGACCGCCTCCGCCAGTACAACTTCAGCCTGCAGTTCACCCCAGGCAGAGACAATGTTGTCGCCGACCTGCTCTCTCGCTCTGTCTCCACCCCAGCTCCTCAGACGGACACTGACTGTGGGGAAAAGGACATTGTCCAAATGCTACACACACCCCTCCAGGCCACTGTCTCTCTGCAGGAGCTGAGGGCAGCCTCCGAACAGGACCCTGTCCTCTCCCAGCTCCGCACCTACATCCAGAACGGCTGGCCTCACAAGGTCCCAGAGGAGCTGGCTGCGTTCGCCCGAGTCAGACAGGAGCTCTCCTGCTGGAACGACACCTGCGTGGCACGTGGGTTTTGCACAGTGGTCCCAGCTGCTCTCCGTGCACGTGTTTTGAATACGGCGCATGAAGGCCACCTGGGCATTGTGAAACTGAAACAGCGCTGCCGAGACCTGGTGTGGTGGCCGGGGATAGACAGAGATATTGAGGCTCTGGTGAAGGACTGTTCTGCCTGCCTTGTGAGTGGCAAGACTGACCACCAGGCTCCCCCACCCCTGCAACCTCTCGCCTGGCCCTCTCAGCCCTGGGAACACCTGCAGTTGGACATTTGTGGTGAGATCCATGGAGTTCCCCACCACCAACGCTTCATGGTGGTCGCCTACGATCTACACTCAAAATGGCCTGAACTCACCACTTCCGGCACTGTGACCTCACAGATCATCATCGACTTCCTGGACTTTCTTTTCTCTCGCTGGGGCCTCCCAAAGGCCATCACCACTGACAACGGCCCTCAGCTGGTCTCTGCTGAGTTCACTGCTTATCTCGAAAGCAAGGCCATCCGTCACACTCTGCTGCACTATCGGGCCACACAGCACTCGACCACAGGCGTTTCCCCAGCCTCTCTCATGCTAGGCCGGGAACTGTGCATGCCCCTTGACAGGCTCCGCCCCTCCACACCTCAGGCACCTCCCTCTGGGGTCAGAGCCTCAGTCACTCGTCAGCAGACGCGGATGAAGCAACGGTTTGACCAGTCAAAACGAACCAGGGTGCCAGACATCAATGTGTCAGACTGGGTCAGGGTCCGCAGGCCCCACAGGGACAATAAAATGGCTTCATACTGGTCCTCTCCTCTCCAAGTCACCCGTCAGCTGGGCCCAGCCACTTACCTCCTCAGCGATGGCACTCGGTGGCACTCCAGTCGTCTACGGAAGGTGTCAGCTCCGCCACACACAGCTGGTGACACAACCATAGCCATTCCCTCAGCATGGCGAGACGCCCCGGGGCTTCATGCAGCTCCTACACGGGCCCCAGACATTTCTGGGCCTCAGCTCCCCCTGCCATCTCCCTCCCCACCTCGGCCTGCCCAGCCTCAGGCCGCCCCGCGACCTGTTCGCACACGTTTACGCCCTGGCCACCTAGAGGACTTTGTGTCAACCTTTCATGTTTGAAATCCTGCCGGGGGGGGGGGGGGGGGAAATGTTATGTATGCACACATCGACAGTGCTGCATTTGATTTGGTGCTGTTCTATTGTGCTGGGATCGATTGGTGATGCCTGCGGGCTCTGGGTTGTTTGATTGGGTCTGCCTTTGATGCTGTGTCAGTCTAAATAAAGAATGCCACGGAGAGGTTGTGTCGAGCGACAGCGCTGTGTCCTGACGTCATTTCTAAACTTAATACTGTCATGGCTCTGCGGCTCTGCAGACGTACTATTGGATAAAACCGCGGAGAAGCCGTTCTTTCCCCCCCTGCTGCTAGCTACTTGGCTCGACTTTGTGCTATTTTGCCGAGACTTTATTATCGATCTTGCTACGACGTATTGCTATCTATCGATCTATCTAACAGTTATTTGCATCATCGAAGATATTATTCGCCAAGTTGTATTGCACTGCCGTGCCGTAGGCCCACCACCATGCCGTGGTCGCATGCGAAATGCGTGGTCCCTGGATGGCGGAGCACCGGCGCCAGCCAGCCCGGCGTTAGTTAGCCTTCTCTCCCTTCCGAGAGATCCCGAAACGCGTGGAGCCGTCGGGTTACGCCGCCTCCGAGGTCCGTTTCCCCCGCAAATAAGCTAGTTAGCTCAGTGATTCAAATCCTGGCGCCACTTAATTTCTCATTTTTTTCTACGGCAAATGACGAGCGGTACCGAGCCCCACCCACGCGAACACCGAGCTCCACCCAAACGACCACCCAGGAAGACGGTAACCAATGGCTTTGAAGTCATAAAACCACACCTATTTTCAGTGATGATTCAAACTCCCAGTGTTAAAAATGTGTTCAGAAAGGGCACGTTAGTCTCTTCAAAGCCATTCTCGCGCCTTTTTTTCTTTCATCCAGCAAATATGGTTTGCCTTTAATCTGAACACAATTAGCAACAGGTGTGTCCGATTATCCTAATTAAGTACCAGGCTAAGTACACCTGTTTGTAATAACTACTGGACATGTGTAATGTGATGTAAAGAGTCCCGCAACAACAACAACAAAAAGCCTGAACTGAGTGTCACATGTTTAAACAAGCATGTTACCATCCATTATGCTCTCAGGGTCGCGGGGATGCTGGAGCCCTTTGCCTCTTCAATGTCCACTAAAGTGCACTGTTCAACTTCAACTTATACATGTACAATTCTCTATGACTGGAAAATGGTATTTTCGCTGTATAATAATAATTAACTGCTAGTTGGGGTTTCTGCAGACAACAGTGTACCTTGGTGGACAAGCATGCTTCTGTTAATCAACAACGTTCAAGTCGAAGTGACATTGTACATACATCTGGAAAAAGGAATCTTTGAAGTGAACATAAAAACCATCCTCTTGGCTCTTTCAATGACCACAGTGTCATACTCTAGCTGAACTGCACCTTGCTGAAACGCCATCTCACTATTTACTAGCAGGACGGTGGCCATGGAAGTCAAAATCTGCTGAGGAGTGTGTCTTGATGCATGCCCAATAACCCAGAATTTGATTTGCCCCCCCCCCCCACACACACGCGCTTAACCCACCTCTCACCACCTACAATATTATGTACATGTGTGATCATTACCATACCATTGTCATGACTTACTACTGTGCCGGAAAGTCTTCAAATAAACCAGCAGACAATGCATTAAAGCACTAGCCATCTAGCTAGCTAACTATGCTAGTTGACGTTAGCTCACTATACCTTGGCTCGTTTGAGGCATCTATTTAACTAACGTTATTGTTAGTGAACGTTCATGATAACATGCCGTAATTGGTCATGGAAATACCTTTATCCTGCTGGTTTTTTGTCCTCCTTTACTTTCCTCCTCTTTCGCTTCTCTGCGTCAGACAGATAAACCCTTTTAGGTGACATACTGTCACAATGTAGTACTTGCTTACAGTTAATTTGTCAGTCTGTTAACAACATGATATCAAAATATTTAGTTTTTGTTTTTTGGTGATTACTACTGATATGATATATCACACACACAAAAATATATATATTTATCAACCTTGCGTGTTTGACATTTCAAGCGCTCTTGGGGGCCCCCTGCTGGCGCGGGGGCCCTAAGTGACCGCTTAGTTCGCTTATGCCTTGGGCCGGCTCTGACAGAAGGTGAATGCGCGGGCAGCTCTGTGAAAAGGAGGTGTTGAGTTAGGAGGGCATGCTTGGTAGCTGTTGGTATACCATGAGTTTCATGACAAATAAAATAATACTTCCTACTTTCTCCTTAATTCTATCTTATTGATTCATTTTTGTTTGTTTATTTTTGACTCTCCCTGCTACCGAGAAAGTAAAGTTAGAGCAAATTTTGTTTCCTCTCTGGTCCTGCAGCGCCCTTATGCTTATTGGTTGGTGCAACATTAATTGACCTCGATGAACGATGTGTTTCAACTGAAGTTGAAATTATTCAAAGTGTGGAAAGATGTGGTCTTACAGCGCCAAGCCCTAAAAAGAGGTCAAGTCAATGCATTAAGTCATGAGAGCTCAAAGGCCAACCTTTCTTTAGAAATCAATGCAAAATTACAGAAAGCAGTTTTTTACAGGTCTCCGTGTGGACACTTGGCCTACGTCTGCAGAAGGTAAATGCAGCTGCTGCTTATCTGCTAGGACTCAGTAACAGTAGTGGTTCACATGTATAAAATTGTGTTCTTGTTTAAAATCAGTTCAACTGTTTGGGATTCTGTCATGGCAGTTATGTAAGTAATTAGATGTCATAGCATTTTAATGTGTTACTTCATCAGTTGTTAATGACTAATAAGACTTGTAGTTAAAGAGATACAAAGGATTAAGTGACGTAGATAAGAGAGGATGAGCGTTTGGTGTTGCTGCAATTTTGCTACTATCTGCTGGTGAGGAATGAGTGGTGCAACTTGCTAAGAGAGGTATTAACATGGCTATTTATACATGAGGAAATCAGTATTTTCTTTCAAACCAAGAGAAGTACTCACAGAAAAAAATGGCATCTAAACTGAGACGGTAGTAATTTTTTTAGGGGGGAGGGGGTGAGGTATTATTGACAGGTTTTATTGAACATATTCATCTACACTATATGTCGGAATGTCTTATTTTAACACATGTTAAAATAAGATGGGCCCTGTGATGGCCTGTCCAGGGTGTCTCCCCACCTGCCGTCCAGTGACTGCTGGGATAGGCTCCAGCATCCCCGCGACCCTGAGAGCAGGATAAGCAGCTTGGATAAGGGATGGATGGATGTAAACAGATGGATAAACAGTCCATTTAGTATAGAACTAGAGAGGATCTTGAAACACTAAAACAAGTTTGATGTCAATAAGTACAACATATATGATTTTATATAGATTTATATGCCAGCAATGCTTGTATTTGCCAAATCTGAGTGGATAAATGGAAAAACAGTCCATATAGTACGGAGGTGGAGAGGCTCTTGATACAGCATACATTTTATGTCAATAAATGTGACTTATACAGTGTAACGGATGTGGGTAGGGCATGAAAAGTGACTATGCAAGGGGTTGTTTTCCAGCATTTACTTGCTCCTGCAGAAGACAAACACAACACATTTTTGGTATCTCTTCTGCGCCTCTGCTCCTTGTCAATGCAACATGGCACTGTCTGATTTTGTTCTCACATTATCACAACAACGTTTTGACTCGTTCCTCTTCAAAACTTGAACCATGAAAAATATAAAAAAGGAAAAACAGTGACACCTGATGGACAAAGTAAAAGGTCAATGGGGGTTGGGTTACTAAACAGAGACAACGAAAATTATAACATGTAACAAGGAAAACGCATACCTGCATAGGGCTCAGCGAGCAGCCTTTGGCCAACACTCTGCTTGACAAGCAGTACAGCGCATCAGCCACAATGTTCTGCTGACCTGGGATGTACTTGATGTCAAAGTCATAACTCGCCAACTTGGCTACCCAGCGTTGCTCACAACAGTCTAGCTTCAGCTTTGTCAGGATGTGAGTCAATGGGTTATTGTCCGTCCAGACTGAATTTGTGGCCTTTCAGCCAGTGGCTGAACTTGTCACAGACTGACCATTTCAGGGCCAGAAACTCTAACCGGTGAGCTGGGTAGTTCTTTTGGGACTGAGATAATGACTTGCTGGCGAAGGCAATGGGTCTGGTTCATGTGTCACCCTCTTGGACTTGAGATAGAACAGCACCTATGCCATCCAGGGATGCATCAGTCGCCAGCATGAAGGGGCGGGAAAAGTCTGGATGAGCCAGGATGAGCCACTGTGAACCAGAGAAGCCTTCAGGTTTTCAAAAGCCTTTTCCTGCTCTTGTGTCCAGTCAGACACACACAACTTCCTGCTTGACAGTTTGTTTTTCTGTTATTTGCCTTTTCTTTTCTCACCCTTTAACAGATGAAAGAGGGCCTTGGTGGTGGCAGAGTATCTAGGCACGAAATGTTGATAGTAATTTATCATCCCTAGGAAGGATCTTATCTGCTTCTGGGATGGGGTCACACCATCAGGCTCAATGAGGTCAGCGCTTGTCATGCTTGTGATGTTCTCAACCTTGCTAGGATCTGTCGAAACACCCTTCTCATCTGTTATGTGGCCAAGAAACTTGACAGACCTCCTGAGGAAGAAACACTTTTGGGGGCCAACTTTTAAGTTGTGGCCACACAGCCTGATAAACACCATCTCCAGGCGCTGCAAGGCAGTCTCTTCATTAGGCACAAACACCAACAGATCATCCAATAGCACAGCAGACTCAGATAGTTTTGGTCCCCAAATATACTGATCATCATACAGATGAAGCTCCCAGAGCTGTTGCAGAGGCCTTGGGGCAGATGGTTATCTCATACAGGCCCATGGGAGTGGTAAAGGCAGAATAGTTTCTGTCATCCTCATGCATGTTACCATAACCAGAGGTCAAATCCATCGTGCTGAAAAGGCAGTTGCCTTCCCGCGCTGCCAAGCAGTCTGCCTGGTGGGGAAGGGGATGAGCATCCTTCAGGGCCCTTTTGTTCAATCAGCGAAAGTCTGTACAGATACGGAGATCTCCGTTTTTTGTTTTTTTTCCCCCCCCAACACAAGCACCAACGGAGATGCACATTTACTTGTCGATTTTCAAATGATCTCCTTTTCCTCCACCAAATTCAGTACTTGGAGCAGTTTTTGGTACTGGCCAGGGGGCACTCTCCTGTATGGGAGCCTGAACGGTCTGTTGTCCGACAGGTATATGCAGTGTACAAAGCCCTTTGCCTCCCCACAGTCAAGATAGTGGCGAGAAAGACAGCCTCATACTGCAAAACAAGGTCAGCCAATCTCCTCTTACAGTTCTCTGACACTTCACATGACAAAATGTCAACAGTACTGAGCCCAAGTGACATGAGCTGATCTTTGACGGCGTTTATGTCAGCAGTAGGTGGCACAGCAGATTGGGTGTAACTGGCCAGGGGAACATCAGGGCTCTCAGCAACATCCATGTCCTTAAGCGCTACACAGGAGTAGACATCAGCCAGCTTTGCATTGCGCCTCAACAGCACCGGCCTGTCAGATGTACTGATGAGCTTCAGTGGGACCCACCTGTCTCCCCACAGTGATATCACAAGCTTTGTGACCAAAACACCTCTGGGAGCTGAGCAGGACGATCTGGGCTCTGTCATGACTGTGCTGCCTTGGGAAATAACAGTGTTTTTGGGCAGTTTACCCTAGATGAGATACTCACGACCACGTTATGAAGACCCTGGAAAGACTTATCTTGGAGCAGCTTCGACCCATGGTCAAGCCACACTTAGACCCCCTCCAGTTCGTCTACCAGCCCCGACTGGGAGTTGAGTATGCCATCATTTACCTGCTTAACCATTCCTACGCCTGACTGGGTAAGCCAGCGAGCACTGTGAGGGTCATGTTCTTTGACTGCTCTAGTGCCTTCAACACCATCCGGCCAGCTCTACTGGGTCAGAAGCTAACAGCAATGCAGGTAGATGCCCCCCTTGTGTCCTGGATTGTTGACTACCTTTCTGGTAGTCCATAGTATGTGCGCTTGCAACACTGTGTGTCAGACAGAGTGGTCAGCAACACTGGGGCTCTGCAGGGGACAGTCCTGTCCCCCTCCCTTCTCACCCTCTACACCACAGACTTAAACTACCACACAGAGTCCTGCCATCTTCAGAAGTTCTCTGATGACTCTGCTATAGTTGGATGCATCAGCAAGGGTGAGGAGGCTGAGTACAGGGCTGTGCTGGTAAACTTTGTCAGATGGTGTGAGTGGAACCATCTGTAGCTCAACATGACTAAGACAAAGGGGCTAATTGTTGATCTGAGGAGGGACATGACACCAGTGACCCCTGTTTCTATCCAGAGGGTCAGTGTGGACACTGTGGAATAATACAAGTACCTGGGGGTGTATATAGACAATAAACTGGACTGGGCTAAGAACACTGATGCCCTCTACATGGAGGGACAGAGCCATCCTACCATCAAAAAGACATGCATGTTAGGGTTAATACTCCTGTCTGTGCCCCTGACCGAGGCATGGCAAGATGAACTGGAGTTGGTCCCCGGGCGCTGCACGGCAGCTGCCCACTGCTCCTAGCTACACAGCTAGGATGGGTTAAATGCGGAAGAAGAATTTCCCCACAGGGATCAATAAATGATAAAATAAAATAAATAAATCTCTACTTTTTGAGGAGGCTGAGGTCCTTCAACATCTGCCAGACAATGCTTAGGATGTGGTATGAGTGGTGGCCAGTGCTCTCCTGTTTGCTGTTGTGTGTTTATTTATTTATTTTGAGATACTTTATTGATCCCCATGGGGAAATTACGCTCTGCATTTAACCCATCCTAGCTGTGTAGCTAGGGGCAGTGAGCAGCTGCCGTGCAACACCCGGTGACCAACTCCAGTTCTTCTTGCCATGCCTCGGTCAAGGGCACAGACGGGAGTATAAACCCTAACATGCATGTCTTTTTTTGATGGTGGAGGAAACTGGAGCATCCGGAGAGAACCCACCGCAGACACGGGGAGAACATACAAACTCCACACAGAGGACAACCTGGGATGACCCCCAAGGTTGGACAACCCCGGGGTTTGAACCCAGGACCTTCTTGCTGTGAGGCGACAGCGTTAACCACTGCGCCACCCAGCAGGTTGAGGGTAGTGGATGCAAACAGGCTCAATGAACTGATCCGCAAGGCCGGTGATGTTGTGGGGTGGAGCTGGACTCTCTGGCGGCGGTTTCTGAGAAGAGGATGCCGTTGAAGTTATGTGCCATCATGGACAGTGTCTCCCATGACCTGCTGGTTGGGCACAGGAGTACTTTTAGTGATAGACTCATTCTGCCGAAATGCACTACACAGCGCCACAGGGGGTCATTCCTGCCTGTGGCCATCAAACTTTACAACTCCTCCCTCAGAGTGTCAGACACTCTTGAGTCAATAGTCATTAGACTGGCCCATCGACTTATTTTACCCTGTCAGGTGTTTGTTTGTGCTGTATGTTTCATGCTGCAGTAATACAGTCTAGATAGGGTGTTATATGCTGGAGCATGGTGAACATATGTTTACATATTTTATTCTTATTTCTATTTCTTATTTTATCATCTATTTCTACTTATTTCTATTTTTCTTATCTTGTATCGTTAGTTTTTGTTTACTAGAGTGTGAGCGTCTGTAATAGGACCCAATTTACCCTCAAGGATGAATGAAGTATTCTGATTCTGATACTGTAACCAAAGCAAAGAAATGCTTACTAAAATAACCCATATCATATCTGATCTAAAAGCCATTCATCCAACTGAAAATATTCTGGTGGGAGGAGATTTTAACATAACACTGGATGAATGGATGGACAGATGCCCTACCAGGTATGAGGACTACCATTTCAATGACTCTTTTTGATTTCACTAGCTCAAACTCATTAAACAGTATGTGGAGAGTATTGAATCCTAACACTAGACAATATTCATGGTTCAAACCAAATGCAAGTTATAAGTCAAGGAGTGACCATTGTCTGGGTAATAATGATGTTTTGAATTTTTTTTCTGATTGCTCTGTTTCTAGTGCCCTACTAACAGATCATTGTTCAATCAGTGTGAAGCTGGAACCAAAAACAACAGCAAAGATTATTGGAAATTTAACGCTGAGCTATTAAATGATGAAGAATTTTGTGACGGTATTAAAAACCTAATATCAGAGGTTAAAAATTATTTACTGATTGTTTCTGACTGCAGTAAAAGGGGAATATTTGAAAAGTAAAATTAGAATTTTCTATCAAATTTAGCAAAAAACTTTGCAAATGTAACAGAAAATATGAAACCAAATTAAGGAAATTAAAGATACTTGGAACAAAACCCAGCCCCTGAGGATGCACAAGCAAGGACGTTCTTAGTGCCGGTCCCAAGCCCAGATAAATGGGAAGGGTTGCGTCAGGAAGGGCATCTGGCGTAAAACCTTTGCCAAACCAAATATACGGATCATAAACCAGACTTCCATACCAGATCAGTCAAGGTCCGGGTTACCAATGACCGCCACTCGTACTGCTGGCCAGCAAGGTGCAGGTGGAAACTATGCTACGAGGCGAAGGAGAAGGAGAGGGGGAAGGCATGTCCAGAGACAGTGGGTAGATAATATGGAAGGTAGATATACTGTGTGTGCAAGAGACCAGGTGGAAGGGGAGTAAGGCCAGGAGCATCGGAGGTGGGTTCAAACTCTTCTACCATGGTGCAAATGGGAGGAGTAATGGGGTAGGGGTAATTCTGAAGGAAGAGTATGTCAAGAGTGTGCTGGAGGTGAAGAGAGTGTCAGGCAGAGTGATGAGTATGAAGCTGGAAATCGAAGGTGTGACGATGAATGTTATCAGCGCATATGCCCTGCAAGTTGGGTGTGAGATGGAAGACATTGTGATCTGTAGTGAGAGTAGGGTGCAGGTTGAGGAGAGCCTGGAGAGGTGGAGGTATGCACTGGAGAGAAGAGGAATGAAAGTTAGTAGGAGCAAGATGGAATACCCATGTGTGAATGAGAGGGAGGACAGTGGAATGGTGAGGATGCAAGGAGTAGAGGTGACGAAGGTGGATGAATTTAAATACTTGGGGTCAACCTCAAAGTAACGGGGAGTGCAGAGGAGAGGTGAAGAAGATTGCTGGCAGGGTGGAGAAGAGTGTCAGAAGTGTTTTGTGACAGAATGATAACAGCAAAAGTTAAAGGGAAGGTTTACAAGATGGTTGTGAGACCAACTATGTCGGTTTGGAGACAGTGGCACTGATGAAACGACAGGAGGTGGAGCTGGAGGTGGCAGAGTTGAAGATGCTAAGATTTTCGCTGGGAGTGATGAAGAAGGACAGGATTCGGAACAAGTATATTACAGGGACAGCTCAGGTTGGACAGTTTGGAGACAAAGCAAGAGAGGCAAGATTGAGATGGTTTGGACATGTGTGGAGGAGAGACACTGGGTATATTGGGAGAAGGATGCTGAATATGGAGCTGCCAGGCAAGAGGAAAAGAGGAAGGCCAAAGAGGAGGTTTATGGATGTGGTGAGGGAGGATATGCAGGTGGCTGGTGTGACAACAGAAAGATGCATAGGACAGGAAGAGATGGAAACGGGTGATCCGATGTGGCGACCCCTAACGGGAGCATCCAAAAGCAGCAGCAGCAGTAGTAGTAGTAGTAGACAGTAGTAAATTTGTGAGCTTTTTATTTTATTAGATATTTTAATATTCACATTACATTATTTTTGCACAAAATTTCATTTGAGAATACTGTTTATTTTAAATTTGTCCTGTTGACTACAGTAAATATAGTATACTATGCTCTCTGTAGACTGGGAAATGCTCCTCAGTACCGTGTTGACTCTCCCCATAGGGAGCACACAAAAGCCTACAGCCAACACTCATCATACTTTTTGTACTCAGGATGTCACGCTTACCAACACAATGTCAGCTCTGACGTTGATGGGAGTCTCCATTCTCAAGCTAATTTCAGACAATGAGCATTATATGTAATTTCTGACCAATGCTTTCGTATGCAACAACACCAAGGGTAGGGGAAAAATAAAACTCAAATGCAATAGCAATATGATGCACATTATAATTTATATTTATTAATGAGTACCCATATTAATGAGTACGCATATCTTTCATAAGTCAAAAGTTACATCTTTAGTCTCGCTTGGCATCTCAAGGCAGATGGCAAATTAACTAAAGCATTACATTTTCTGAGCAAGTACGTATCCCAGGTATTTTAGTACAAAACAACTAAAGCTGAGCTAATCAAAAAACAGCCATTTTGTTCAATATATTCAAATTAAATATTTCATTAAAAAAAGCAGGTATTTTAAAAAGCCAGTAGTAACACGAATAAATAAAATCAAAAGCAAAAACTGGCGACCGTTCAGACCGGGTGAACAGCTTTCAAAAGAGTGCCTTTTCATAGACGACTGGTTATTTTGATAACTGGTTATTTCATAACGTAGGTCTGTTATAATTTTCCAAGAGGTCCATTTCAATTAGGGTGTCTGTGATGAGAAGTGATTTTCTAGTCATTTCAAGTTTCAGATTTGACCTTTTCCAAAAAGACTGGTAAATGTATTCTATATACGCTGATGACGGCGCCCTTGCTGGAGGTAACTTGTTTATATCGACACATTGTGCAGAGTACATGAAATGAAACTGTGTTTGACAACACAAAACGTGTGGTCATTTGCATACCAGGAACATAAAAAAACAACAAATTCAGTCTTATTTTTGCAGCTCGATTCCTTTAAACCAGGATAAACATGACAAATTACGTGACGCAACTGTAAGCGCCGTATGCGATCCCATGCAAGCATAGGTAGGGAGACAAAGAGAGTGTGTTGTATAAGTATACCGGAAAATTCCCTGTTCTCCTTTCCCTTTGTGTAGAGCTGCAGTTGAGAAATCGTCCTCTGCTTTTACTTTGATCAAGAAAAATAAATATGGTGAAAGCACAGAACTGATCAAATGTCTGATTTCGAGCACACATGAGCACACATGATTACATCCAAACACCCCCCCCCCCATCTCACTCATCTCTCGTCATAACATCCGTTTTGTGTTTTTGCATCTTTTCTCACTTGGATCACTTCATTTCCTCTGCACACCTTTCTTTACCTCCTCTCAGTCAGTAATTTTCAGTCTCATCTCCATCACCCCATCCATTCAATTTGACTCTCTTAAATGAACTAATTATTTTGGCCTCCTCATCAACATCATTCAATTTCTTTTCATTCAAACTTTGTTTCTACATGATGACTCCAGCATCTTTTCCTACGTGACGCCCTACTTCACGTTAAACCTGACTGCTGACATAACCTTATCTGTTAGTCTACGTTTCTGTACCTGTTCATCCTTGACTTCAGTCTTCTACTCAGTCGCTTTGCCATCAGTGCTCCTCACAAGTGTGCCCATCTCTGCGCCCGTTCTATTGCACACCATACCCTTGCAAGTGTGGACTAGAATAAACGTTGACGCGCATAGACACACGAGAACAAGTGCACAGGCACTCTGCCATGTACACACACTTATATCAACAAGAGAGCGCAAACATGCAGGAATGGCATGGGCCCCGTGATATCTTTTAGCCCCGTTAATGTCTGTTAGCGTGATGCGGATGTATTCAAAACAGTAATATGTAAATTATCAGACAGACAGACTACATGCAAGCAGTGTCTTCCTCTTGACTAGGAGATGAGATAATGACCCTTGAGCGTGTATGCGAGTTGAGTTGGTTGTTGATGGGCCTGTGGACTCCGCTGACTGAGACCTCTGAGGGCTCTTGTACAAGCGGTGGTGTAAGGTACTCTGTTCAGGGTTGACCTCCACAGACAGTCCACACCCGTCATCTTGTTTAGTACAGACTGGTTTAGTTTTGACAGAAGAGGAGGAAGTGGTACAGATGTATGTCCACAAGGTGACGTGACATAAGATCAAGCTAAGGATCAATGGTGACTCCTTCAAGCACAAAAAAGGCTTTCAGAGTATTCAAAGTTCAAAAGGGCCAATTCTGAGGTCCTACTTCACATTGTCCACTGTGTTCTGTACTCTTGGCCCCTGTTCCCGACTCTTTCTCATCTCTCTCCCTTTGTCAGCAGTCTGAGACCTCAGAGCAGGTGTTGGAGTCCCCTGCAAGTTTTCTGCGCTGGCGTACAGATTTCTCCTCATCCTGGAGAAACAAGACAGACATCTCATCTTCAGTGTGTCTTCATCTGTATCTTTTTGTGTTTGTGTGTAGAAATAACTTGACTTTCCCTTTGAACTTTGTTCCAGCTTTGAGTCAAAAGTAAGGATTGGACAAGACTGGATTCAGGGTTTTCTTTAGGAGTGTATTGATCAAGTAGGCCCTCGCTTGGGAAGGAGTACACTAGGGCTGTCTATAATTCCATTCAAATTTCCTTCCTTATTATTTTTAATATTTGAATTATATTTGAATTTTTAATGCTCAAATTTAGCCTGTTATTAATATTTATCATGTATACACTGTAAACGTAGGCTTATGCATTGCCAACGCCACTATCTGCATGTGGTTTTCTGTCCACTAGCAGGCATTCCAACATTACCAGAATTTTTTTTTGGGGGTTGCCCACTTTTTCTCCCCAATTGTACCTGGCCAATTACCCCACCCTTTTGAGTCGTCCCGGTCGCTGCTCCACCCCCTCTGCCAATCCGGGGAGGGCTGCAGACTACCACGTCTCCTCCCATACATGTGGAGTCGCCAGCCGCTTCTTTTCACCTGACAGTGAGGAGTTTCACCAGGAGGACGTAGCACGTGGGAGGATCATGCTATTCCTCTCAGTTCCCCCTCCCCTCTGAACAGGCGCCCCGACCAACCAGAGGAGGCATTAGTGCAGCGACCAGGACACATACCCACATCCGGCTTCCCACCCGCCACCACGGCCAATTGTGTTTGTAGAGACGCCCGACCAAGCCAGAGGTAACACGGGGATTCGAACCGAAGATCCCTGTGTTGGTAGGCAACGGAATAGACTGCTACGCTACCCGGGCGCCCCTTACATTACCAGATTATTATACCTATTTGTTTTTTATTTTTCAGGTTGTTGATGGAAATCCAAAAAAATGTCCACATATTACTTCTTAAATGGTCAGGTGTGGCGATTTCCGTGGGTGCATCGCTTTCTGCCATTTCAGATTACTGTGACGTTAGAGGCCAAAGTTAACACATTGAACGTGAGATTGTGATTCAGAGTCAAGACTCAGAAAACTTTATTGTTCATCCGATGTGACGTGACAAAAGCATTTCGTCAGAACAACGGCCCTTTGTGGCAGCGGGCTTTTGTTTTCAGGATAATGGGCTGATGGACAAATGGGCTTTCGGTCCAATGGGACATTTTTCGGACTATTATGGTTTCAGAATAATGGGCCGTCGGAACACTGGCATGACACCTTCACACGCAGGTAGGCCAAGGCAAGGGTGAGATTTGCTACCATTAGCCAATATATTTATAAAAAAAAACACATTAGGATAGTAATTTCGGCATTTGATAAGTATTAATATTTTACTATGTGATTTATATTCAACTCCTGAAATTCATTCCAACAGCCCTGGAGTACACGTTTGTGTGTGTACTTATACATTAATTTGTTTACTTGTGTACATGCAATTAAGATCTGATCATACGAAAGGGGGGCTTCTGGGAGAGTAAGGATGCCTTAAGATCAGTACAAGGTCCTCATTACAGGTAATGTGGAAGTTTGTATTCCTGTGTGTGTGTGTGTGTGTGTGTGTGTGTGTGTGTGTGTGTGTGTGTGTGTGTGTGTGTGTGTGTGTGTGTGTGAGCTCTCACCGTCTGGAAGACTCCGTTCTGGACCCAATCTCCTGGGGATTGGTCCTCGGGGTCATCTACCTCCTCCTCCTCTTCCTCCCCCTCCTCTTCTCTCACTGTATCCATCCCGTCTTCCTCATACTCGGTCAGACAGTCAGATTCTTCTGCTGAAATGCAGAGATTTTACAAACTGTTTACTGACTGGTTTGCACCTGGACAATATATAGGCTGAATAGGACGACTAGGGGAACCCAAGGTGAATGAGCCGATTCTTTATTGATTTCACCACTTTAACCCACTGGAAAGGTGAAGGTAGTACGAAACAATATCAGATCAACACTCATAGCTTATCTTGTTCAGTTAACTTATAGTTTAGAGCAAATCTTAAAGCAGAGCTGATTTTTTTTTCTGTCATTAAGAAGAAAATGTATGTTAGCGCTGAGTCTCCAGTGACACCAACAAATAAATGTAAGCACGCTCCTTACACTGTCTCATGTCAGCAACACCGACCTAGTATGGTATTAAATTGCCATCATAAATTGTACTTAAATTTCTAAAGATTCATGGGTGTATTTTATTTCTTGTACTTGAGTAGCTAGAGTTGTACTTGTGTTTTGTTACTTACACTTGTATACTGATTTGCAAATGTGTTGGCAAAAGTATTCATACTTGAACACACAACTCAATTCTATATGTAAATCGCAGTACACAAATATTTTATGGGGAACATTCGATTTACACATTCCATTTTACAACTCTCTCTTCATCTACAACTATGGAGTTTTGATGGTTCGACAGCATTTTCTCGTGTCTGTTAGGGCCTGACACACCAAACCAACTAGCGGCGACAAAGACCGACTGTTGCATTGCCTCACGTCACCTGTCACCTGGGCCAAAACGTAGCACTTGAACACACCACAAAGACTACAGCCAACGGCCAACCAGCATGTACATTCTGCACTGATTCGCTAAGCTGAACAGCCAATCAGAGTGATCTCTGCCACCGATGGGCTCCACCGATTCAACATGCTGAATCAGCTGAAAAGCTGCCAACAAGGGTCCAACTAGTGCTAACAGTGCAGGACACACCGCAAAAACTAGGGTCACAGATGCTCACCGATGGACCGACACTGGCCGACAGCTGACCGTCGGCCTGGTGTGTAAGGACCTTTAGACCTCCGCTTTCAACTCAGGGGACATGGACGCTTATAGGAAGACCAGATATCCAGATACAACCTCAGGGAAGCCATCAGGGATGCCAAGAGGGAGTACAGAGACAAATTAGAGTTCCACTGTCAAGGCTACAACCTGGGATATATGGAGTGGACAACAGACAATCAAAGACTACAACAGAAAATCCGGCTGTACCCCACAGTCATTAGCCTCACTCTCAGACGAGCTTAACACCTTCTATGCTCGGCTTTGAAGCTGTGGAAATCAAACCTACTGCGGAGCCACCTGCAGCACTGGAGGACACTGCATTATCCCCGACGGTGTCCAAGATGAAGTAAACCTTCAAGAAGGTTAATCTTACAAAGCACCAGGTTCTCAAAGACTGTGTTGACCAGCTGGCCAGCGTATTCATGGACATATTTTACATTTCTATGGCCCAGTTTGTAGTAGTCCCCACATGCTTCAAAAACACCGCCATCATCCATGTCCCAAACAAAGCCAAGGTAACCTGCCTCAACCACTACCGCCCCAATCAGCCATCATGAAGTGCTTTGAGCAGCTAGTCAAGACTCACATCACCTAAGGATCCCCAACCGCTATGCGACACTGCCTGACGACACCCCGGCCAACCCAGTCAATGCTCCTGATCCGAACCCCTCTCCTACAATGTTTGCTGACATCGCAGCTTTCACACTTCTTGTGGAATGTTCAGGTGGCTTGATGCTCCACTGCAAAGCCAAATCATTGACCCTCATCCCAGTCAATGACTTCCCATCATAAGACTTTGAGAGAGGCCATGCTCAGATAAGGAAGTCTTCCTTGCCCCGAGTCAGCAGGGAATCCCTCTCGCAGACCTGTTGTCGCTGCCTCGTCACAACAGTTGCCAGCCCAGACACCCCTTCATCAGCAAGTGACATTAACACAGCCTGTGCAAACAGATTATTCTCTCTCTTCAGCCTTGAGAACCCACAGCCGTCAGCTCCTTGTCCCCTCTTCTCCCCAACTACATTAATAGTGGAGGATTCCATAATCAGGAACATTCGTTTCTTTAACACAGCTACACACTGTTTCTCTAGAGCAGGGGTGCCCACTACGTCGATCGCGATCGACCAGTAGATCGCGAAGGCAGTGCTGGTAGATCTCCATGACATTCAAAAAAACTTTTTTTTCCCCAAGACATTAGCCTATCATCTGTCCTCCATTTGGCATTTGCCTTTTGATTGACGTAAAGGACGGCCAGTCTGCTGTTGCCTAAAACCAAAGATTCTAGAGCGAAACCTAAAACTTACATTAGGTTACCATAACAACCAGAGCCCTTCTCTAACGTACCTTGAAGTTCACATGCCCACAACGTGAGCTAACGCAAAACTGCATCGAGCTAGCTAGTTCACCTCTCTAAAAAAAACTCTACAAAAAAGTGAAACAAAACAAAAATGAGTGGGGGAGCCGGACCTAGCAAGAAACAAAAAACATACTGTAGCGAACTGCCGTGGCCGGGAAGTGAACCTGTATCGCCCGCACCGCAGGAGACATCGCTAACCGCTCGACTAAAGGGTCAGACCCGCCAGCCAGTGGCCAGCGTGTCATTTTACAGTACCATTTCCATGTGGAATGGGAGGAGGACTTTTTTTCACCATGTCTTATTCCAAATGCGTTTGTCTCATCTGTCAGTCTAGCATTGCTATCCCAAAAAAAGGAAATGTGGAGAGGCAATTTCGAACTGTTCATAAAAACTGTGACAATGACTTCCCTCCGAAAAGCGAGCTGAGAAAGAGAAAGGTGAGGGAACTAAAATCGCAGTTAATCGCCCAGCAGTCACTTTTCCCGCAGCTGCATTCAAAGGCAAAGGCAGCCACCCAAGCATCTTTACGGGTGAGTCACTCCATCATTAAGCATAAGAAAGCCTTCCAAGATGGAGAGATGATGAAAGAGGCCTTCCTTGAGGCAGCAGATTCGTTGTTTCGGGACTTTAAAAACAAATCAGAAATAATATCTTCAATCAAAGCTCTCCAGTTATCAAGAGATTCCGTCACAAGGCGCTGTGAAGTGATGGGCGATGATTTGACACAGCAGCTTTGGAGGGACATCGTGGACTGAGTGTTTCTCACTACAATTGGACGAGTTTACGGACATAAGTGATACGGCCCAATTGTGCATTTTCATTCGCATGGTGTTTCAAGATATGACCGCAAAAGAGGAGCTGTTAACAATACTACCCATGAAGGAACACACGCGGGGAGAGGACATTTTTCAGATCTTCAAAAACTTTGTGGATAAAACCCAGTTCCCAGTGTGTAAACTGGTGTCAAACACCACGGACGGTGCGCCTGCTATGGTGGGCCACTCTAATGGATTTATTGCCAAGTGCAGGGAGGACGATGCTTTCCCGGACTTCCTTAATTACCATTGCATATTACATCAACAAGCATTATACGCAAAAATGCTAAACATGAAAGAGATCATGGATGTGGCAACCAAACCCGCCTGTTCTATTCGAGCAAGGTCTCTTCAAAGACGGTTGTTTGGTACACATTTGGAAGAGGCCGACTGTAACTACTCTGACCTCTTGCTACACACTGACGTGAGAAGGCTTAGTAGAGGGAGATTCTTGCAGAGATTTTGAGAGCTCTGTCCGGAGATTAAGGAGTTTCTCCTTATCACTAAACATGCGGAACACAAGCAACTTAATGACAATCAGTGGCTGCTAGACTTGGCGTTTTTAACTGATTTAACCAACATGTTGAACGAGCTTAACTTAGAGCTGCAAGGAAAAGACAAAAGCGTGGTAAACATGATCAGCTCAGTTAACGCTTTCAAACGGAAAATGCAACTTCTGTCCTCAAAGTTGCACCGCTGTGATTTGGGAAACTCCCGAAACCTCGCAGCAGAGCTGGAGAAGCAAGGGAGGGCGTGTGCACAACTTGACAGTGCACGCTACACAGAGCAGATTGAAAATGTCCGGTCAGACTTTGACAAACGGTTTCAAGACTTTTGCTTTGCTTGAGCCAATCGCTACATTTATGTGCTACCCATTTGGGGAAGATACAGAGGTGGATTCCCTCGCCTAAACAATGGCATCACTGTTCCACCTGAACTCGTCTGCAGTGGAGGATGAGATGCTGACAGTACAGGCTGACATTCAGCTTAAGTCCAGGGTGCATGGAGAGTTTTGGAACTTACTTACAGAGGGCAAGTACCCAAACATGAGGAAATGTGCAGGCTCCTTGACGGCATTATTCGGCTCTACTTATTTGTGTGAGTCAGCCTTTTCTCACATGAAGATTATCAAGTCCAAATACCGTTCCACCATGACAGATGGTCATTTGGAGGCCTGCTTGAGGCTGGCTACCAACAGCTACTGTCCGAACTATGCAACCTGTCTGACTCCCTCCAGTGCAGGTCATCCTCAGAGTAGAGAGGTAGAGATCACAAATCTATTTAACACAGCTGTAAAGGTTCATGCAGTGATGCAATTTCAACATAGTGTAGTAGCAAGTGCTTGGTATGATTATTAAGGTTCAATATAAATGCAAATCCATTGCAATACTGTATATGTAACACAACATGTATATAAATACACACACTGTATATAAATGTTCATATACTATATGTAAAACATGTAATGGGTATTTTTATTATTATTATTTTTAATATGAGTAGATCATTTTGACCTGGTCATTTTAAAAGTAGCTCACGAGTCAAAAAATTGTGGGCACCCCTGCTCTAGAGCCACAGTCCCTGTCATCCTGGCTGTGTTCAGCCCCTCCTCAAAAAACCCTCTTTCGATCCAGCAAGGGTAGAGAATTATAGATCGATTTCCAAACTTTATTTTTTATCAAAAATCCTTGAAAAAAATTGCTGCGGACCAAATCCTGCAGCTGACTGAGGGTCATAACATTTTCGATAAATTTCAATCCGGCTTTTGTCACAAGCATAGTACTGAGACTGCATCACTAAGTGTCCAATGGCATTCTTATGCATGCTGATAAAGGTGAATACACTATTCTTATTCTTCTAGATTTACCTAGATTTGCCTTTGATATCATCGATCATGCCATCTTATTTTTTTTTTTTAATAAATTTATTTCTGATTTTTCCCTTTTTTCTCCCAATTTAGTGGCCAATTGATCCCTATTTTAATTCAAACACCCACCCTCGTATTGCATGCGTTCGCCAACTGCATCTCTCCGGCCGGCAGTCTCGAAGGAAAGCGCCTCCCCACTTTCGTGACAAGGCGAATCCAAGCCGAACCACTGTTTTTCCGACACACACAGAGACGCATTCACATGACGAACACAAGCCGACTCCGCCCCCCTCCCGAAGACAGCGTTGCCAATGATTGCTGCTTCACCGAGTCCGGCCATAGTCGGATCATGCCATCTTATCTGATAGGTTGGAGAACTGGGTTGGCATTTCTGGTACGGCATTAAATTGGTTTTGCTCTTATCTGACTAATAGACATTTTAATGTTTGTATTAACAATCTTGTATCCTTGTTAGCACTCCTACTGTGTGGAGTCCCTCAGGGGTCTGTCCTTGGGCCAATCCTTTTGTCTTTATACATGCGTCCTCTGGGTCATTTGTTTAGTCACTTTCAAGACATTTCATACTACTGTTATGCCCATGATACTCAGATCTATTTCTCTGCCAAACCCAATAACCTGAATCAACTGTCCTCCCCCCATGATTGCCTAGCTGTCACCAAAGACCGGATGTCCCTTAATTTCCTCCATCCCCGACAAAACTGAAGTTCTCTCAATTGGTCCTGGGAACTTTGCCACTGCAGTAATCACTTGGTCCACTTCATCCAAACATCAAACCTACCACTAAAAATCTTTGACCAGAATGTCTTTTGATCACCATATTACTAAGCTTGTCCAATCCTGTTTTCTTCAGCTAAGAAATATTGCAAAAATCAAAAATATTTTGTCTTTTAAGGATATCAAAATATTAATTCACAATTTCTTTTCTCCCATCTAGATTACTGTAACTCCCTCTACTCTGGCCTCAATCAAACTACTTTAAATCATCTACAGCTGGTTCAGAATGCAGCTGCTAGACTACTAACTAGAACTAGCCGTAGGTCCCATATTACCCCTATTCTTGCATCCCTCCACTGACTTCCCATAAAATTCAGAATAATCTATAAGATCTTATTGATTACATTTAAAGCACCCAGTTACATTTCTGATCTTCTCGTTCCACTTTCCCACCACTGCGATCCTAAAACCTCGATCTTTTATCCATCCCTTCCTCCAACTGCAAAACAAAAGGTGACCACGCCTTTGCAGTTTTAGCCTCAAGCCTCTGGAATAACCTTCCCCAATCCATTAGATTTGCTGAATCTTTGGGACAGTTTTAAGCAGCTTCTAAAAACCCGCCCTTTCAGGCAAGCCTTTTTATAGATCCTCTTCCCTGCCTTCTGTTCTGGTTCATTTTTAGCTTGGTCTGTTACTCTCTATGCCATGTTTTATATTCATTCAATTTATCTTATGTATTTACTTGTAAATTCTGTATTGAGTGTAAAACACTTTGTAACTATGTTTTTAAAAGTGCAATATAAATAAAAATGTACTTACTAGAGATAATCAACCTATAATTAAATGACAAAGTGAAAAAGAAAATAGAACAAGAAAAACTGATGTTTTAATTGCTAACGGATATGAAATGAAAATTTGAAAATGGAAAGTTAAATGGAAAAGTTGAAAGAGAAAACAGAAAAGCTCAAAATGAAAATACCAGTGGAAAATGAAAAAAAACATCTAAAAGAAACTTGAAAGTGGAAAATTACCTGCAAGAAATAAAGTAGATTTTTTTCTTCTTTTACCCACTCCCTTTTCTCTTTTCCATTTGCCATTTTCATTTTAGTTTTTTTTAGCTGTATGTAAATGAGGAGGTGTGGACCCCCAGCAAGGTGGGTCTAAGTGGGCTGTGGGACATCAGGTGGAGCTCTGTGTGTGCTACTCTAGTACTAAATGGAGGGGGGAAAGGATGGGGCACTTTTTTTCAGCTGTTGCTTGCGGTAGGAGTTCTGAATTTTATTCAGGTCCTTCTTTTCAGGCATACAAGTGAGATTTTCTTCCATGAAATAGTCTCTTTTTTCAATGAGAATTGACTAAATTCAGGATGTGTGAACATACTTGTCTATGGCCGGTAGCGTGCAGGGTTTATCTGCAAGACTAGCAGCTCTTGTGGCACGGGTGGGATCACAACACTGCGTTTTGCACCAGACTGATATACACACTGAACTCAGTGATGAATTGAAATACATCAGGGAGTGTGTCAGGGCCATCATTACTTTTATCAGACCAACATCGAGTATTCATCATCATTAAGGCTGGGTGTTTGTCACGGAAGTCGCAGGTATCACGGACTCGGTGATTCTCGCCATTTTTTTGCCATGTCCGCGATTTCCCCAGTTTTTAGTGCTTTCCGTGATTTTTCTACAGTTTTGAATGGTACCCTAACTGTCAATCTTAACGTAGCCTACAGTGTGATCTGTATAGGCACTAAGCATTTTAACCATCACTTCTGAACCGCATATAGACTAGCATTGTACATTTTGACCTACACTCCAACCCATAGATTGTCCCAATTACCGGAAGTTTACCGCATAATGTTACGTTCCCATGGTTACGTTAGAAGTGCGAATGAATGAACAGCTAACGTTAGTCACGGTCTGATCAAAAACTTCAAAATGAGTAAAGCTGCAAAGACCTCCGCTAAAGCACGATCCCTACAATACCCAGAAAAAACGTTTCATGTCAGTGGTGGTTTGTTATTTCGCTCAGTGTGTAACATCCCGGTGGACTACACTCGAAAAGCAAGTTGCGACAAGCATTTGCAGACAAACGTCCATAAAAAGAAAACCGCAGATCGGGCCATTGAAACCGAGAAGAGCCGAAAACTGCAGAAACCTGTGTCAGAGCTGTTTCAAGCTAAAACAACCGCACAATTGCATAGACAGAGTGGGGTGATTAAAGGTACAGAAGCTTTCACTTCAGCCAACATCCCCTTACACACACTGGACAATGTTGGCCTGAAGTCCTACCTGGAAAGCAATCTCCGCGACATCGGAGTAATTCCAAGTGCCTGTCAACTCCGACGCACCTACCTGCCTAGCATATTCGCGAAACACGTGAACGAGATCAAAGACAAACTCCAAGTTTGTGATGGAATTAGCATTGTTGCTGACGAGACCACTGATGCCGAGGACAGATACGTTCTCAACATACTGGATGTATTAAGCAAACCCGAGTGCGAGGAGGAGTTGAAATTGGATGTAATTCTGTTAGATTGCGTGGTTCTAGACAGTGTCAATTTCAAGACAGTAAGCCAGGCCATACAGGGTACACTGATGAAATATGCGGTCCCCTTCGATCGAGTCACTGCAGTTGTATCTGACAACGCTGCGTATATGACTAAGGCATGGGAACGAGGAATGAAACCTCTCTTTCTAAACGCTGTCCATATGACCTGCGTTGCACACCTGTTAAACTTGGTGGGTGACGTATGGCGCAAGACATTTAAGAAAGTCAACGATCTGGTTGTGGCTGTGAAACAGGCGTTTACAGCTTGTCCAGCGCGTAAAGCTAGATTCCGCATGTAGTATCTCCAGGAAAATGAGAAAACTCCGTGCATTCCACCGACACCTGTAATAACGCGATGGAACAGCTGGTTTGAAGCAGCCTTATTCCACATGAACCACTTGGATGACTACATTTACTTCTTTGAGGAAGAAAGACAACGGTCTCAGAGCACATCAATGGCTGAGCTTATCAGTTTGTCACAGTCACGCGAAGTCATCGAACAACTGTCAATGCTTCAACAGTATGCACCAGCACCACGCATCATGCGCACATTGAGAAAATATGAAGAGCCGGCGATTCGCTCACATACGGTCACGAATGAATTGCGCGACCTTGCGGTGTGGCTTGATGGTAGTTTTAATGAATGCGACCACCCCATTGGGAAGGAAGCACTGAAAGAGAGTGCTGAGAAACTCCAAGGCTACATGGACCTAAATTCCACGGCCCGATTCAGACAACCTGCTTCAAGATTTCTCAGTGCACGTCAGGTATTCGATCCCAACCAGGCCATATTCCTAAACCTGGACGAAAAAGAATTGTTCCTGGACATTCCGCTAGTCGAGGACAATACACAAGCACAGCACAAGTACTGTGCATACTGCCAAATGCTGGGAGAAACAAAGTGCGACAATGTATACAGATTCTGGAATGCGTTGGGATCAAGATTCCCATCCTTGTGACAGTTGTTGCAATCAGATGTTTGACGGCCCCTGTCAACAGTGTTGATGCTGAGCGCTCCTTCTCCCATTACGGTAACGTTGTCAGTGACAACAGGCGCTCCATAAAAGACTCAAACCTCGCAATGTACAACATGTTGTATCAAAACAAACTTTAAATAAATAAATACACGGTAACCGTTTTATTATTTTAGTAATGCAATTTGAGCATAATCGGTTTATCACAACATTCTGTTAAATTAAAGGCCAAAAGGCATGCTCTTTCTTTCCGTGAAGGACCGAAACTATTAAATGCAGCAGTCTACCAATGCATTTTAGTTGCATTTGTTACTAGCGGCAACTGCCTGCTGTTTTTTTTAAAAACAAAATTTTATTCAAGCACTTATTACTGTTGCAACAGTTGCGCATGTTATTCCAATAATTTACCACTACTGTGCATGAGATCTCTTGGTCAACTGAATACATTCAAGCTATTTAAAACACTCCGTGATTCCTGCCTCTTTCTTTTCAGTTTTCCGTGATTGTCTACAACTTTGCCGTGATTGCTCCGTGACTTTAGTCAATATTTTCCGTGACAAACACCCAGTCTTAATCATCATCAACGTTTTGTGTACTGCTCTCTGTGACATTAGCTGAGCATAACAATTTGCTTACATACAATGACATGATATGGTTAAGCGAGGGTGATGCCTTGAAGAAGGTGCGTGAGCTCAGGGAGGAGACAGTTGCTTTCCTCCAAGACAACCAGCACAAGACAGCCAACACATATCTATCTGCAAATGCTGGATGACAAGTTCATGGCAGAGGTTTGCTTTTTGAGTGATATATTTGGTGATTTGTCTCCCCAATTGTACTTGGCCCTAAGACTTAACTTAGGAATGCAGGGGAAGGACAAAGCTGTTGTAGACATGGTGCCGTTGTTTTTCTACTGGGAGAGCAGTGGCGCCCAACTAGGCGGAAGCGCTACCCTTGGCATGGCGCACTGCTTCAAACTGCCACCTTGCACTGCACTCAAAGTTCAAATTATTTCAACTTTGACCTTGGTTGCCGCTGACCTTTCAAAGTGCAACCAATGAGATAACAGCTGTATGTGACACAGCCAGAAGTGACACATGCAAGCAGGGGAGGTAGAGAGCGATGGAAGAAAAAGTTCCCCGAAGTCTAAAACACAACATTAAAAACACACCAGGAAAAGAAATGCAAGGCGATGTCAGTAGTCAGATGTGAATAGGCATATAGTTTGCAAACTTCGCTAAATCCAATGCTACAGTTAGCTTAGCTTTGATGACGTATACCTGCGCTGTGCTTTGCTCTGCATCAAGTGTCCGCTCTATGCTCTGCACCCTACCTTACGGTGAGCTAAGAGCAAATTTCTTATCATCTGAAGCCGCCCTAACTTGGCTTCCATTTGTGCTCAGAGGAGATAGGACAACATATCACTGTCACAACAGTGTCACAGTACCATACCAACTCTGTGCCCATTATATGATGAGTGATTTAATGATTGCTGTATGGAAAGAAGTGGTCCCTCACCTTCTGCATAGCTCTGAACCGGCTCTATCCTGGACACAATCTCAGCCAGGTCAGTGAAGTCAGCCCCAGGACACGTACAGGACTGAGGAATCAGAAGTTATTGAAACAAAATGAAAATAACATTTATGTAAAAAGCTATATCGAGCATGCATCCACTGCTTTTATCCAAACTCTCTTTAGGTAAATACAAAAATAAAATATGCATAAATTCCTATCAACTATAAAACGGACAAGTTTGCATCAAGCCTTGTGAGTAAAAACTTATGTTGATACAGTTGTGGGCAAAACTTTGGGCAACCCTGGCTCAACTGTGTGCTTTACTGAACTTCCAAGTTAAAATAAATGAACATAACTTCTGTCGGGAACTTAACATGACAGCTTTTAGATTTTAAGTTATAATTAATGTTCATTTTCTGGATTTAATGGATCTCAAACTAAAGTAAAAGTCCATGTGGAACATGCAGAAGTTTGGGCACCTCATCATTAAGGGCTTCGTAACAACATCTCTGGCAGAAATAACAGCTTCTAAATGCCTCATGTAGCCAACACGAGTCGTAAACTCACATCAGTCTTCTTGCTGTCGCTGTAATCAGCCGAATGGTGGTCCTTCAGCATGTTCTCGATGATGTCGCCCCGGCCCCAGCCCGTAAACACAAGCTTTCCATGTTGGTAGCCCACTTCCTGATGGACAAGGTGTTTTCATTAAACCGGCTGTACAGTTGCGTAATGATTAGAAATGCTTTGTGATGTTCACCGGTGGCTTATTTTTGGTAAGGTGGCACAAAATCGTAATCACACTTATATAAACTGAACAACCCCCACCCCCAGAGAAAAAAAAAAAAACGTGAAAAAAAATCAACCAACAAATGAACAAAACAAATCCCACAATGCCGTACTCAGTTGTTGACTCACATAGATCTCGTCAAACTTGCCAAAGTCCATGGTCTTGAAGCGGTCGATGGGCGGACGGATGTATTCGCAGTAGGCACTCTTCTTCACTACCTCCAGCTGGCGCACACACGATACGTAGGCCAACCGAGACTGAATCTCTGCCATGTCTGGCACCTGGCCGTCAACGGGACAAAGCGGGTGATGACTGTGCTTTTAAGTGTGTAAATCCAAGTTTACCTGCAGTATGGTCTTCCTCGTTTATCCTTTTTCATCCATCCATCCATTATCCAAACCACTTATCCTACTCAGGGTCGCAGGGATGCTGGAGCCTATCCCAGCAGTCATTGGGCAGCAGGCAGGGAGACACCCTGGACAAGCCGCCAGACCATCACAGGGCCCACACACACACACACACACACACACACTCACACCTAGGGACAATTTAGTACGGCCGATTCACTTGACCTACATGTCTTTGGAGTGTGGGGGGAAACCGGAGCCCCCGGAGGAAACCCATGCAGACATGGGGAGAACATGCAAACTCCACACAGAGGACGACCCGGGACAACCCCCAAGGTTGGACTACCACGGGGCTTGAACCCAGGACCTTCTTGCTGCGAGGCGACCACGCTAACCACTGCGCCACCGTGCCACCTTGAGACATTTGGTATTTTTATCTAATTAAAAGCCAGATGGATGAGAACGAGATCTCTCTGGCGGGACCTGATCCTAGGTCAGGTGTGACTCCAGATGTGGCATGCAGTATCTGTACAGCAAATCACTGTAGATATACTCAACCTTCACTTTCTCTGCCCAGGGGTTGAGCCGTTTCCACAGCAACCACCAGCCAGACAGGCAGTCGCCATAGTTACAGAGGTCCGTCTCATCCTGGCTGCCCACGTCAATGGCAATGACTGTTTTGGCACCCATGTTCCTGGCGATGTCCGCTGTGGGACGTCATGTATGCACCAGCATGGACACGCACACACGCAATCACAAACACAACACCCAAAAAGAAGTTTGGCAGCAGGTACAATAAGAAAACCAGTTCTACGTTACAACACATTTTTTCTGGGTCAGCTCACTTTCCTGACACCTCCATTTTGAAAACCACACTTTTTCATGCCACAAAAATAGCCAACAATTGCTGGCTGCCAGACTCGCAGCAGCGGGGGTTACAACCAGCTACGGAAATATGACCTGGCGTTCCCACAGTACGACGTATTATAGTCCAACACTTGGAGTAATGAACTTCCTTTTATGACTTGTTGGTGTTGAAAGTAAATTTGATGTGATGGATATTTTTGTGGCAAGCCTGTTCAAACCTGCACACCTCTGAGCCAGGAATATGCCCCAACGCCCAAAGCACTGATCCACTGCAGCAGGGCAAAATGGTACTATAGCATGGAGGCCTACAGGAGCCCACCTGACCAACACTTCTTTAAGGTAAAGGCAGTGAGAAAATTATGGTTTCCCCTCTTTTTCTCCCCAATTGTACCTGTCCAATTAAAGCCATCATTTTTCACAAACCTCAAGAGACCAGTATGAAAGCAACTGGGCATGAATGAGCATTTTAAAACTGGCCCTGCTAAGTTAGTCCAGAGTTTTGTGAAATGGAGGCTGGTTTCATCCCTGACAACAGTGCACAGGCTTGATCAGTACTATTAAAGGTGGACTCCGGGGCTGAGCATTTCATCTGAGCACCATGATCAGAGCCAAACTCTGTTTTACTACAACATGTAAGCCTCCCTCCAATTATGTTGTTAAAATGCTTTTAGGGAATAAAGATGTGCTCTGTGGTCAGCAGAGGAAAATACCCCTCCCCACCGCCCAGACACACTTTCGATGTGCCCTTCCTCGGGGTGAAATGGAAAAACGAATGCTGCTTTTTGGTTGAGATGTAACCGTCAGGATTAGAAGAGCAGTCATTTCCATTTCGACACGAGGCGCTAATCAGATCCAAAGCAGGCCGGTGTCTCCCAGCTCCGAAGCAACTGTGGAATCGTGGGTTGCGGTTTGCAGCTTAGCGGCCCGAAAGACCGGTCCCAAAAAATATTCAAGATTTCAGTCTGATAAAAAAAAAAAAAAAAAAAATCTCAGCCCAATCTCCCAATTTTTAACCCCGCGCCAATTGGTAAACTGGCTGTTCGACAGGAAGACACACCACATTCCACAGTTTCTTTTGTTTTAAAAGCTGGTGGTCAGAGCGATGTCTCCACCTTCTATATGACACTTGTGCTGCCCCCCCCCCCCCATCTATCAAAACAGGAAAATGTAGGATCTGTTGAGAACAGTAGTTCTCTGTGTACGCTTTGCACATTAGTTCCTCTCAGACGCTGTAGGACACACATCGGCCTGTGTTTGGCCAACACCTCCTTAGATGAGCCGATGCTCCTTAAGGGTCTGATCAATCTACTTTTCAGATGGTAAAAACTCAACACAACATTCATGCACCACTAGATTACGCTCAATAACCACTGAAACAAACTCACGGCTACATAACTGTACTTACCCAGCCGTTTACCATGTCTTACTTCCCTAAAGCCCCCCATCCCACCTGCCTTGCCAACCTTCTCCCCTCTTTCTCTTATTCGGGGATAAAGTTGGGGAGGTTGGTGTTTTTACGGAGAGGGTGGTACCATCTGTACTTGCCTGGCAGATTGTTGATGTAGCCACCGTCCATTAGCAAGTTGCCATCTTTGGGGTCACAGAGGGGCGGCAGGTACCCCGATAGGGTCATGCTCGCCCGCACATAGCGCCACAGTGAGCCTGGCATACCAGGGAGGGAAGAAGGAAGGAGGGAGGAGGAGGAAGGGGGAATAACATCTCAATAACGTTGCCCAAATGCCTGGGGTTAGTGCCCATGCAGACCACAATCCCGACCTCTCAAGAGAGTGGTTTGGACTGTCGTCCACGGTTAGACTCTGTTTTGCACCACTCCAAACCTCATTACCTTGCACAGAGAGCACATTTTACTGTGGACCTGTGTGAAAGGTAAAAACAAGTATATGGCAAGTGTGACAGAGGAAAGGCTGTTTGATCTCCAAACTACTGTCCCGACAGCGGTGTTCTTTTCGTGTTATAATGTTATTTTAGTGTTACGTTAGGCCTGGTTTTGATCTGGTGGAGTACAATACAGATTGCCACTTGACAGTTGCTGGAATGAAAACCCTTTCAGTTGAGACTGATGGAGGTCCAGTTCTCCATGTCTCAACTGGAGTGTCAGTGTTTGTTGAGTAACCTCAAAACAGTAGCTGTGACAAGTGTCGTGACAGTGTTTGGGGATCTCTATCACAGTGAACACGTCAGGGGCAGCAACCGGCCTACCCCCTTGTGCCCCAGTAGGGAACGGGAGCAGGCCGGTGGTGCATGGGTTGGAAGGATAAGGGGCACCACGGTGAAAAGAGAAGGGTGCAACTGTGTTGTGTGGGTCTTGTCTGTGGGTTTTCTGAAGCAAGACTGTGAAGCTGTGGTGGAAATATATTGATCAACAGGGGGGATGGACTTTGTAGGACTTCCTAGACGGTATTTAATTTGTCTATGTAGGATAATTATGTCATCAGTTAAAGGTAGAACAAGTAGGATTTTCCTAAAAATCAATGCATACCAATCAACGCCATGCAAAAATAATCCCTCTCGATCATAACTTATGAGCCACCAGGCGTGTCCGGCGGTGTCTGTACCCGTAGAGACCCTGTCCTCTGCCTGTGTTTTCCGATTTTACTGTGTGCGAGAAGTTTCTAGGCGTTAACCTTTGGGCAGTGGGACTCTATAAAGGCGTAGCTATCAGGTGCCACATCGAGATCATAGGCACGAATCCAAGAGGAGCTACGACAACAGTGCTGAAAAGATGCAAATATAGCGAGGCGAAACACCAAGCGGACAAAGCTAATTCCAAAAAGAGAGCGACTCCGGGGTTGGCTTTCACCCGCTGGCAAGCACTGAAGGAGGGGATTGGGAATAAAGAGCGCCACGGAGTTGGCCTGTACGCCAGGATGTGTTCTGGCAACTGTGGTCAGGGGGCGTGTCCTTCTGGTGACGTTGAGGCGGGGGGAGGGGCCAACTTTGAAAGTTGTGTTTATAAACCGCAACCGGCAAATCCTACTCGTTCTAGCTTTAAGGCCCTTGTGTTTCTGAATTAAAAAAAAACTTAAGGGACAGGAAATAGAGGGTGTATAAATGGGCTCCTTTAGGATCCAGAACACTTCACCCTGAGTAACAAAAAAATAAAGTCAATAAATACATAAAAGCCAAAGAAATATATATTTAGAGGAAATACACAGATTTGCTTCATTCTGTATGTGATATCGGCATGCACAGAGAGGCAAGCAAAGCCTGGGTAGAGACCGGTGCTGGTTGGGAGAGGCGTAACATGTCTCTGTAGGTTCAGGTGACTGAAAGGACACAGAAGCAACGCCACAAGGACTTCCTCGTAGGAAACAAGAGGTAAAAGCGACAGCTGAGTCCACAGGACAAACACAAGTCAGGCCTATGGAAACTTGCAGTGATCCACAGCCCAAAACGCAAAGATGCACCAATGACCTTTGTATTGTCCTTCTGCAGTTGGAGGAGGGGGGAGTACCTTCAGCAATATCACATTTTCTATAACACAAATACAAAGCATGACTTCTATTCTAAAATGTGTAATTTAAAAAAATCCATTTTAATGGAGACTTATCGACAGGCCGTCCTTTCTCTGCTATGCTGGACTCTGTTTTTGCGACTGTGCTTAAGAAACCAGATGCGTGACAGCGAGCCGCAATGGGAGAAAAAGGCAAACAGGATTTACTAGCCAAGTTCACAGCCATGAGACGCAGGACCATCATGCACCTTTCTCTCTCTGAACCATGGATATCTGTGCATGCATGGACAAAGCCTCAAAGTCAGTCAGAGGGCTTCATATTAGGGGCGGGGCTCGGCAAATTGGCATCTGATAGACAAGTGGACGAAGCCAATTAAAATCAAAAACATATCCAATTGGTCATCTGTCACTGAGACAATGATGCACTATTTGGTCGACTCAGAGACTGTAACTGTATTGTATTAAGTCTTTCCTTCCAAGCCATGAGTTCCCAATGTCCAGCTGGTCAAGATGGGTTTGGTTAAGGAGTGAGTTAAGAATCTGGGGAGAGAGCGGCGGTGGGGGGGGGGGGGGGGATGAGTGGAAGGGCAGCCGAGTGATCGGTTGTGGTTTTAGGGGGCGGGGTTTGTTACGATGGGTGGGTCTTTTGAAGTCTGACCTGGGACATTGTTAACATAGCAACCATCCACAAGCAAGTGGCCATCCTTGGGATCGCAGAGGGGAGGTAAGTAGGGGGTGTAGGAGGCACTGGCTCTAACATAGCGCCAGACGCAGCCTGTCGGGAGATGAAGATGGAAAAGGAAGACCACATCAAACATAGGGAGGACTCCACGTGAGAGAGAGAAAGAGGAGAGCGGGGCAGATAGAGAGACAGAGGCAGGGAGAGGAAGACAGAAAGTAGAAGAGACACAGAGAGAGAACTCTGGCAAGATAGCGGGGGGGGGGGGAGAGACGGCAAAATGCAGGACAAAAAGAGAAGGGCGCGATAGGAAGTGGCAATACTGGAAAACAACCTGAACAAAACTTCATCATTTCCTTTTTGAGTCTTAAGATGAATAAACAAACACATGATAACATATTCTAGATCCGGCCAGTTTGACGAAACAGTTTACACTGGAGTCTGTCCCAGTAGATGTTCAGTAGAAAGCAGGGAGAAAACCTGGACAGGGTGCCAGTCCATCGCAGGGCCCACACACACACAGTTACTCAAACACCAATCACAACTACGCGCAATTTGAAGACTCTCATTCACTACACACACTACACACAGGTCTTCGGACTGTGGAAGAAAACCAGAGAAACCAGAAGAACCCTACACAAACACAGGGAAAACATGCAAACTCTGCATGGATGGGCTGGAATCGAACCCAGGACCCTCATCCTGTGGGGCAACACTGCTAACCAAGAGGCCACTGTGGGGCCCCAATGGGAAGACCAACATTTTAATATACAGAAAACGTTTGGCTCAAGACATCATAACAAAACATATCAGCATCGATATTTAAAAACCTAATCGTGCCAAATATTTGAAACAGAAACCTGCCCATGACAGTAAGTGACAACAAACTGATGACTATGAACTACTGTAAATAAGCCCTACAGACTGACATGGTTAAGAGTCTTACATCTGTTTGATGTTTGTATTAATTGTATTAAATAATTAGCATGGTTAGATGACCAGATTGCCAAGGGCAAGAAGCAGGAGAAGGGGACAACAGAGAGAGAGGGGGGGGGGAGAGAGAGAGAGAGAGAGAGAGAGAGAGAGAGAGAGAGAGAGAGAGAGAGAGAGAGAGAGAGAGAGAGAGAGAGAGAGAGAGAGAGAGAAGCAGGGACAACCCTCCGATCTAAAAAGTAGGCCCTCAAAAAAGAGGACAGATTTACAGACGGGACTGGTTGTGTTTTACACTTGATCCTTACGCTGTGTTCCCACCAAACGCTAAGCGAAATTTCGCCTCGCTTTACGTGTGCGAGTTTGATCACAGGATCGTTTGTTTTTATTCGCGTTACGCGAGTTTGGCCGCAGGATCGAGTACGCGAACCCGCGACGATCAGCTCGTCCTCCATTATCTGACTCAACAGGACGTCAGGAGAATCTCAACGCTGATAGGCTTTCACGACACAGCGTCACGCAAATTTTTCAATCAAGTTGAATATTTTCAACTCGTGCGAATACGCGAATGACCTGAAATTCACGTTTTCGCATCACGCGAATTCACGTCTATACATTGACTTTATATGTAATCTCATCATGTGAAAAAATTGCTTCGCGTTTGGTGTGAACACAACATTAGACTACCGACTACCTTGAGTTACGCTGGCCTAGTGGTTACCACTGTTGCCTCACAGCATAAAGGTTCTGGGTTCGAACCCCAGGCCATCCCAGGTCCTTTCTTTGTGGAGTTTGCATGTTCTCCCCGTGTCTGTGGGTTTGCTCCAGTTTCCCCCCACCATCAGAAGACATGCATGTTAGGTTAATACGCCTGTCTGTGCCCCTGAGGAAGGCATGGCAAGAAGTACTGGAGTCGGTCCCCGGGGGGCTGTACGGCGGCCGCCCACTGTTTTCAGTGTGCATGTTGGGATGGCAGAGGAGGAATTTCTCCACTGGGATTAATAAAGTACATCTTATCTTATCGGGTGGAGAGCGACAGGTGTTGGCTCGCTTGCTGAATGAGCCAGCAGGGGCCGCTGTAACACACTGTGAACCATCCTGTTTGAACACGCCTCAGACCTCACAGAGGCCTTGAGGGAAAGTAACCAACCAAACAATGGATACACACAGCTCCTTAACAATGACCGCGGTAAATTTGACATTTTCAGCGCCGCACTAGAGAACGCATCAGGAAGACACACCAGTAAGACGATGAGAGGTGTAGAGGAGGTAGGGAATGAAACAAGCGCAGGGTGGCTGTGGCATTAAAGAGCAAGTGAGAAGGGAGCCAGGGATGAGTGTTCTGGATCCTACACATGGAGGGGGGTGGGGGTTCTAGGGGTCAGTGACTAAACTGATTATTTTGCCAACAGCGTAGCCTATAGGTTCTACTAAGTCCCTCTGTTTACACAAGGAACGGACATTAAGGAGGTATCGAGGACGTGGTGGAAGTTTCTAAGATCATGTGGAGATGTGAGGTAACAGAGGGCAAAGGAAACCTGTGCAGAAGTTAAACTTTAACAGGTTTATATGACTAGACGGAGAGTGAGCGAGAGAGAGAGAGAGAGAGAGAGAGAGAGAGAGAGAGAGAGAGAGACTCAATCATGACAGAAAGGTTGATGAAAGGATGGTGAGTTGTGACAAGGACGCCAAAGCAGTTAGTACACACATGCTAAGATGCATTTACTGGCATATAAATGTTCTCTGACAGACCCAGGCCAGCAAACCTACACCCTCCTGGCCTTAAATACAGTAAATGATCACACATCTAAAGAGCCAAACAAAACACGTAAGAACTTTTCAAACAAATCTGCACTCTTTCAAGATAAATTATAGTGCGCTTCTTATGATTTTTTAGATTATATATTGAAAATGATGTTAAATTCCACACTGGGTTTGGGGGTAGGTTGTGTCAGGGTCATCCCAGGTTGGATATACTTTTAGTTAAAGTTAGTCAGAGTCCATTTCTTATGCCAGTCAAACATACACATTCAATAAACATTATGTCACTACTGATAAATGAGAATACAGGCATGGGCAGAGCTATATATGATCTACATGTGGTAAATATTGTCCCCCCCCCCCCCCAGGCCTACAATATCTGCCTTTAAACTCTGCTCCATGCCCTTCAGTCAAAAACGTGCAGTCAAATCCCTCTGGATAATGAAATGGTCAGTTAAGGTAGTGTCTCTCAACATGTTTCATGTGTTAATACTAGTCTACTTGTCTTACGCCTACAAAACGCTAACTTCATCTCTAGTCTTTGCTATACAAAGCATTCTATCAGCGTACCAGTGCACACTGATCAGCCAAAACATTAAAACTGCCTGCCTAATACTGTGTGGGTCCCCCTCGTGCCACCAAAACAGCTCTGACCCATCGAGGCATGGACTCCACAAGACCTCTGAAGGTGTCCTCTGGTATCTGACACCAAGACGTTATCGGCAGATCCTTTAGGTCCCATAAGTTGCGAGGTGGGGCCTCCATGAATCCGACTTTATTTTCCAGCACATCCCACAGGTGCTCGACCAGATTGAGATCTGGGGAATTTGGAGGCCAAGGCAACACCTTGAACTCTTTTGTCATGTTCCTCAAACCATTTCTGAACAATTTTTGCAGCGTGGCAGGGCACATTATCCTGCTGAAAGAGGCCGCTGCCATCAGGGAATACCATTGCAATAAAGGTGTGAACCTGGTCTGCAACAATGTTTTAGGTAGGTGGTATGTGTCAAAGTAACATCCACATGAATGTCGGGCCACAAGGTTTCCCAGCAGAACACTGCTCAGAGCATCATACTGCCTCCGTTGGCTTGCCTTCTTCCCATAGTGCATCCTGGTGCCATCTCTTCCCCAGGTAAACGACGCACATGCACTCAGCTGTCCACATGATATAAAAGAAAACGTGATTCATCAGACCAGGACACCTCCCTTTCACTGCTCTGTATTCCAGTTCTGATGCTCATATACCCGTTGTAGGCACTTTCAGCAGTGGACAGGGGTCATCATGGGTCTCTGACCCGTCTGCGGCTATGCAGCCCCATACACAGCAAGCTGCGATGCACTGTGTGTTCTGACAGTTGTCTATCATAGCCAGCTTTAACTTTCTCAGCAATTTAAGCTACAGTAGCTCTTCTGTGGGATCGGATCAGACCGGCTAGCTTTCTCTTCCCATGCAAATCAATGAGCCCTGGTCGCCGTCAACCCAGTCGCCGGTTCACCGGTTGTCCTTTCTTGGACCGCTTTTGGTAGGTACTGACCACGGCATACTGGTAAGACCCCACAAGACCTGCCGTTTTGGAGATGCTATGACCCAGTCATCTATCGAGCCATCACAATTTGACCCTTATCGAAGTTGCTCAGATCCTTACGCTTGCCCATTTTTCCTGTTTCCAACACATCAACTTAAAGAACTAATGGTTCCCTTGCTGCCTAATGTATCCCACCCCTTGACCAGTGCCACTGTAATGAGATCATCAATGTTATTCACTTACCTGTCAGTGGTTTTAATGGTTTGGCTGATCGGTGTGTATACTAACACAGGCATTGAATTTAGAGTGTGAAAGTGCCATTTTGCTCCCGAGTGATTAAGGGCTGAAGTTACTGGGGGCTTCATTTTTGTGAGAAACTTATTAATAGCCATGCCAATTTCAAACATTAGTTCTCTGTCATTCATGGACGTAACACTGTGAGTGGACTGAGCTGCGGTATGTGTCACTGTGTCAAGTGTGGAAAATTTAACTGACCTCACTTGTTAGGTGTGTTTGTGAACTTGCACTTACGTTTGAGTATCTAACAGACAATCATACACGTAACACTTTCCTGCAAAAACAAATGGCTGGTATCCTAAAGCACGTGACAAATGAAGAAGGCGTAACCAAAACAGCAATAGGATAGATGCCAAGGAATCCATACGTTCAGGTCAGCTGTAACTCACCGTCTTGGTGGACACGCATCGCTGAGGCTGTGATGTCAGTTGTGACATTAAAGTATGGCAGCCACAGGTCCTTGGGACAACAAAAACAAAAAACAAATAAACAAACAAAACAAAATCTCAGCACTTTTTCTATTGATTTTCTCCCTTTTATATCTCAATTTAACAAGTCCAATTCCCTAGTTCTCCTCTGGTCCCGCCAATTGCACAATGGTGGTTTGGGAGCGCCTAGACTAGCCACATGCATCCTCTGATAAACGTGGAGTTGCTGACTGCGTCTTTTCCCCTGAGACCTGAAGGTTTCTCCAGAGGAATGTAATGCATGTTTGAAGCAAAATAACACAAGTACATATTTCTCTGTTTAAACACTTAACTATGAACTTTCATGATTACTTGAGGTTGCATTCAGCACTGGGGATTGGCACAACTCCTGACATTCTCTGCTGAGATGTCTCTGCGCTAGCTCTTGCTCCTCATGTTTGACTGAAGGCCATGTTAAATTGTGACCAGTCAAAACACACCAACAAGGCAGTAATTGGAGCTAGCCAGTGATATATCAAGATAAGCAGAGGCTACTCGCAAAAAGAAATGATCACGCAGTTACAACCAAGTATGCAGACACATACCCTGAGTGACGCTGGTGCCAAACAGGGGCAGGAAAAAGTGTGTGAGTGCGATAGGAATGTATCTGATTAAGCCACTTGTGCATCATAGTAAAGTTCTACACCTTTTTTTGTTGGTATAACCTATAAAAAAGGGTCTTGCATTGTCCCTTAAGAACTTACTGTTTGTCCTACATCTGGACTGTTAGCATCTAGTCACACTAGCTGTTTCTTCTGGCTCTTCTACAGCTATGCAGGAGCCCACTACCAGTAGGCGCCACTAGTTACAAAGATGGGACACAATACCTCTGCTGGCTCCTCCACCCAAGAGCACCACCAATTCGCCAACGTCTTTTTAAGTCAACACTGATGCATTGCTCATGCCAACATACTGGTTTTGCCGGGGTTTTACGAGTAGAGCTGAGCGAAGTAAAAACAAACTATAATGTCGGGCGATATTGAGAAGATGTGCCATCTAATGCTTGACAACGGCTTGACAAGTGATAGTCCGGCCTGTGGCGCTGATCGGCTAATCATTAGTCCCCAGCGGCGATTATTGGATAATGGCTTTTTCAGCTGAGAAACAGCTGTTTCACGTCATGATGCCAGACCAGAAGAATCAGTCAACTTGGTGGTGTGGATGGATTCAAAGCACTGGACCCAGGCGATCTCACCTCAGCTTGCTTATCTTGGAACACTTTGTAGATGCTGGCATTGAAGGCTGAGCCAGAAAACATGGAGGTGATGGGATAAGTCAAGTCCAGTACCGTTTTGAACACTGAGTTCATTGCCTAAAACAAAAACAAAAGGGTCAGACAGACTGCAAAATGGAGAGAAAAGAAGCGAGAAAGCATTTATGTACATTCAGTTGTGACAAAACCAACACGTTCTTTCTTAATTTGCTACTTAACATTGTTTTTTTTTTGTTTTGATAGAACTGAAAGCTGCATCCAGAAAACATTGGGAGTGGTGTTATCAGACATTTAGAAAGCATGATTGTGTAGCACAGAGAGGTGTTCACCTTCGACCATTCTCTAGCTCTCTGTTTTGTTCGGACAGCGCTCCTCTCTTCAGCGTACAAGGCTCCTATGAATGAGCCAATGGAGGTCCCGCCAACAATGTCAATGGGAATTCCTGCCTCTTCCATAGCCTTGATCACTCCTACATGGGAGCACCCTCTGCAGGAGATAAAGCGATAACCAATTAACCGTTTGCACTGACTGACAGCAATACACCAATGTGTGGTCAGATGACTGCCAATATTGCCTGAAAACATCAAGAAGTTGAATATAAAGAAGAGAATATTAATAAATATTCACTGGTGTGTTTGTGTCAAAATGGCTACATGCTACCAGCTAGTAAAAGTCAAGTCAAATTTATTTGTATAACCCTAAATTACAATTTAGTCCCAGACGGCTTTACAATTACATGTCAGATATAGCTGAAATTTCCAAAGCATGTAGTGGCTGGCGTTTCTGACAATCAAGAACAAAACCTATTTGGTGGTCACTTCTCACCTGGCACCCCCTCCACCAAGCACCAGCGCGATGCTGTTGCCGGTTAGGACCCGAGCCAGTCGAGAGAAATCACTGTGTCTGTCTGCAGTCTTCTCAAACACCTTCTCATACAGCTCCCTCTGCAGACAAGGTCAAAATGAATTAAAAAAAAGGATCAATCCCAGGTGCACAATTTACCAACTCAGGACTAGCACCGCTAGTTTCAAGACAATGCATCAAGACACTACCAAGCAGCAAATCACAGCAGTTTTCTGAGAAAAATTATCTGTTAAATACTTTTCTACATTGTCTAGTATTCCTCTTAAAATTCAATGATATTTTACAATTACACTGCAGACATATGTAGAGACAGCCTTCCAGACTTAGTTCTTTCAACCAAGAGTTTGAAGAGACCAACAATGAACCTCACCGTGCCCTCACAATAGATGCAATCATAACTGAACAATTGTATCTGATGGATTGTTTATTCAAGTAAAGAGGGGGATGTAATCTAGGAGGAATGGGAGGGCAAAGGAGTGCCATCCATGTTGTTGTTGTACTCTTCTTTCTTTATGTTGTGTTTGAGAATGTTAGACATATCAGTCAAAGTGATCACACAATATGACAAATACTCCCGAGGCCCTGGAGCAACAGTGTTTGCAAGAAAAGAGCCAAGTAAATAGAGAAGAGAAAGAAGAACAGGTGGTTAAGTCTATGGAGCCTCCAATACCAGTCTTGTGGGGCTGCGTCTAGAGAAGACCCTGCGGGGACACTTAAGGTGGATGTGTCCGGAACACCAACTGCGCATATTGAGCCACTCTACGGTCCTGGAGGGGCCCGGCCCGTCCTCTCTGTGTAGGATTACCAGCTGCTTCAGGGCCCGGACTGCGGTGTTCTCCAGCATCTGCTCCAACTGGAGGATTTGGGTGGTTGGGGAAGTGAGACACAGGGGGTGGGGGGAGGGGATGAGGGGTTTATGTAGATCTATTGTAGATCACATTCGTGAATCAGTGCAGTCTCTTTTCCCTAGATTTCCTAAGTCAAACGCTAAGAATGTTGAGGAAAACTTTATAAAAAGTACCAAATGTTCATATTTAAATGTCTTGATTACTTTGCTTTATGCTCAAGGAAGGAAAGCAAATAGCATGAAACAGCGAGAACCTGATCACTTTGTCTCTGGGTGGGTACTTTGGTAAATGATAAAAATAAACTTGTCCCATAAGACAGAGTAGCTTCCTGCTATCCCAACAACCCCGCCACCCAGCCCACCTGTCCAAGGGCTGGTTCCTGGTCCCCTAGTCCCACGATTAGGATGCAGTCAGCCTGTCGAATGCAGCGCTGTGTCCAGGGGGACATGCTGCAGTCTGTCTGGTACAGGACTATTCGGTTGATGTCCTCTTGCTGGGCCAACCAGCCAGACAAACGGTACTCATGGATACTAACAGAAAGAGGAGGGGACGTGTTGTTAGCAGGGATGATAAAAATAAGCGGTGGAGAACAAGAGGGGACCAGAAATTGACAAGAGCAATCTTATAGACAACCAGTGACCGAGGGGATGGAGACAGCAGAGAAGATTAAGAGTACATGTGCAAGGTAAATAAGAATGCAGGGGACAAGTGGAAAAAGACAACCTAGTGTAAGGCATGAAGAATTTAAAGACTAGGTATTAAGGTTTGAGGGGGAAGATTTTTGAGGGAATTTTCTGGCTGTTGTCACCAAACTGACCTATCCAAAGCAGAAGCACCCAGTCGCTCTCTGATGATGTCACTTGTTAGCAGCAGAGTGGGTCCTGAACATCAGAACAGAGACAGAAAAGTCTAGTCATGGACCATACACTAAGACCAGTTTGGCAACAATCTATAATATACCATGTTTATTTCAATCTGCTTTGGCATTAGTAGACTGGGTGAGCTTGATTTAGCCGTCTAATTTGGCTTTTAAACATAAGCGCTTACTTCTCAAATCATAAGTATCAACTATTCAAATAAATAAATGTCTATAATCCATTTTAGCCTAATGCCTGACCTGGATATTAATCAACAAACTCTGAAACAAGGGCTGTTGGGTTTGATAGGCATTGTGAAATCTACCAATGGCACTGAGGGCATGGCTAAGCTCCAGGTTGAAGGCGTTGATTGGCACCTCATCACAGACAGGCAGGACAGCCACGGTGGAGAGGTTGCTGGCGGGGTTGGTGACATCAGGGCTGGTCGTCACACTGGACAGACCCAGGGCTGAACCTAGAACAAAGGACCCCAGAGGGTGACAGAATTTGAGTTATTTAGTTACATTGGCGGTCTTCCCCTCAAGTGTCTTCATAAACGTCAACTGGTCCAGAATTCAGCTGCCCGTATCATTACCAGAACTCCTTCCATAGATCATATCACTCCTGTTCTTCAGCAACTCCATTGGCTCCCTGTTAAATACCACATTGACTTCAAGATCCTGCTTCTCACCTTTAAGGCCCTTAATAACCTAGCTCCTTCATATCTTTCTGAACTCCTTCATATCCACACGCCCTCCTGCACTCTCAGATCCTCTTCTGCTCTCCAACTCACTAAACCATGGGCCCGCTTGACTTCCACGGGGTCTAGAGCCTTCAGTCATTCTGCCCCCCGCCTATGGAACTCTCCCCCACAAGACATTCACAATATTGACTCTCTTTCAACCTTCACATCCCATCTCAAAACGCACCTTTTCAAACTGGCATATTCAGTCTGATCCACGCTTAATTGAGTTTTTTGCAAAAAAAAAAAATGTTTTGGGGGGGGGGGGTATTTCTTTCCCCTTTTTTCCCCCAGTTGTATCCAGCCAATTACCCCAATCTTCTGAGCCTTCCTGGTTGCTGCTCCACCCCCTCTGCTGATCCGGGGAGGGCTGCAGACTACTGTACTACTCCCACTGTTTGGAAAATCCTGGTTACCCCTTATTCATTACCTTGCTTGTGCAACTAGCCAATCCTACAATCAATATATTTCACTACTAATCAACTACTGAGCAGTAGAGGGATGGGGAGGGACTTTTTATTTTTATTTTGTATTCGGTTAAGCTGGTTTGTACCGTTAATATGCAATATGTTATATTCATGTAATACCTGTTTTGCATTAAGCATCTGTTGCTGTTTAGTACTCTGTTGTTTTTCTTTTTGTTTACCATATGTTGTATATACTTGAAAAATGAGCACTGGATATCATATATGTACATGTATGAACTAACTGCTCAAAAAAAAAAGTATACATTTGTATCGCACATTATTACTGTTACACACACTGTTCTCCTGAACAGGTCTTAAATGAGCCAACATCGTAGGCCCTCTCTTTATGCATCAATAAATGATTGGTTTACTTGGTTCACAGGTCTGGCACACAAAAATGGTAAACATTACATTAGCATTACCATCCTTGTAACCTCACCTGAGAATGGACCTCTACCCTGCTGCAGGTTCCCCAAGATCTTCTGGCCCAGCAAGTGGATCAGCCTTGTCACCACCTGAAGTCAGAGTTCAAACATCAGCCCAATCCCAACCGGACATGAACCTAAACCCAGCCTGGAATTTCAGAGTGGTGCTTAAGTACTCCTGCTGACCTGTGGGTATCGCCTCTTGATGTTATTGAGTGTCCCCTCGGGCAGTTTAACCAGCTCTGTATCTCTGACCGCATGGACTGTAGTAGCTCTTGGCTGTCTGGTCAAAGCTTCCACCTGTACCAAAATAACATTAGATGCAATTTTTCCTCATCAGTTTAATGCCAGCAACAAAACAAAACTTTCAAATAGGACATCAGAACTGAATCACATAGCATTATCAAATTAAGCGTTTTAAATAAGTTGCTAAACAAAGTTAGAGACTTGGATCCCAAACCGTTTGGATTTAGTTCCGAAATGAGTGCTATAGAAAAGTCAGTCATGGAAAAATATCTCGGAACATATATCAGTTTTATTTTCCATTGCATTTCATAAACAGTGAAGCATTTCTTGCCATCGCGAATAGCATGCAAGACTGAACATGGTACCGATATTGATTTAAGGTGCAAAAAGTGGTATTATATAAATTATTTTTCTAATGCATAGGATTATCAACTCTGTGATTTTCAAAAGTAAACTTGCTGCTGGTGTGAGTGAACGGAGTGGGAGGGAGAGGTTGAGGAGGCGAGCAAAATTAAGTGCCGATGAATTGATATTTATCCTAAAGTGCAATTCAGGGGCAGGAGGAGCATACAAGTACAGGAGGGGCGCATGCTCTAGGAGGTCCCTGATGATTCGGCTGAATTTGGTTCGCCTGGTTGTTCTTGTTAATTTACACGTTTTCATCTCCCTGTTTCAGTTTAAAACCAAAGACCGAGTACTCTAAAGTGTATAACCCTGATGACTGAGCACTCAGCGAGACACGGCCTTGTTCTCACCACTCCGATGAGATCTCCCCTGCCATACTCCCCCACCAGCTCCTTCTTGCCATTCGCCTTGCGGATGACCGAACGTAGACGGCCGTTCAGAACAATGTACGTGCAGTCTGACTGGTCATCCTGCCTGTTGGCAAAGGACAGGGCAACAGAAATCAGAAGAAATCTCTGTTTATTTATACACAGGCATGGTTTAGGTACTCTGAATGCAGTAAGGAGTTATTTTTGAGCTCACGTTTGTAGATAATTCAACTGGTTAACTTGAACTGATCAAAACAACAGTACACTTGTACATGGACAGTTCTGCTCTAAAAAATGAGTAAAATTAATGAGACTAATGCTACGTTCAGACCAAAGGCGGCGAGAGAGTTGGCGCCGCTTTGTTGGCCAGAGTTTGGCCGCCAGCTCCGCCAGGTGTGTTCGAACAGGACGCGAATTCGCTGTGTTGACGTCACAACAAGCAGTCTAGTTACACCAACGCTGCTAGCAAGTTTACTAGACTGCACACAACAAATACCAAACACGAGCAGTTTGTGTTTACTTGTGATCATCACGGATGAGCGACAGAGATCAGTTGCGGTGGCTCTGCTTTATATCAACTTGCGCCGCCGAAACCGGCGTCAGCGTTCGGTTTGGGTTCATAGCATAAACCGGGGACGTGCCCAGCTTGGCGAATTGCACCGGAATTCTGGGTAGGGAGCGTGTATTATGTCTCAACATGAAGGCGGGTTCTAACCCTACTTGAAGGTGATTGGCTATCGCCTGGCGAAATCTTCGCCCGAGTTGGACATTTTTGAACTCCCGCAAAGGCGCGTTCGTCGCTCGATTCGCCCGATTCGCGCCGCCCGTAATTTCGCCGCGAATTATTCCGCCCACTCGCCTCCTCCCATTGCCTTTGCGTGCATTCGCGCCGCCCAAAAAATTCTTGCCGCCTTTGGTCTGAACGCAGCATGATGCTGAAAGAGGGTAACAAAAGAAAATGTCTGCACCCCCATCAAACTAAACATGAGGAAGCAAGCAAGGACAAAGACTTTCAGTTTACAGAGCAGAGCGGAGTACCTGTAGAGGGCCCTGCCAGCCTCAACAGCCATCCAGTCAATGGCGAAGTCCATCTGCCTGACGAAAGGGGACATGCGGATGGCCACGGTGTGGGCCGCGCTGAGCACCACACTGGGCTGTTCTCTCATTATCCTGCAAGTGGCAGCATAGAGCAGGGGACATTACATATGTGATCTGATGCCATTAATCATCAAAACAATAAGGTTAAGCTCTACTTCAGCTATATGCTGAGTCAAGACTAACTCATATTTTGTGTGCTTAGAAGTTTTGGCAAGTAAAAGAAAAACTATTCACTCGTAGAAGTCAGACTTGGAGATCTTCAGGAAAGTACAGTCTCGGATAGCCTTGATGGTGAAAATAAGTGGCTCCCCTGTGAGTACGGCCAGCTGGCCCACCATTTCCCCTGGCTGGGTCACGAAGAGGCAGACCGCATCCTGCTTGTCAATCATCCTCTGATAGACATGCAGACAGCCAGAGAGGACAAAGTGCAGGCTCACATCCTTGGAGAGGGGGGGAAGAGAGAGAGGGGGGGGGGATAGCCAGAGGGACAGATGGAGAAAGGGCAGAAAAATAATATTGCATGTCTTTTATGTCATGTTCTGTTTTTTAATAAGAGGTTCAATACCATATCATACAGAGGTCAATGAGGTACATGGTTATCTGGATACCCCTATATGTATATATGATGTATACATATACGATGTACATATATATAGAAGACATATACATATATGTATACATTATGCATACATATGGTGTGTGTGTGTGTGTGTGTGTGTGTATACATACATATGTATATATATGTATACATATGTGTGTATAGTCCCTCAGGGGCCAGACAGCACAGGGCAACTTGGAGCGATGTCCTTGGATAGGCAAGTGTGCAGTGTTGATGTAAAGGGACGCTTTGAGTCGGCCATATCACAGTAATCAAACCTGTGACCTTCAGGTCACAAAATGGTCTCTCTTACCACAGAGTCCCCTTTTACCTTTTGTTTTATCTCCAATTAATAAACACAGCTCAGCTCTTTTTTCATTTGCAAGATGACGGAGCAACATGTAGTGTGTCTGTGGCTGAGTACCTGGTCCCCCTGTCTGGCTAACACAGCTCCAGCTTTGGCATGGTGCAGCGTCACTCTCCCATTTAACAAGGCTGGGTCCTAGTTTACAGAGGGGGCACACAGAGATCAAGATTAGACAGTTTTAACTGAATGAGGGAATGATGAGACATCCTAGCAACTGAGAAACAGTAATTCTGTGTTTGATTTCTTCTAACTGGAGACAAAATTCGAGAGGTAACTGCAACCCACTGGACTTCTCAGCTTTTTCACAATTTAAATGAGCACACACTGTAGTGGTTTAACTTCCTGTTATTTTTTCATGTAAATGAGTATACATCGTCACAGAAGGTGACTCAGTCCATCTGGACACAAGGATCGGTGGGAGAAATGTTTCATCACTCATCCAAGTGACTTCATCACTTCTACTCATTCAGCTGAAGAGGTCACTTGGACGGGTGATGAAACATTTCTCTCAATAAACGTTGAGTCCAGATGAACTGACTCACCTTGTGATTTCCTCACCTGGATTACTCAGCACGCATAAAGACACGAGTACACATAGTGTACTCATTTACATGAAAAAAAAAACACGGTAATAATCTTTTATTAATTGTTGCTTTAAATCACGAGTCGGAACTTGGGCCTCCCGACTTCCTTGTAGGAAAACTCAAATAAAACGGGCAAGTTTTCTCAAACTCCAGCTCACGAAGCGATGTCATATCAAAATGGCTACCCACACTGTCAATGGTCAAAATGATATGAACCGTGTGAAAGGCAGGCAGAACTCATAGCAGCCTAGCATGTGTCAGACAGTCTGACAGGCAGAAAACAAAACCAGACCATCTGAGCCTGTTCTGCTCCTCGAGGTGCTCCATGTGGGCCAGCTGCTGGTGCTCATAACACATCAACTCACAACACATAAACACACACTTTTTGAGCGTTCATGTTTTTCTCACTTATGTCAAGTATATCAGTAATTATGTGCTCCCAATTTCTGACCTCCGACATCCGACCACAATCGAATACAGTGTTACGCTGCCGTAATTATGGGTTTGATTCCCACAAGGCCAGTCATGTTAAGAGGGTTGATATAGATGTTGCTGTAACGCACTTTGGGTCAAAGTATCTACCTAATTGTTTGCTTATTCCATCTTTTATTTATTTAATTTTTTAAATATATTTTTATAATTGTATTTATTTATGTAAATATGAATAAATATCTATATAAATAAATATATTAACAAATAAATATAAATATCTATTTATATTTAATATATATACACTACCGTTCAAAAGTTTGGGATCACATTGAAATGTCCATATTTTTGAAGGAAAAGCACTGTACTTTTCAATGAAGATAACTTTAAACTAGTCTTAACTTTAAAGAAATACACTCTATACATTGCTAATGTGGTAAATGACTATTCTAGCTGCAAATGTCTGGTTTTTGGTGCAATATCTACATAGGTGTATAGAGGCCCATTTCAAGCAACTATCACTCCAGTGTTCTAATGGTACAATGTGTTTGCTCATTGGCTCAGAAGGCTAATTGATGATTAGAAAACCCTTGTGCAATCATGTTCACACATCTGAAAACAGTTTAGCTCGTTACAGAAGCTACAAAACTGACCTTCCTTTGAGCAGATTGAGTTTCTGGAGCATCACATTTGTGGGGTCAATTAAACGCTCAAAATGGCCAGAAAAAGAGAACTTTCATCTGAAACTCGACAGTCTATTCTTGTTCTTAGAAATGAAGGCTATTCCATGCGAGAAATTGCTAAGAAATTGAAGATTTCCTACACCGGTGTGTACTACTCCCTTCAGAGGACAGCACAAACAGGCTCTAACCAGAGTAGAAAAAGAAGTGGGAGGCCGCGTTGCACAACTGAGCAAGAAGATAAGTACATTAGAGTCTCTAGTTTGAGAAACAGACGCCTCACAGGTCCCCAACTGGCATCTTCATTAAATAGTACCCGCAAAACACCAGTGTCAACATCTACAGTGAAGAGGCGGCTGCGGGATTCTGGGCTTCAGGGCAGAGTGGCAAAGAAAAAGCCATATCTGAGACTGACCAATAAAAGAAAAAGATTAAGATGGGCAAAAGAACACAGACATTGGACAGAGGAAGACTGGAAAAAAGTGTTGTGGACGGATGAATCCAAGTTTGAGGTGTTTGGATCACAAAGAAGAACGTTTGTGAGACGCAGAACAAATGAAAAGATGCTGGAAGAATGCCTGACGCCATCTGTTAAGAATGGTGGAGGTAATGTGATGGTCTGGGGTTGCTTTGGTGCTGGTAAGGTGGGAGATTTGTACAGGGTAAAAGGGATTCTGAATAAGGAAGGCTATCACTCCATTTTGCAACGCCATGCCATACCCAGTGGACAGCGCTTGATTGGAGCCAATTTCATCCTACAACAGGACAATGACCCTAAACACACCTCCAAATTGTGCAAGAACTATTTAGAGCAGAAGCAGGCAGCTGGTATTCTATCGGTAATGGAGTGGCCAGCGCAGTCACCAGATCTGAACCCCATTGAGCTGTTGTGGGAGCAGCTTGACCGTATGGTACGCAAGAAGTGCCCATCCAACCAATCCAACTTGTGGGAGCTGCTTCTGGAAGCGTGGGGTGCAATTTCTCCAGATTACCTCAACAAATTAACAGCTAGAATGCCAAAGGTCTGCAATGCTGTAATTGCTGCAAATGGAGGATTCTTTGACGAAAGCAAAGTTTGATGTAAAAAAAATCTTATTTCAAATACAAATCATTATTTCTAACCTTGTCAATGTCTTGACTCTATTTTCTATTCATTTCACAACATATGGTGGTGAATAAGTGTGACTTTTCATGGAAAACACAAAATTGTTTGGGTGATCCCAAACTTTTGAACGGTAGTGTATATATATATTATATATATGTGTTTTATATATTTGTGTGTGTGTGTATATATATAATCTGGTTAGTCAAGTACATTTTCTATGACAGACAATTTACTTGATTTACTGGATTATTTTGCTCCTTATTTGTTGAGCACTAGCCCTACCGTTGAGTGTTTTTTAACAAAGTTATATATATATATATATATAAAATCCAATGGATTATTTTGCGCCTTATTTGTTGAGCACTTTCCGTACCGTTCAGTGTTTCTTTAAACAAAGTTATATATATATATATATATATATATATATATATATATATATTGCTAATTGTGTTTGCTTATTCCATCTTTGTTCTTAGATTTTGACAACCTCCTTTCCACACCAAAATTAAGAAAATGCTCATGTGAAACTACTGTTGTCTGGGCACCACACCACTAGAATTCCCATCACAAACAGTGTCCATTTAAAGCAAAGCCTAACCTCGATTCTCATGAGTTTGAGGATCTCTTTTTGGGCCTCCTCAAACAGGGAGGCGCTGGTTCTGCAGGGGAGAGGCCCGGACATGCCATGCATACCGGGCTCATCCTCGGGGTACAGGTAGACCCCGGAGGGCACCTCATCCACCGTCACTCTCCTCTCCCGCTGCTCTTGGCACACAGACTGCAAACAAAACAAGATATTTTAGGTGACTGATTCAAAATGAAGCTTCAAAACTGGAAGATCTGCATCTGAAGAAACGATTCACAATTCATGGAGATATTTTTGGTTGATCGTTATTTCAAGAATGTTTTGTATAACATCATGATACAACTAGATGTTTTTTATTTATTTTCTGGAACCCCCCCCTTTTTACCCCCAATTACACCTGGCCAATTACCCCCCTCTTTCCGAGCTGTCCTGGTCGCTGCTCCACCCACCCCCTCTGCCGATCCGGGGAGGGTTGCAGACTACCACATGCCTCCTGATACATGTGGAGTCGTCAGCCGCTTTTCACCTGACAGTGAGGAGTCTTGCCAGGGAGACGTAGCGCATGGGAGGATCATGCTATCCCCGCCCAGTTCCCCCACCCCCATGAACAGCAGCCCTGACCGACCAGAGGAGGCACTAGTGCAGCGACCAGGACACGTACCCACATCCGGCTTCCCACCCGCCGACACAGCCAATTGTGTCTATAGGGACACCCAACCAAGCCAGAGGTAACACGGGGATTTGAACCGGCGAGCCCCGTGTTGGTAGGCAACGGAACAGACCGCCGCGCTACCCGGATGCCCTAGATGTTTTTACTTAAATGTTGAAAAAATTAGTAATAATAATAATAATAGTAATAAAATGTTACATTAAGTCAGAGAGATTTCCTACTTTCACAGGTTTCAGATTTGATTTCTTCTTTCTGTTTAACTTTTATTACTGAACCTTTCGAATGCAGACCTGTATAATTTGGTACCTTTTCATTTTTTGTTTTCCAGCCTTCATTCTTTGGTATTTGGATGATCCAGATTTGCCTTTGGGATCAATGCAATAATAAAACCATCCTAATCTATTTTTTTTTATCTTAATCTACATGGTCCTATTTTGCCAGCAGTCGGCGGCGTGTGCTCACTCGGGTGAAGGTGGAAGGGGTGTTCCCGTCCTCTGCAGAGACAGAGATGCGTCCCCTCTCGTACGCCATGTCAAAGTCCGACCGCAGGCTTTTCTGAATACCTGGTTGGACAAAAAGAAGAGGTTGTTCTTCACGCTTCAGCCACTTACACCCTGTTGTAAAGCAGTTGTAAAGTTGTTGTAAAGTTGTAAAGCCCTGTTGTGAAGCAGAAACCCCTCAGCTCCCACGTCTTGGTGACTTGTACGTGTTAATAGAAGGATGACAGGGATGACCCCCGTGTAAGACCCTTTCAAAGCTTGTTCTATGAGTTCGAAAACGGTCATCAGTTTTAAAATAAAGAAACTAATAACATGAAATATTGACGTAGTTAGAAGACAAATGAGGAGACTTAAGACAGAGGAGGAAGACTAGTGTAGTAGGAGGTGACAACATGAGATAAACACTGTGCGAGGTCATGTTGGGAGGACACGACTGTGTCAAGAGAAAGTGCCTCACCAGCAATGTCGACAGGCATGGAGATGGTCCTGCTGAGAGTTGGCACTGTTGCTCCATCCTTCCCCTGATCTGCCCCGACACAGAAACCACAGCATGCAGCATTTAATGTGCAACATTCCAAATCGGCATCGGTTAAAATGTGGAAGGTACAGTTACAAGTCATTACTTACGATTTTACAGATCAGAGTACAATTATGGGTTTGCAAACAGTCTCTCGGCATTTCAGAGATGATCTGACTGCTTTCCAAAGGGTCACATAGACCAATGTGAAAGCATCAATAGCTTTATTTCCATTAATTATTTTTCCATCTTTTTCTCCCAGATTGTACTTGGCCAATTACCCCACTCTTCCGAGCCGTCCTGGTCGCTGTTCCACCCCGTCTGCCGATCCAGGGAGGGCTGCAGACTACCACATGCCTCCTGATATATGTGGCGTCGCCAGCCGCTTCTTTTCACCTGACAGTGAGGAGTTTCACCAGGGGGATGTAGCGCGTGGAATGATCACACTATTCCCCCCGACAGGTGCCCCAACCAACCAGAGGAGGCACTATTACAGCGACCAGGACACATACCCACATACGGCTTCCCACCCTTGGACACAGCCAATTGTGTCTACAGGGACGCCCAACCAAGCAAGAGGTAACACGGGGATTCGAACTGGTGATCCCCATGTTGGTAGGCAACGGAATGGACCGCTTCACCACCCGGACGCCCTTAATTCTTTTTTTTCTTTTTTCTTTTTTTAAGTAAGAAAGAAACAACCAAGAAAACACATAAAAGGTTAAAAATGCTCCTCCTGGTGGAGAGTGGTAGCAGCACACTCAACATGGCTGCAAACAGACTACACAACATGGTACAACCAATCAAAATTAATAACACAATGTGTTAAGGGGTGCAAGCACATGCTAATAAATTGCGATATGTAGTGGAGTTTATGCCAGGTCAAGACAGAGGACAGAGTTTGTGTCAAGTAGAATACATACAGATGCCATACTGAGCATTTTGAAAATTATTCTGCTGTAAATGCCAGTTATGAGTACAATGGAGGCAAATTAGGCTCACTGACTCATCTTACTGTGTTACAAACAGATTTCTAGGCTGCATTATTTGTATTTTATGTGAGAGGTTGAGCTACTATAACCTGAGAGCCACTTCAGGCAGTAGCTCCGCATCCTGAGTTATGTAAAACTCCGGCTGTGTTCTGCGTCATGTAGGACTCTAATGTAAATCTACTACTACTAACTACTAACTACTACTACTAATTTCGGCTGCTCCCGTTAGGAGTCTCCACAGCGGTTCATCCATTTCCATCTCTTCCTGTCCTCTGCATCTTCCTCTGTCACACCAGCCACCTGCATGTCCTCCCTCTCAACATCCATAAACCTCCTCTTTGGCCTTCCTCTTTTCCTCTTCCCTGGCAGCTCTATATTCAACATCCTTCTCCCAATATACCCAGCATCTCTCCTCCACACATGTCCAAGCCATCTCAATCTTGTCTCTCTTGCTCTGTCTCCGAACCGTCCAAACTGAGCTGTCCCTCTAATATACTCTAATATAAGAGTGGAGCTATGCAGAGGAGAATGGGGACGAGTCTGAATCGGAGGTCAACTAATGCAACAGTCTGTTCAATTCAATCTGGGACTGGGATTTATGCATGTATATATACTGATGAGCCAAAACATTATGACCACTCACAGGTGAACTGAATAACGTTGATCATCTCCAAACAAGGCCACATGTCAAGGTCTGGGTAGATTAGATGGTAAGCGAGCAATCAGTTCTTGTTGTCAACTTGTTGGATGCAGGAGAAATGGGCAGGAGTAAAGACCTGAGCGACTGACAACGGCCAAATTGTTATGGCCAGATGACTGGGTCAGAGCATCTCTGTTCGAACCCTGGGGTTCGAATGTTTGCATCCTACCTGACGGGTCGCTCCTACCAGGTGACATGGAGGGGATCTGTGTCGGAGCCTCGCAGACTGACTACAGGCGTTTCACAAGGTTCGGTTCTGGGTCCTCTCCTTTTCTCCATGTACACGACATCCCTGGGTTCTGTTATTCGCTCACATGACTTCTCTTACCATTGTTATGCCAATGACACCCAGCTGATCTTGTCCTTTCCTCCCACTGACACACAAGTAGAGACACGCATTGCTGCGTGCTTGACTGACATCTCGGAGTGGATGGCGACACACCACCTGAAGCGCAATCTGGACAAGACAGAGCTGATGTTCCTCCCGGGGAAAGGTTGCCTGCACCAAGACCTGGCCATCACCATTGACAACACCGTGGGGTCGCCAACTCAGACTGCGAGGAATCTGGGTGTGATTTCTCCTCTATAACATCAGGAGAATTCGCCCATTCCTTACCAACAAGACGGCACAGGTGCTCATCCAGGCTCTGGTCATCTCCCAGCTGGATTACGGCAACTCCCTCCTTGCTGGCGCCCCGGCATCGGCCATCAGACGTCTGGAGCTTGTTCAGAAAGCTGCAGCTCGTCTGGTGTTCAACCGCCATAAGTTCTCCCACACAACTCCCCTTCTTATGTCCCTACACTGGCTCCCAGTAGCTGCTCGCATCCAGTTTAAGACTCTGGTGCTAGCCTATGGGGCAGTGAAAGGAACAGCTCCTTCCTATCTCCTGGCCATGGTCAAGCCCTACACCCCCGCCCGACCACTTCGCTCTGCTGCCTCGAGACACCTGGTTGCCCCGTCGCTCAGAGGCCCTTGCTGCCGATCGACCCGGCCACGGCTCTTTTCTGTCCTGGCCCCACAGTGGTGGAATGAACTCCCCACTGATGTCAGGACAGCGGAGTCGCTGCCCATCTTTCGGCGCAGGTTGAAAACTCACCTCTTCAAGAACTGCTACCCTGTTACTTGCTCGTAGCACTTATTGTATTAACTCATTTAAAAAAAAGAATTTCTTTCTTGTGCTTTACTTTAGCACTGGTTTTGCTCTTAGATGCTTGTTTAGAGGGAAGATGCACTTATGACCTCTGATGACTAGTAGTTCTCCTGATTTCCTACGTTAAATGCACTTATTGTAAGTCGCTTTGGATAAAAGTGTTGGCTAAATGACTGTAATGTAATGTAATACTCGTTCCTAATCCTGTCCTTCTTCATCACTCCCAGTGAAAATCTTAGCAACTCCAACTCTGCCACCTCCAGCTCCATCTCCTGTCTTTTCATCAGTGCCACTGTCTCCAAACCATAACATAGCTGGTCTCACTACCATCTTGTAAACCTTCCCTTTAACTCTTGCTGGTACCCGTCTGTCGCAAATCACTCCTGATACTCTTCTCCACCCACTCCACCCTGCCAGCACTCTCTTCTTCACCCCTCTTCTGCACTCCCCGTTACTTTGGACAGTTGACCCCAAGTAATTAAAGTCATATATCTTCGTCACCTCTACTCCTTGCATCCTCATCATTCCACTGTCCTCCCTCTCATTCACGCATAGCTATTCCATTTTGCTGCTACTGACTTTCATTCCTCTTCTCTCCAGCGCAAACCTCCACCTCTCCATGCTCTCCTCAACCTGCACCCTACTCTCGCTACAGATCACAATGTCATTAGCAAACATCATCGTCCATAGAGACGCCTGCCTGATCTCGTCCGTCAATCTGTCCATCACCATTGCAAACAAGAAAGGTCTCAGAGCCGATCCTTGATGTAATCCCACCTCCACCTTGAACCCATCTGTCATTCCAACCGCACACCTCACCACTGCCACACTTCCCTCATACATATCCTGCACCACTCCTACATACTTCTCTGCAACTCCCGACTTCCTCACACAATACCACACCTCCTCTCTCGGCACCCTGTCGTATGCTTTCTCTATATCCACAAAGACACAATGCAACTCCTTCTGACCTTCTCTATACTTCTCAATCAACATTCTCAAAGTAAACATCGCATCTGTGGTGCTCTTTCATGGCATGACACCATACTGCTGCTTGCTAATCGTCACCTCTCCTCTTAACCTAGCTTCTGTTACTTTTTCCTTGCTACAGTTCTGCACATCACCCTTGTTCTTGAAAATCGGTACCAGTTTGCTTCTTCTCCACTCCTCAGGCATCCTCTCACTTTCCAGGATTGTGTTAAACAATCTAGTTAAAAACCCCACTGCCATCTCTCCTAAACATCTCCATGCCTCCACAGGTATGTCATCAGGACCAACTGCCTTTCCACTCTTCATCCTCTTCATAGCTGCCCTCACTTCCTCATTGCTAATCCACTGCACTTCCTGATTAACTATCTCCACATCAGCCAACCTTCTCTCTCTCTCTCTCTCTTTCATTCATCAGCCCCTCAAAGTACTCCTTCCACTTTCTCAGCACTCTCCTCGCTTGTCAGCACATTTCCATCTCTATCCTTCATCATCCTAACCTGCTGCACATCCTTCCCAGCTCGGTCCCTCTGTCTAGCCAATCGGTACAAGTCCTTTTCTCCTTCCTTAGTGTCTAACCTCTCATACTACTCACCATACACCTTTTCCTTTGCCACCTTTCTCTTCGCTTTACACTGCGTCTCCTGGTACTCCTGTCTACTTTCTTCATCTCTCTGACTCTGCCAGATGTAAATATTGGGCAAAAAAATGAACTAATGCCTGCATTAAAGTACACTACAGCCACCTGCCAGACCATGTGAACGTGGCTATTGAAATGAATGGGCTGCCATTTTCTGTCATCCAAACTTAAATGCATCCAGAAAAATGCATTTGTCAACCATGTGTTCTGTAATGAAAGCTCTGATTATGAAATTACATACAGTTGACTTGTTTGCCATAATGAGTATTTACAAAGTTTCATGGTGTAGCTACATTTTTCAGGGGCTGACTTGTGAAAACAATTGATGTTTATTGAAACTTGGTTAATATCTCTGCTATTCCAAACATAGTTTGATGTAGAGGCACAAAACTTGGCAGGGATATTGTAAACAGGCTGTCTGCTGATACCAGCAACCTCCATAGTGACTGATCACAAGCTAAGCTATACGCGGACATTTCACAGGTCACAACCATCAAAAGTCATTTTGAATGATACTTGGCCCAATAAACAAGACATCTGGTCAATCTTCATGAGATATATTTTCTGGCATTTGTGGCTTCCCCTATGGGCGGATACTGTAATAATTTTGCACATATACTCATCCAACACCCTTAAACATTAGTACTAAGTTTCATAATAACTTAATTTCATTTCAATTAATCTATTCCATCCATTACCCAAGCTGCTTATCCTAATCAGGGTTGCGGGATGCTGGAACAACAACAGTTTTCAACAGGGCAACCTGTTGAAAACTGAGCTCAAATTAACAGAAGAAAAACAGAAGAAACTTAACAGATACAACAGGGTGCCTCTACATCATCAGTGCTTGGCCCTCTAAACAGGGCAGCACCATGCAAATAACTAAGTGACAACACATTGACAGTATGTGAATGAACTCATTTTTTTTCAGTCCAAATCGACTCAAATGAAGGACTAAAACATTACAGTCTAATCTTCTTACCTGAGGGCTCGCCTTTAACAGCGGCTTCCCGGTGCTCCTCCGGTACGGTCAGGCTGCCGAAACGCTTCCCATGACGGATGGGACTGGCACGGCTTGGATGGGGGGACGGGGGCGGAAGACGTAGAGGCTGATTCTCCTACAAATGCATGTGCGTGTGTGTGTTTGAGAGAGAGAGAGTATGTGTAGCAGGACCACAGATAGGCATTGCATTAGCGTTGAATGATGTCTTGACGCAAACATGTAATCTGAGCAAACAGAGAGGCCATCCTGAGAAATGAACTAATCAAACTGGTTTCAGCCCAGATAGCAAAATTGCTGTGGCCCGGACCTGTCCCACACCCAACACTTTCATCCAGCCCACATACTGCGTGGAATGATGGCACTTGGGCGGTACGTTCCTGTTTGCCAAATCTGGGCCAGAACCAAGCCATAGCAATGCCGCATGTGCCACATATTTGCCAAAGGTGGCCCATATTTGTTTTGTTATATTTGGGCCATATTCACCATTTACCACACAGGCCACTTCAGGGTCACATCCAGATTACATGTTGCTGAGAGCACCGCATCTTTGCCAAAAAACGCCCACATTTGACTTGGCATATTTGGGCCATATTTGCTATTATATATGTGGGCCACTTCGGGCTCACATCCGTTTTGTCAGAGCCAGAAGAAGGCCATCAGTGCCGCATCATTGCCTGAAGTGGCCCACATCTGGACGCTATCTGGGAGTAGTCCCGAGGGTTGTATTGTCTGGTGTTGTATGTGTGGTAAAGGCTGGGTCAGAGGAATCATTGCATGTGTGTTTGTGTTGAACTCACATGGCTGAAGAGCTCGTTGGTGAGCCCCAGGTAGTTGTGCAGAGCGAGGACTGTTACTCTTTGGAGACGAACCATAATGATCTGAGCAGATGAAGCAGAAAGAAATACAGATTCAGTAAGAGTTTAGACATAACCCTGCACTTCCTTCACTCCTGAGAGCATCACAGCAGCAAACATTTCTAGCAGAGGTGGTCCTGGTGGGAACTGAATCCCTGACCTGTGAAGTATTAATGAGCACACTACTCGCCTGGCTACCCAGGACCGCTGTGGAAAGTGCATACTAACAAAGCTAAAGAGTGTGTAGTCATTTTGATATCCAAACATGGGACTCAGCATCTATTCATACTTGGCATGTATGGCGCTTCATTAGATTTCCTGACTATATACTGCCAACGCTATAAACTGGCTCTTTTGCCTTCCATTATGCCACAAACCTGCATTTCTTCATTGGCTGGGATGATATCTGGTGGTTTTTGAAGTTGCAATAAAAAACAAAACAAAAAAAAACGTTAAAAATTGCTAGCATTTTGCATTTTAGTAACTAGCATGTCCTATTTTACCATTTAAATGTGGTATCTTGGCAGTGTGCACATATGACAACTTTTTACAGATGAAAAAAGTTGCTTTGAGATGACCAGTTACAGGCTGAGTCAGGTCTAGGTTTGAGAGGAAGGACAGGTTTACCAGAGAGGAGTGACGCAACATCTTCATCCTGGCTGCTGGACTCATACCTTTATAACTGCAGGCTTCAGCATATATCTGCATCGTGAGTCGCTCGTACATAAAATACTGAACACATTTCTATCATAGATGCAAAAGCAAACAGAACGAAACAGACTCTCAAGCACCCAAACTGACGTCATCCCTTTTGAGGGCTACTTCGATGGACCTGGGCTCACCTGTACAACCCGGACTAGACTCTCGGGGTACTTCTCAAATATGGAGAGGAAGGCCTCGACAGGCAGCCGCAGAACAGTGGACACCTCAGCCGCTCGAGCAGATACTGTCCTGTATGGCTTCTGATGGCCCTGCACACACACACACACACACCAAACAAGTTTGTTTTGGCCTGTTCTGTGCTGGATATTGAAAAGTCATCGCTGGGCTTGGTCACAGCCCATGATAATAATAATAATAATAATAATAATAATAGGATGCTGGAGCCTATCCCAGCAGTCATTGGGTAGCAGGCGGGGAGACACCCTGGACAGGCCGCCAGTCCATTAAAGAATAATAATAATAATAATAACAAGAATAATAACAATAATAATAATAATAACTTTCATTTATATAGCACTCTCCTTAACAATGTTAAAAAGTGCTTTAATCCTTGAAAAAAAAGGGCTTTACAAAAGAAATAAAACCAAACAAGGCAAAAATAAGAATAAGACCAAAGGACATGGACGCAGAGGAGATAATAATAATAATGGTGATAACAGCAATGAATAAGACCAAGTAAGTAGGAATAAAAATAAAAACAGTATAAATAAATAAATAAAAACAAATGGTGCCATTCTGCATATTGCTTGACTATATCATTCATAGGACATCACATGGGACTGCACAGCATCAGTTGTGGACGGTGGAGGATGAGTGTGAGTGGAAGCAGGAGGACTGCTGGGCAGGCCATGTGCCACAAAGCAGGAAGTCGCTTCTCTCCGTCACAGAACTTTTGTTTGTGTGTCTTAGAGTGTGTATTTACAGATGTGCTCACATTTGTTGGTACGCCTCCACAAAAAAATAAGAACACACAATTTTCCCTGGAAAAAAACAAAAACAAAAAACGTGAAACTGACAAAACAGGCAAATTGGCTTCCACCATTGTTTACTCCATATTTCACAGAAATCAGACTTCACTTGTGATTTTTTACTCAACGTAATAAAAATGAAGTGAAACTGCATTCTTACAATGGAATTTGTCTTCTGCATGTAACCACCCTATTGTATAGGAGTAGTGGGCAGCAGCAGCGCCCAGGGACCAACTCCAGTTCTTCTTTCCATTGCCTTGCTCAGGGGCACAGGCAGGAGTATTAACCCTAACATGCATGATCCGTTTCCGGTGTGGGAAGATGGCTGTGCGAATTTGCGTTTGCGGCGGCCTCACCCAGTGCCGCCCATGTAGCGTCTTTGTCCACGTCTGCGTCTAAGTTTTGTCTTCATTTGATGGCTGGGAGAGCTGGCTCTGGATCGGCTGGGAGAGCCGGGCAGGCTAAGCTAACTGCTAGCCCATGCAGTTCCGATAACACCGAGGGCGGTCTGGTGATGGCCTCACCTGGCGCTGACTGTGGTGTTTTGGTGTCATCGTGAGGAGTGCGGGGAGGTGTGCTGAGGGTGTCTAGCTGGGAGAGCTTGGTCTGCTTCGCCCAGTGGACCCAGGGAACACGGCCCCTGCCTGGAGCTGCACCCGAGGAGGAAACGCCGAGGGCGGTCTGACAGGACACGGAAGCGGGGCGGGCTAAGTTAACTGCTAGCCCATGCTGACCGGCAGTTTCAACAGTCATCCTGGCTGGCGTTCGCTCCCTTGGACAGTGATTTTTTTGTTTAGTTTGGATGTATGTGTTAGTTTGGGTATGTGTGTTCTTGTAGTTTCTGGATGTGTTTCTCTCTTTGTGTTGCACTGCTGTGGGCTGGGGGAAACAGCATCTTGTTTCATTTCATGTACACAAGTGCATGAAGTGAAATGACAAATAAAGTGTTCCTTCCTGTCTTTTTGATGGCGGGAGGAAACCGGAGCACCTGCAGGAAACCCACACAGACACGGGGAGAACATGCAAACTCCACACAGAAAGGACCAGGGACGGCCTGGGGTTCAAACCCAGCACCTTCTTGCTGTGAGGCAACAGTGCTAACCACTGGGCCACCGTGCCGCATAATACGCATCTTCTCCTTGATGGCTGATTATCTCTGGAAAGCAAAAGTAGGATTTGTTCTGCTCTCTTGTCAGCTTGATTGGAACAATCAAAAACAGCGCAGAAGTTAACCACTGTAAAACATCGACCCACGACAACCATTCTGTATCAATCAGACCTTGAAAACAAATTCTGTCACTCTGACTGTTTAGAAAACATGTAGCATCACGCAGTGAGAGCAACACAGTATCCTATGGATTGGAGCCGTTGTCCTCCAACATGGCGGATTTGTTGTTTGAGCTACTTGAACTCCTTCATTTGAGGCAACAACTCATCCCCGACCTGGAGGGTGCAAGCCACCATTTTCCGGTAGAGAACCAAGGCCTCAGACTTGGAGGTGCTGACTCTCACCCGGCCATTTAACACTCAGCTGCAAACTGCCCATGTGCATGAAAAAAAAAAAAAAAAGAAAAAAGAAAAGTGAAAAGCACTTTTCACTTCTTTTTTTTTGGGGGGGGGGGTTCTGCACAGCCATGTCAGGAATTTTACAGCATATTGACTACTTATTCTATATCTTAGCCTATTATCCTCATCCTTTTTATGCACGTCAGAGTTGGGAAAGAGTTATCCACTTTCCTGAAAAAAAAGAAAAGGTGTGGTGCCAAAATTTTGCTTCCCACAAGGATTTAACTCGTGTTAGCGTGAAGGTGCTCCATCGATGTGTCGGCTGCAACGGTCTTGTTTCTGCTTTTGTTTTCAAGCACGCTTATAAATGTGACATCCATTTAAGTGACACTTTAAATCGGTGACACAGCCTGATCTTGTCTTGTACATTCCTAGAAGAACTGGACTAAATGCCGAGGGATTAAGTATGACTTTGGCAAAGCTGTTTTTATGGCTGCTGAAACGATAACCCACACACTCTTCTCATCTGAGGCTATTCTGTTTCCAAACTGTTAAGAGAAATACACCACGTTCTTGTCACTTTGTTTTTCAATCAACAATAAAATATTAAATAACCGTTGTCACGGGGGCCATAATCTGTTATACGTTATCGGCCTTGATGTGATTTGATCAGCTTATTAGTTCACAATGTATAATTGGATATTTGTTCGGATGAATATCTGAAGCCTGAAAAAAGGTATTAAAGACAGCCCTGCTGTCAAAGTAACTATTAGCCCTTGCTAAGTGTTCCTGGAATCTGAGAGGACTGAAACCTCCCTGGTTAGCCACAGTACATTTGACTACTGCCTCAGATGATGATGCTCACACCTTATGGGCGGCACCATTTCACCAGTGCCAGCATGATGCCAGCAGGATGTCGGCATGATGCCGGCATGCTGTACAAACTGCATGTCCACCTGGCGGACACTGGCTGCTATCCGATCACAACTGACAGTAGACTCCTTCTGCATGCTCTCTGGCAGAGCCGACCATTTTCTGACTGCAATGTGCACTGTATGTGTTTACACACCTTGTGTTTAAATGTGTTTTTCCTGTTACACATCTAGAACCACACTGCATGTTCATACCCAGTGTGTCTCTGTGTGGGCATGGAAAGAAACGGGTGTGCCTTACCGTGATGACATCCAGGATGCTGAGGAGGCTGTGCACGCTGTCTCCTGGGTACACCTCTTTCACCACGCATTCCTTGCCGTCCTGGAAGACAGAAATATCTGAGCAGCGGTTCGCTGTAAGAACAGAACTGATGACTCCACTGTGTTATGATGCAGATTTAGGGTTTCCCATTCACAGAGCTATCGGATGGCTCCAGAAGCCTTTTATTGTACTGCACAAGCTGTTGGGGTACTTTTGTGGTAATTTCTTGCTATTTTTTTGAAACTCTAGTGAACTGGCCACCATCTGTAGCAATTGTTTTCAAGAAATCTACTCTGACATTTTGTTGGCTAACTCCTTCAGTGTTGTATGGAAACAGACACTTATCTGGTCTCTGGTATGAGGGTGAGTAGATAATGACAGAATTTTCATTTTGGGGATGAACTATACTTTTAATGCCCAATCATTAGCTGAATCTTGGACACATAGAACGATGAACATAAATCGAAATAATAATCTAATGATAATAATAATAATAATCTAAAAATTGGCTACAAATTATTAATATTAATTTTTGTTGGAATGGATATTTGTCATTATGCTGCTGATATTCCTCAGACTAGAAGCAGCACAGCGCCAGCAGTAGAGTAGCATGGCCTGGGGTTGTTGGAATGAGCTGCCTTGCTCAAGGGCACACTGGTTTTATCTGAGATCCTGAAACAAGCGAACTTCCACTTGTCAGCCCAGGTTTACTCAACAGGTCTTAACTGTTATCTGCCCCATCACTGTGTTTAGGAATGATTAAAATGAATCCCTGGTATGGTACAGGTCAGATACCAAAACCCTGTTGGTCCTGCATGACATTAACCTTCCCATTCTTACCATTCCAGTAAGGCACAATTCTAGTTTCCCATCCTGGACCACATAGATGCTGCTGTCAGGCTGTCCTGGTCTGAAGACGTACTCCCCCTGCTGGAACTGCAGGAAAACCATGTGTTTACACAGCTCCAGGAAGAGGGGCTTTTCAAAGTGGCCGAGCACACTGCAGAGAGAAGGGGGGGAGCAGAAGTGACGTTAGGTGTCTAGTGTAGGAAACATTGGAGCTTGTGCAGTCAGTGTGCATACGTACGTTCAAATGACAACTTGTGTCTGTTCCTGTCCGGTGAAGGTGTGCTAATCAGTGAAATCAGCTGGTGGCGCTGGATTTGAACAAAAACCTGCATACATATCTCTGTACGTGGCATATGGACGAGTACAACTGTACTACACTGCCAAATATTTTAATCCCTGAACACTGTGGGAGCAATCACTTTCTGTTGCGTGCTTTAAATGTATTTACAGCCTTAGCAGATGTTTCTACCTTGGAGGTGTGGCCTCACCTCTCTTGAGGGTTGCAAACAAAAACACTATTGAGTGTTGAACCCAGCCACGCTGCCCAGGTGAGCTGATGAGAACGTGTGTTTCTTGGCTGCTGTTTGTGACTTGTTGTTGTTGCCCATGGCGCTCAGCGTGCGCCACACTGGAGGTTTTCTTCTCACCGTTCTTTTCATACTTTACGTAGAAAATGGTTGAGCTATAAACACTGTAGAGCTGTGTATTGCTAATTTTGATCAACAACATGTAGATTACATCGCTGCGTTGAGAACTGCTTGAACAGGGCATTCTCAAAGTGTCTCACTGTGTTTGGGCTCATATTCGGGCCTGCACACATTAAGGGGTTAAAAAAGTATGCAAGGTTATGCAACGCTGTCCTGCTGCTCTGATTTGGCTGCACAGCGCGTGACTGACCATGAGGATCGTCACCATTTGCCAACTTACCGGACATTTTTGAGCATGTAGAGCACCTCAGAGGGTAGGTGGGAATTGGCCACATCGAATTCAGTGAGGTCAGCTTCCAGAACTGAAGGAGGGGGCTCCTTAGCCTGCAGGGTGGGCACCTCCTTCTTAAAGCGTAGGATTCTACACAGGGAGGTGACAAAGAGTGACACAGTGAAGGAGATTGGGAAAGAGGAAAAGGAAAATACAGGGGAGAAAAGTGAAGCAATATAGTTGGTTGACAACATAATGGAGGGCAGGTTCTCCATAGTCCATTGTTGGCAAGTGTGTTTAGCATACTTTTTGGCAATGTTCAGCATCTTCTGCTTCTTTTTTAGCCGCGGTCGTGAGGAGGAGGTACCCACCAGGGAAGAGGTAGACTGGGACACCTGGAAGAAAGAATGGAAAAAGATAGTAAAATCAAAGGAAGTGTAACGTGTACTATTCTCAGATCTGTGAATAGTACACATGGCCATTGAAAGTGTAGTTAATGGTCACACCCATATGTGCATATGAAACTGGTCGTCGGTTTTGGTCGTTATGCATCTGTATTGTTTATAAGGGTGGGGATTCCTGCAGTCAGTTTAGACTGAAGATGTCACTTAGTTGAGTAATGAAACATATCTGTTGGATGAACTGATCCAACCTTCTTTGATTTTACCTGGATTACTGAGCAGTATCAAGACATCCCGGATAAGGCCAATCATGGTTGTGTCATCCACAAACTTAAGGAGTTTAACTGAAACAGACGGGTCACCTGAGGTGCAGTCATTTGTGTAGAGGGGAGAGCACACATCCCTGGGGGACGCCAGTGCTGATTGTCTGGGTGCTGGATGTGATGTGATATGTAACGTAATATGAGAATAACCCATTGTGGCTGGAGAGGGTAAGGGGTGTGAAAGTTTGCTTTTCAGACCTGCAGTAAAACCCATTTAGGTCATCAGCCAGTTGATGGTTCCCTGCAGTTTGAGGGGACGGTCTTCTGTAGTTGGTAATGTCTTTCAGAAAACGATCTATATGAACCTTTTCAGTCGGCTTTCAGGCCCTGTCACTCCACTGAAACTGCTCTGACCAGAGTGGTAAATGATCTTCTACTGGCGATCGACTCTGATTCCACTTCTGCGCTTCTACTACTGGACCTCAGTGCAGCCTTTGACACCACTGATCACTGTATACTTTTGGATAGATTAAATTGTAATTTTGGTGTCTCTGGCTTAGCTCTCTCTTGGCTTAAGTCCTTATTATCTGGAAGAACACATTGTGTCTGCTATAGTAATATTATATCAACATTTTCTGACATTAAATATGGTTTGCCTCAGGGCTCAGTACTTGGCCCTCTACTTTTCTCTCTTTACATTACACCTCTTGGCCAAATTATACGCAGTTACGGAATAAATTTCCATTGCTATGCTGATGATACTCAGTTGTATGTGCCTATAAGGGCTGATGATCATACTCAAATCACGAACTCAGATGCCTACTTGGCTACTGTGAAAAACTGGATGTCACTTAACTTTCTGCTTTTAAATTCAGATAAAACCGAGATGCTGGTCATTGGCCCTGCAAGCCACAGACACCAATTTGATCAAGTAACGATAACAATCGACAACTCTGTGGTTTCACAATGTGTGGCAGCCAAAAATCTTGGTGTTACGTTTGATCCCAGCCTTTCCTTTGATAAGCACATTGAAGAAATCACCAAGACTGCCTTTTTTCATTTACGTAACATATCTAAAATTCGGTCTTTTCTCTCCATGGCTGACGCAGAGACTCCAATACATGCATTTGTTTCATCCAGACTTGATTACTGTAATGTTCTGTTCTCAGGTCTGCCACATTCTAGTGCTAAAAGTCTTCAGATGGTTCAGAATGCTGCTGCTAGAATCCTAACTAAAACTAGGAAATTTGACCATATTACACCAATTCTTGCCTCCCTTCATTGGCTTCCTATCCATGTTAGATCAGAATACAAGGTGCTTCTGCTGACTTATAAAATCCTAAATGGGCTTGCTCCATCCTACCTGTCTGATCTCCTTAAACCTTACATGCCATCTCAAGCACTTCGTTCTCAAAATACAGGGCTCCTGTGTGTACTCAAAGTTAAAAAGAAGTCAGCTGGTGGCAGGGCCTTTTCCTATCGGGCTCCATTTTTGTGGAATAACCTGCCTGCTGCCATCAGACAATCGGAGTCTGTTGAGTCCTTTAAATCCAAACTTAAAACTCATCTCTTTGCCTTAGTTTACAATTAGTTGCCTTTAAGTTGAGTACTTCACAACCTGTACTGGATGGCGGGTTGGTTTTCTGTCTCAATGAATTTACCAACTACTGTTCTGCCGACGAGATTATCGAGTATAGATTATGACGAATTGATGACTTAATTGATTATGGCTAATGACTATTGCAAACTGTTCTCTTCTCTAACATGTCTTTTCTGTCTCTCTGAATGATGTCTTCTCCTTTCTCTTTTTCTGTGTTTGAATGGTGTCATGTGAGTCTCTCTTGCATGCATGTGCAGTCGGTTCTCCACCCAGGTCTCTGTGTTGATGGTGGCCGCCATTTGGATGCTGCCTGCCCTTCCACTCCTCACCTAAGTTTTTCTTTTATTACATGATGATGCTGGTCGCGTGGCTTGAGTCCTGGACTGCTCCGTTGGCGTGTGGACACTGCTTAGCATCCTGTGCATCATGTTCTTCATAAATTTTATGTCCATTATAATTCTGTTATCCTCTTTCAATGTTGTATTATGTAAATTGCGTGAACACAACATCCATTGCACGCTGTCTGTCTTGGGAGAGAGATCCCACTTCTGTTGCTCTCCCTGAGGTTTCTTCCTATTTTTTCTCCCTGTTAAAGGGTTTTTTTAGGGAGTTTTTCCTTATCCGATGAGAGGGTCTAGGGACAGGATGTTGTGTTGCTGTTAAGCCCACTGAGGCAAATTTGTAATTTGTGATATTGGGCTATACAAATAAAATTGATTTGATTTGATTTGATTTCAAACCACTCCAGATGATGATGGGTCGTTGGCAGAAAACCTGTTTTTCAACTTTTCAGAATAGCACCTTTTTGCCACTCTGATCTCCTTTGTGGGTGTATTTCTGACTTTGTTGTACCAGATCCTATCTCCACTCATGTACGCATCCTCTTAGGCCTGATGAAGCTTCTTGAGTTTAGCTGAGAACCAGGGCTTATTGTTAAAGCTTTTGGTTTTGGTGGGCACACATATGTCCTCACAAAAGCTGATGTAAGCTGTCAGTGTCAGTAAGATCATCCAGGTCTGTAGATGCAGCCTCAACATCACTCCAGTCAGTTGCAGTCGAGGCAGGCCTGGCGCTCCAGTTTTGACTCACTGGTCCATTTCCTCACAGTTTTAACCACAGGCCTTGCAGATTTTAGTTTCTGCCTGTAGGTTGGGATAAGATGAATCAGACAGTGATGAGAGAGACCAAGGGCTGCATGGGGGACAGAGCATTGGCGTCCTTTAATATTGTGTAGCAATGATCCAGAGTGTTTTTGTCTCTGGTGGGACATTTAACATGCTGTCTGTATTTTGGCAGTTCGTGGCTGAGATTTTCTCTGTTCAAGTCCCCAAGGATAATGAGAAGGGAGTCTGGATATTTGCGCTCCATGTTTGTAATTTGATCAGCGAGGGGTTTTAACGTATCTTTAACACAGGCCTGGGGTGGGATATAGACACTGACCAGAATGGTTTACAGTCAATAAAAAAAGGTCTCTTAAGTGAGGGCTGCATGATTTCTTCAACACTGTGACATCCGTACACCAACCTTCGTTTATGTAGAAGCATATGCCGCCACCCCTTTTTTTTCCTGATAGCTCCGTATCACAGTCCGCCCAGAGGAGTTGGGACTGTGGCAGATGAAGTGTACTGTCCGGTATATGCTCACTAAGCCAGGTTTCAGTGAGACACAGGGCAGCTGATCTGGAAAAGTCCGAATTTTTTTCCATTTAGGAGTAGCAGTTCATCCATCTTGTTGGCCACAGAGCAGACACTCATCAGGTGGATTGACGGGAGCGCGGTTCTAAATCCCTGTTGTCACAGATTAACAAGTGCTCTGGCTCGCTTACCCCTTTGACATCCTCACTGTAGTCCGCCCAGGGCTGTGCTGATCAAGACCTTGGCAAGAATTTTGTTAAAACGTTTAATTAAAGTTGGTAAAAAACTCTGTTCAGTTTGTCCAGTGGACAGTTGGAGACTTAAAAGTTCTTCCCTGCTGTATGTGATCAGTGAGTGGGCGCTGGAAACTAAACAAATACACAAAAACAGAAAAAGTACAAGAGAGCGCAGAACTGAGGTTACCATCCACACGGCTATCTTCTTCACCTCTCTTCTGCACTTCCCGTTACTTTGAACAGGTGACCCAAAGTATTTAAACTCATCCACCTAACGTCACTTCTACTCCTTGCATCCTCACCATTCCGCCGTCCTCGCTCTCATCCATGATTCCGGCAACTCTTCACTACCACCCAGGGCCTGTCTTAACTCCTCCCTGAGCTCCACACAACAGTCTTCCTTCTTCAACTTCCACCATTTGATCCTTGGCTCTGCCTTCACTCTCTTCCTCTTCTTGATCTCTAGATTCATCCTACAGACCTCTGGACATGCCTCCCCCCTCTCCTTCTCCTTCGCCCAAAAGTAGTATGGCCAACAGTACTACTGGTGGTGGTCATTAGTAACCCAGGCCTCGACTGAGCGGGTATGGAAATCTGATTTATGAGCCGCATATTTGATTTGGCAAAGGCCCTTCCTGACACAACTCACCATATTTATCTGGCCTTGGGACCGGTGCCAAGGATGTACTGGCTTGTACATCCTCAGTGACTACTATCACTATTTTGCCGTCACTTACTTTGATACTAGTAATACCACATACATCATCTACTATTGTGCCCTTGTATTACTATGGCATGATACGCACTCTTGGCTATGATAAGTTTGTGATACCGATATGTGGCATTGTCCACCTATTTTGTAACTTAATTCTCGTATCATATGTGGTATCATCCACCTATTTTGTTATTTAATTCTCCTGTCCCTCCTTTCTGATGATCGAAGATGCAATTACACTAAATAAACTTGACATGACATGCATTCTTAGGTATGAGTACTATTTAGTGCTCTGTGATGCATTCTGGTAAGACTTTATCTGCTATTTGCTGACTCTTCTGTAAATCACTTTGGATAAAAATATCTACTAAATGAGTAAACAGAATTGTGTGTTGGTAACACAACATGAGATCTGTGCTCCCAGATGCCCTCACATGATACAGGCTGGTGTCGTAATGCCAGCTGAGTTATGTTTAGTGATTCCTGTGGTTCTCTACGTTCTTATATTCTTTTCTTTTATATCTTTTCTCTGCTGCTACAACAGTCCAGTTTCCTAGCAGGAGAAGTTTTACATTCAACTAAACCAAAATGGAGACTGAAAGTCGGGAAAGGTGGAATGGCTTGAGGTGGGGTCTGTCACAAAAAAATCCCCTGTCAGAGGTAAAATCACAACATCATAAACACTCGGCACTCTCATTGTCCACCTCAGGGAAATGAGCACAACTGACAGGCAGTAAAGGTTGTGTGAGGCGTCACCCTCATTCACATCCGACTCGGTTCTCACCTTCCGCATGATCTTCCTCCCATAGAACATAACTTTGTCCCTCTTTCGGAAGCGGTACTTGGGCACCTCCTGGGCCTCTAGGTCTGTGAAAAATGAGAAAATAATAAGCCAGGACATCAATAAAACCCATGGCATATGATGAAGTCAACACTACCAAAATGTGACTTTGTGGATTTCTCTGTTTGACGCCCAACACATTATTAGTCTGGAACGTGGGGAGGGAAAGCAATTTACTGACTTCGTAGCTGGATCCTGCGCAGGATGAAGAAGATGAGGATGGCGATGAGGACTATGGCGATGCCCGCGCCAATCACCATGCCCACCATCTGAACAGAAAGGGGGAGAGACAATGACAGCACTGTTGGTAAGATAAAAAAGTAAGATAAATGACTATATCGAACCAGAATCAGAATCAGAATACTTTATTCATCCCCGAGGGGAAATTGGGTAACCAATGTGAATAAATGTGAACCGAATTACTGATCTGTCTGATCAGTTCATACTAATCTTTAAGCAGTGATTGTTCTTGTATGTATAACTGCAGGTTACATCAGTGCAATCAAATTTATTCACACCAATAAAACACATAAACACAAAAAAACCATTCTTCTTATACTAGATTCATACTCAGTTTCATACTCCTTCAGAGTGAATGAATGTACAAGAAAAACAGGGTCAGAATCTCAGTGAAACCCCATCAAAATGCTCACCATGCTTGTCTGCAGCTCCTCCTCCACAAACGTCTTGATTTCATTAAGCTGTTCCTGGCGAAACAGAAAAACACAAAAACACATGACTAAGCTGACTGCACAACGCAGCACCACAGACCTTATGGTAAAGCAAGGCAGCACACGCTGCTAGCAGCATACGCTTCAGCTGCCAGGTTCTTTACTGACGGTGGAAACCTTGTGGGCTCGCTCCTGGGTGCCCGCCGTTTCATTGAAGTGTAATGGAATGTGGGGATAAGGGATCTGCCCTGGAGGCAGGATGCCTCGGGTGCAAGATTTAGGAAGGAGAGGAATTACGTCCAATCCAATTTGGGTTAAATCAGACCCGTCCATGTATAAGTGTAGATATGGAAGGGAAGGATGGAGGCATACAGTGGCTTGAGAATGTGACTCCCTCTGTGCTCTGAACTTTTGCCTTTTCTTAGCCTCTTAATCAGAATCAGAATCATGTTTATTGGCCATGTAGGTTTGCACATATATGGCATTTGACTCTGGTTTTGTGGCTCTCTCAGGTTACTTAACACAGAATAACAACACAACAACACTTCAGATACATACAAAAGGATTGACTTATAAAGGTGAAATATGAGGTGATAAAGTGCAGTGGTGCAGAGAATATACCAGAGATGTTAGCAGCTTACTTACATACATGTCTGAGGTTGATGGACATGACAGAGTGTACCAGTATACGTACAATGTACAAGTACAGTTTAGTATATACAAAATGGTTGGATTTATTTGACAATGTTAAGTGTTCATTTGAATGACAGCCCACGGAAAGAAACTGTTTTTATACCTCGTTGTTTTGGGGTACAGTGCTCTGTAGCGCCTATCAGAGGGGAGGAGTAGGAACAGGTTGTGACCAGGGTGTAATGTGTCTGCAGTGATGTTGCCTGCCCATTTCCTGACTCTGGGGATGTATAAGTCCTGAATGGAGGGCAGGTTGGCACCAATGATTTTCTCTGCAGACCTAACTGTCTGTTGTAGTCTGTCCCTGTCCTGTTTGGTGGCTGAACCAAACCAGACAGTGATGGGTGTGCAGAGGACAGATTGGATTATTGCAGTTTAGACCTGAATCAACAGTTCCTGAATTTCTTGAGCTGGTGGAGAAAGTACATCATCTGTTGGGCCTTTTTGATTATTGTGTCTACGTTGAATGCCCACCCTAGGTCCTGTGAGATTGTGGAACCTAGAAATCTGTAGGTTTTCACCGCAGACACCATGCTGTTTAGTATGGTGGTGGGGGGGGGCTCCTGCAGCCAATTTTATGTAACAACCAGCACCCCTAGCTATGGTACTGAGCACAGATATATGGGTAACAAACAGTTCTGATCAATCCTCTCTATAATACCAATAAGAGAAGAATAATCCGTTTCAATGTGGACCAGTCTCAGAGGTTCTAGGTTGCTCGGGAGAAAATGGGTACCGATAGCAAAGTTGAAACAAGACACAAGCTCAGCAGTCACGTTTGAAAGATGACAATATATATATATATATATATATATATATATATATATATATATATATATATATATATATATTGTCATCTTATATATATATATATATATATATATATATATATATATATATATATATATATATATATATATATATATATACACTACCGTTCAAAAGTTTGGGATCACCCAAACAATTTCGTGTTTTCCATGAAAAGTCACACTTATTCACCACCATATGTTGTGAAATGAATAGAAAATAGAGTCAAGACATTGACAAGGTTAGAAATAATGATTTGTATTTGAAATAAGATTTTTTTTACATCAAACTTTGCTTTCGTCAAAGAATCCTCCATTTGCAGCAATTACAGCATTGCAGACCTTTGGCATTCTAGCTGTTAATTTGTTGAGGTAATCTGGAGAAATTGCACCCCACGCTTCCAGAAGCAGCTCCCACAAGTTGGATTGGTTGGATGGGCACTTCTTTGAGCAGATTGAGTTTCTGGAGCATCACATTTGTGGGGTCAATTAAACGCTCAAAATGGCCAGAAAAAGAGAACTTTCATCTGAAACTCGACAGTCTATTCTTGTTCTTAGAAATGAAGGCTATTCCATGCGAGAAATTGCTAAGAAATTGAAGATTTCCTACACCGGTGTGTACTACTCCCTTCAGAGGACAGCACAAACAGGCTCTAACAGGTACTATTTAATGAAGATGCCAGTTGGGGACCTGTGAGGCGTCTGTTTCTCAAACTAGAGACTCTAATGTACTTATCTTCTTGCTCAGTTGTGCAACGCGGCCTCCCACTTCTTTTTCTACTCTGGTTAGAGCCTGTTTGTGCTGTCCTCTGAAGGGAGTAGTACACACCGGTGTAGGAAATCTTCAATTTCTTAGCAATTTCTCGCATGGAATAGCCTTCATTTCTAAGAACAAGAATAGACTGTCGAATTTCAGATGAAAGTTCTCTTTTTCTGGCCATTTTGAGCGTTTAATTGACCCCACAAATGTGATGCTCCAGAAACTCAATCTGCTCAAAGAAGTGCCCATCCAACCAATCCAACTTGTGGGAGCTGCTTCTGGAAGCGTGGGGTGCAATTTCTCCAGATTACCTCAACAAATTAACAGCTAGAATGCCAAAGGTCTGCAATGCTGTAATTGCTGCAAATGGAGGATTCTTCGACGAAAGCAAAGTTTGATGTAAAAAAAATCTTATTTCAAATACAAATCATTATTTCTAACCTTGTCAATGTCTTGACTCTATTTTCTATTCATTTCACAACATATGGTGGTGAATAAGTGTGACTTTTCATGGAAAACACAAAATTGTTTGGGTGATCCCAAACTTTTGAACGGTAGTGTATATATATATATATATATATATATATATATATATATATATATATATATATATATATATATATATATATATAAAACTCAAGTCAAATAAACATACATTCAAGAACAATTCAATTTATGCTGTATGTGTCAATAAGGTGCGGCACAGTGGTTAGCACAGTCGCTTCACAGCAAGAAGGTCCTGGGTTCGAGCCCTGGGGTAGTCTGACCTTGGGGGTCGTCCCGGGTCGTCCTCTGTGTAGAGTTTGTATGTTCTCCCTGTGTCTGAATCGGCCATACTAAATTTCCCCTAGGTATGAATGTGTGCGTGTGTATGTCGGCCCTGTGATGACCTGGCGGCCTGTCCAGGGTGTCTTCCCTGCCTGCCATCCAATGACTGCTGGGATAGGCTCCAGCATCCCCACGACCCTGACAGCAGGATAAGCGGTTCGGATAATGGATGGCTGTCAATAAGGCAGTGGATGAGAGAACCCAGTTCAGTGAGTTACTGTGTAAATAGTCCATTCATGGCCGTCGGTTCAACTCAAACTGTGTTGTGTCTATTGACCATTCAAGTGCAATGAAATAATGTCTCCTCACTTAGTCGAAACTCCTTATGTTCAGACGTGGGGCAATTGAACGCTAATGCCCTACCACTGTTAGTTGAACGTGAGTAATTCAAGCAGCTCTCCCTTTCTTTTGATCCAGCTCCTGTGCAACTGGACTGGTATATATCCATGAAGACGTTTTGCCTCTCATCCAAGAGGCTTTCTCAGTTCGTGCCTTTCTGACTAGACCAAGCTAGTCTGACTGGCTGGTGATGAGTCAGACTAGCTTGGTCTAGTCAGAAAGGCACGAACTGAGGAAGCCTCTTGGATGAGAGGCGAAACGTCTTCACGGATATATACCAGTCCAGTTGCACTTGATTCAACTCCTTTGGATAACCATGACCTGGATGAATGAGAACATTCACAGACATCCAGCTCCTGGGTTTGGCTTGCCACTCCAGGACCAACTGCACCCTCTCTCCAACAGAAGAAAGCTGGGCTGAAGAATCCAAAGATCTTGTAGAATCCCACAATTAACAGAAGACAGCAGAAGACCTGGCCAAGACTTTTCCTTTGGCAAATAGCAGCAGGATTGTAACTACCACAGGTCTTTTTGGGGCTGGTGAATATGTGGCTACTGTGATGGGCTGAACTCTTATATAGATGTGGGTAATGTCAATATAGTTAATTATGAAATAATTTCAAAGTCAAGTCCTCCAAGCATAGATTCACCTTCCCAAAGTTTTAAATATTTTTTTTCACCCATCATTTCTGTTAATAGTGTCACCATTAGTTACCTCAGGTAATATTGTTATTTTCCCAATAACCACCTCCATCTTATAACACAAAACATAACTTTATCTTGGTTATCCTATTTTTCTTCCTTTTAGAGTTAAGCGGTCACTCTATATCACCGCTGTCTATCTTCTGCAGTCTTCTGTTAATTGTGGGACTCTACACAATCCTTGGATTCTTCATCCTGGCTTGCTTCTGTTGGACAGAAGTGCATTTGGTCCTGGAGTGGCGAGCCAAACCCGTGAGCTGGATCAAAAGAAAGGGAGAGATGCCTGAATTACGCAAGTTCAACTAATGGTGGTAGGACAATCGCATTCAATTGCCCCACGTCTGAACATAAGGAGTTTCAACTAAGCTGCTCGCTGCTCCACCCTCTCTGCCGATCCAGGGAGGGTTGCAGACTACCACGTCTCCTCCGATACACGTGGAGTCGCCAGCCGCTTCTTTTCACCTGACGGTGAGGACTTTCGCAAGGGGACGTAGCACATGGGATGATCACGCTATTCCCCCCAGTTCCCCCGCCCCCATGAACAGGTGCCCCGATCGACCAGAGGAGGCGCCAGTGCAGCAAACAGGACACATGCCCACATCCGGCTTCCCACCCGCAGACATGGACAAATATGTCTGTAGGGACGCCCAACCAAGCCGGAAGTAACACCGACATTCGATCTGGCGATTCCTGTATTGGTAGGCCACAAAATACACCGCTACGCTACCCGGATGCCCTACAACACAGTTTGAGTTGAACTGATGGCCATGAATGGACTATTTACACAGTAACTCATTGAACTGAGTTCTCTGATCCACTGCCTTATCGACACGTACAGCATAAACTGAATTGTTCTTGAATGTACACTACCGTTCAAAAGTTTGGGATCACCCAAACAATTTCGTGTTTTCCATGAAAAGTCACACTTATTCACCACCATATGTTGTGAAATGAATAGAAAATAGAGTCAAGACATTGACAAGGTTAGAAATAATGATTTTTATTTGAAATAAGATTTTTTTTACATCAAACTTTGCTTTCGTTAAAGAATCCTCCATTTGCAGCAATTACAGCATTGCAGACCTTTGGCATTCTAGCTGTTAATTTGTTGAGGTAATCTGGAGAAATTGCACCCCACGCTTCCAGAAGCAGCTCCCACAAGTTGGATTGGTTGGATGGGCACTTCTTTGAGCAGATTGAGTTTCTGGAGCATCACATTTGTGGGGTCAATTAAACGCTCAAAATGGCCAGAAAAAGAGAACTTTCATCTGAAACTCGACAGTCTATTCTTGTTCTTAGAAATGAAGGCTATTCCATGCGAGAAATTGCTAAGAAATTGAAGATTTCCTACACCGGTGTGTACTACTCCCTTCAGAGGACAGCACAAACAGGCTCTAACAGGTACTATTTAATGAAGATGCCAGTTGGGGACGTGTGAGGCGTCTGTTTCTCAAACTAGAGACTCTAATGTACTTATCTTCTTGCTCAGTTGTGCAACGCGGCCTCCCACTTCTTTTTCTACTCTGGTTAGAGCCTGTTTGTGCTGTCCTCTGAAGGGAGTAGTACACACCGGTGTAGGAAATCTTCAATTTCTTAGCAATTTCTCGCATGGAATAGCCTTCATTTCTAAGAACAAGAATAGACTGTCGAGTTTCAGATGAAAGTTCTCTTTTTCTGGCCATTTTGAGCGTTTAATTGACCCCACAAATGTGATGCTCCAGAAACTCAATCTGCTCAAAGAAGTGCCCATCCAACCAATCCAACTTGTGGGAGCTGCTTCTGGATGCGTGGGGTGCAATTTCTCCAGATTACCTCAACAAATTAACAGCTAGAATGCCAAAGGTCTGCAATGCTGTAATTGCTGCAAATGGAGGATTCTTTGACGAAGCAAAGTTTGATGTAAAAAAAATCTTATTTCAAATACAAATCATTATTTCTAACCTTGTCAATGTCTTGACTCTATTTTCTATTCATTTCACAACATATGGTGGTGAATAAGTGTGACTTTTCATGGAAAACACAAAATTGTTTGGGTGATCCCAAACTTTTGAACGGTAGTGTATGTTTATTTGATTTGAGTTATAAAAAAAGAACAGAAAGAGAACAAAATATATATACATATATATATATATATTTATCTTTCAAACATGATTGCTGAGCTTGTGTCTTGTTTCACCTTTGCTGCCAGTTCCCATTTCCTCCCGAGCGACCTAGAACTTCTGAGACTCTGGTCCACATTGAAACTGATTAGTTTTTTCTTATTTGTATTATAGACAGGACTGGTAAGAACTGGTTGTTACCCATGTGTCTGTGCTCAGTACCATAGCTAGGGGTCAAATCGGCATCTCCACTGTTTTGAGCATGTTCAGCTCCAGGTTGTTATGGCCTCACCAGAGGGCCAGCTGATCAATCTCCTGTCTATATGCAGACTCGTCACTATCCTCAATAAGGCCAATCATGGTTATGTCGTCCGCAAACTTCAGGAGTTTCAGACGGGTCACCTGAGGTGCAGTCATTTGTGTAGAGGGAGAAGAGTAGAGGGGAGAGCACACATCCCTGGGGGGTGCCAGTGCTGATCGTCTGGGTGCTGGATGGAATTTTCCCCAGCCTCGCCTCTGCCTCCTGTCTGTCAAGAAGTTTTTAATTCACTGGCAGATGGGGGGGCGGCGGGGCTAATGTTGATAGTTAATACATTGTTGAACACTGAGGACTACAGATGTAGAGCTTGCATACAGTTTGAAAAAAAAGGCTCTTTTCCATTGCTGCACCATGAGTCGTGTTTGCAAACTGTGTCCACTGGATGAGAAAAGGGTTCCATTACCAGCGGAACAGCTCTTGAATAAATCCAGAAATTCACATTAGGTACTGCCTCAAAAAAATCTATGATATCCAAGTTCCCAGACTTGTTGGGAGCTTGCAGAGGAGGTGAGCATAGCCGACTGGTCAAACGCGATATTCCCAAGATGGATCACAGATAAACTGCAGTCTTTGAATACCCACTACATGGTATTAATTGTTATTATTATTATTATCCAAGTCAGGTCAACCTTTGCTGCTACCATTATGACAGTAGATGGTACTATCTGCATCTGTTTCTACTGCCTTGTAGATCTGCCTCTTTAGGCAAAGGCTAGGGGAAGGTAACGCCGAATTCAAATCCAAGAAGGCGCTGGCAGCAGGGCACTCGATGGTGTTTCCGGCAGAAGAGCCCAATAGGATCATGAGCTAGATCAGACCAGTGGCACAAACATCAGATGGCATGCAGAGGAACCACTCTGTTGGTCAATGGATGGCATCACTTGACAAGTAAGCTGTCACTGTGGGGCAACTTCTTTATCTACTGAGCCCGTTGCACTACGGTGTACCACTTAGGAATGGGTTCTGAGGTCCAGAGAGACTGTTCGGCGGGGGCACGACACTGACTGTCTTAACTGCTGTGCAAGGCGTGATGTGAGGAGAGCTCGATGGGAGAAGCACTTGCAAGGAGAGCTTGTAACAGACCAACTCAAACACTCATCTGTAACAAATGTGGATGATATTGTCGCTCTAATGCAGGCCTGATGGCCCACAGGCGTGCTTGCCAAGCTTAAACTGCATCACAGTCATCATGGTTTTCGATGGACTGCCGAAGAAGAAGAAGAAGACATGGTATTCAAACTGAAAGCAAACGAGCTTTTAGAAACTCACTTACAGAATAATTGTTATTCTTTGCTCTGTTACTGAAAAAGAAACAGAAATGGGACTGCACGGTGAAGGTTACCCAAACAGGCAGAGTAATGGCACAGAGTGGAATGGAGAAGATCCATAGACTATAAGGAGCAGACCTAAACAACATGTGGGACCCTCTCAGTATGTCAGACAGAGCTAGATTCTAAAGGTAGCTACTTCTTGTGTAAGAAAGAGGAAGAAGCAGAGTTCCCAGCACTGTGCTGTCTCCTCTAACTTCCTGCTGATGGTTTATGACAAGATGCAACTGACAGAGATGGGTTAATGAAATAAACAGAGGCCAGGCGGTGGGGGTAGAGGACAAAGAAAGAAGAAAATGACATCATGCACAGAAGCTGTACAAAGAGAACAAAGAGACAGTTAAAAAAAGAGAAAAAAATCAACAATTAAGGAGCCAATTCAAATCTCAAGTGTTGATGTTTTCCTCAAATACCCTTCACAAAAGGAAGATTAAAGAAACCCCATTCATGATAAACATGGTCTTTCCCACCACCACCATGACCTTTATTGCTCATGTTCAATGACATCAGGCAAAAAGACGGGCAATCGCAGCCAAAAGACTGACTCATGCTAGGAGTGGAGCAATCAAATGGCCAAGATAAGCTCATTTGTGTTGCTGCAGTTACACAACACGTGGACTCCTGTGAACTGTCAGCCATTAGCTAAAGTGTGTGTGTGTGTGTGTGTGTGTGTGTGTGTGTGTGTGAGTGAGTGAGTGAGTGAGTGAGTGAGTGAGTGAGTGAGTGAGTGAGTGAGTGAGTGAGTGAGTGAGAGAGAGAGAGAGAGAGAGAGAGAGAGAGAGAGAGAGAGAGAGAGAGAGAGAGAGAGAGAGAGAGAGAGAGAGAGAGAGAGAGAGAGAGCGAGCGAGCGAGAGAGAGAGGACTATTGCCAGCACTGGGCCCTGGCAATAAATCCAAAAAAGACAAAAGTAATGATCTTCCAGAAGAAGCCCAGATGTCAGGAAAATAGATACCAGTTGACTCTAGGTAGCATCACCTTAGAGCATACGATGCAGTATACTTACCTTGGTCTAATTATTACAGTATCAGGGAGTTTCAGTAGGGCAGTGAATAACCTAAAACAAAAAGCTGGCAGAGCTCTATATGCAATTAAAAATAAATTCTTTAACATTGATATACCAATCTCCACCTGGTGCAAACTGTTTGATAGTGTAATTCTGCCCATTGCACTATATGGAAGTGAGGTATGGGGTCCACTCAGTCTTTCCAGCTACACTAGATGGGACAAGCATCCAGCAGAAACCCTACATGCTGAATTCTGCAGAATGATTCTGAAAATACAAAGGAAAACACCAAACAACGCATGTAGGGCAGAATTAGGCCGGTTTCCATTATTGATAAATGTACAAAAAAGATCTCTAAATTTCTGGATGCACTTAAATACAAGCCCAACAAATACATTGCACTTTAAAGCTCTGAAAACCCAAGAACTGAACCCCGAAAAGAGTCCCCTGAAGCAGCTGGCTCTGAGACTCACTAACCCTGTAACAAATACTAAGACCAACCAACCTCAGGCCAGCACTGCATCCCAAACAAAGTTTACGATAAATCAGGCTATAAAACAAAGCAAGAACAATTATCTGAAACATTGGAACGCTGAAATCAAAACTCAAAACAAACTAGAAGTCTATCGGGCCCTAAAAACAAACTATGATCTGGAAGAATACCTCTTAAATGTCAGAGACAGGAAGCAGCGACAGATCCTCACCAAATACAGGCTCAGTGACCACAGTCTCGCCATTGAAAAGGGGAGACAAAAAAAGACGTGGTTGCCAAAAGACCAACGATCATGTGGTCAGTGCATGACAGATGAGGTGGAGACAGAGGTGCACTTCCTCCTTAAATGTGACAGATTTGAAAAAACAGCGCCGGGCTTTTGTCAAGGAACTGGAACACGTGATTCCAGAGTACCAGGAAATGGACGACGCAGGTAAGCTGCGGGTGGTCCTGGGAGGGGGGCCAGCGGCGAGCATTGCAGCAAGATTTATATTATCTTGCCACAACCTGAGAGATAGTGGATGACGGCACCTATTGCTACTATTGTTATTTAATATCATAATCATTGTTGTTGTTGCTGTTATTATTATAATCATTGTTGTTGTTGTTATTATTATAATCATTGTTGTTGTTGTTATTATTATAATCATTGTTGCATTGTGTTGTTGTTGTTTTACATGCTTTGGCAATATGTACACAAATGTATGTCATGCCAATAAAGCACATATTGAATTGAATTGAATTGAGAGAGAGAGAGAGAGAGAGAGAGAGAGAGAGAGAGAGAGAGAGAGAGAGAGAGAGAGAGAGAGAGAGAGAGAGAGAGAGAGAGAGAGAGAGAGAGAGAGAGAGTAAAAGAGAGGTCAGCTGATTATCAGGTAGCCTACAGTATTCTTAGAGCGAAGCCAATGGAATTTTAGTGTTCTTGCTGAGAGCCAATCAGCGACTGGCTGTTATCAAAGGTAGCTCAGTGCAGGTAGAGAGGATGGTTGGGTGGGAAGGTTGCAGGTGGAGGTTTTTGGTAAAGGCTACTCTGTGCTATAAGGTCTCAGTTAGGGTCTGGGTTTATCAGCGACGGACCAAAAGATGGTGAGTGTGTATGGGGCAATTTCCATGCCATGTTATGCATGTGGGGGGGGGGGTTGAAGCTTTGAAACTCACACTGTTCTCACTGGGCTCAAGTATTGAAAGTTGATAAAAGACCCTCTGTTACAGGACTGGGATCTGGGGGTGGGGGAATTTGCCCTGAACCAATCATCTTCTCTCCATTATCATTAGCTAATCCTTTGTCATATTTGGTGTTTTTGTCAGATACACTTTATTAATCAACACATCAATGGCTGCCACTATGGAAACTCGGGCTTTGCAAAAATATCGATACGGCTCAGTATTGCAATTTTTTTTTAACGATACGTTTGCTTATTTTCCAGCCCATCTTATCAATACATTGAAACAATTATTCATGTTTTAAATGGATTTCAGTTTAACGTGTTCAGTGACACAATAAGAATACTTAATATGCACTTTACTTGGGTGGAAGAAGCAGCGTGTGACTGCATTTACAAAGCGGATGTTTCAGACTATGGAGTCCCCAATGATCAAGGTAGTGGAGGGGAAAAGAGGAGTGGGTGACTGACTGACAGCGCTGCTAACAGTCTTGGGAGGAGATGCATGATGTTGGCCTGAGGGAGCAGCACTGGGTCTGGCATTGACCACCCTGCCCTAACACCGGAGAGAATGGTCCGGGGGGGACTCATGCAGGAGGACCTGCACTGGCAGTGGCAGCGGCAGTGGGATGTGGGTCAGCAACCGCAGCAGCAGTAGTCCCAGCTGGAGCAAGGGCCAGCTCCGCGTGCAGTGGCGCCCCCAGAAATTTTTCATAGGGGGGGCCAAATGGGGCCACTGAAAATCTTGGGGTAGCACACCAAAACCAAAAGCCATGACTGAATTTCGGGAATTCTATGCTGCTGTTGTAGTATACTGTATAGGCTAGTTGAAAACTGTCAATATGAGAGTTAAGAAAAATATACATTATTGATTTACATGAACAGCACCTAATGTAAAATATCAGATAGAAGCATATTATGCATAATCAGAAGCATATTCTGCATATGCGACTTGTGGCTGGGGGGGCCAGCGGAGGGGCCAGGGATAGTGTCAGGGTGGCCGTGGCCACCCCTGGCCACCCCTTGGGGGCGCCACTGTCCGCGTGGGAAGGGGCAACATCAGCAACAGGAACAGCTACGGGGGCATCAACAGGGTGAGCCATGGCATTAGCCGGTAGCATGGTAAAATGACATGAGAGGTTTATGGGAAGAGGCAAGGCAGCTTTCTTTCTTTCTGTTTTGCCACGTCTGACTACCAGCTCCGACCAGGTAGCATGTGAGCTGAGAGTGGAGCAGGAAGACAGCCAGCAACGAGATGATAAGTCCCAGAGGATGGTGTCAGAGAAGGTCAAGTTCATGACTGAGATTGTCTGAAATCAGATAAAAGAGAGTCCTTTTTTCGCTGTTCATCTGAGAGCCGCTGTATATCAGCCTTGAGGTTAGTAATCTCATGTGTTATTTTTAGACAGTCCTCACAAGGCGTAGTAACATTAAACTGGTTGATAGATGAGCGCAGAAAAGAAAGATTGCTTGATTAGCCACTAATTCCATCAGTTGAAGGTTGAGTCCACAGGGTTCTCACCAGGAGTGCAGGGATTCACTGCAGTATTTGATGATTGGGTAAAAATCCACAAAATTAGGCAAACCATAAAAACAATTAAAATAGTTCAAAGGTCTCACGGAGCCGTTAAAGTTGTTAAAAGTTCAAATGTAGGCAGAGCTACAAACAAACAAACCGCAGCTGACAACCGCAACCGCTCATACCGGTTTTGGCATTGTATGGCTGTTCTGGTGATGCCAGAAGACGAGGACACGCTGACTGCTACCTCTTTCCACACCTACTTCACCTCAGGGAGCTTTGGTGGATTCCTGCTGTTCCCATAGATGGTCTGCTCGCACGCTTTCACTTCACCTATGAGCAGATCCGCTTCCTCAGCAAAAAGCCATTCCTTTCCCCAACTTGCAGAATTCACCATAGCAATGCACTAAGGTGCAAGCACATCTGGCTTCTAAAGGGAATGGGAGATGACATTCTGATTGGTTTAATTCATGCTGAGACCAAAACACACCTATGATTAACTAAGAGACTAAGTTCAACCCCTTTGCACCTTGCGCCTTTCTTTGCACCGAGATTATGTGCCGCTTAACTAGCAAAAGCAGATTTGGACACGCCGTAAGTAGATCATGAACTATCAATCTGCTGCCCCAGAAATTACTGTAATAGGGCGCCTGGATAGCATAGCAGTCTACTCGGTTGCCTACCAACATGGGGATTGCCGGTTCGAATCCCCGTGTTACCTCTGGCTTGGTTGGACATCCCTACAAACACAATTGGCCGCGTCTGCGGGTGGGAAGTCTGATGTGGGTATGTGTCTTGATTGCTGCACTAACATCCCCTCTGGTCTGTCGGGGCACCTGTTCAGCAGGGAGAGGGAACTGGGGGGAATAGCATGATCCTCCCACATGCTACATCCCCCTGGCAAAACTCCTCACTGTCAGATGAAAAGAAGCGGCTGGCAGACATGTATGGGAGGAGGCATGTGGTAGTCTGCAGCCCTCCCCTGATTGGCAGAGGGGGTGGAGCACCAACCGGGATGGCTCGGAAGAGTGGGGTAATTGGCCGAATACAATTGGAGATAAAAAGGGGGGAAATTAAAAAAACAAAAAAAAACAGTATTGTAATAAACAGAACAAGGTAGCACAATTATAACAGCATCCCAGCTAAGGTCTGCGACACTTTGTTGTCCCTTTAACAGCCAACGTGAACTGAAGCATGACGTCACTGCTGCGAGTGAGAGGGATGTCAGGCACCCAAGCTGAAGTGGCATAGTATATTTCCACATTTTATCAGCGCAGTTAAAAAGTATAATTATACCTATATTCGGGTCCAGCCCTAGTGTTGGCACTGTGCGCCATACAAAACAACAATGGTAAAACAACATTCACAGTGAATGGGTTTGAACGGCGGTTTTCTCACCCTCCCTGAGCCATTTGACAATGTAACAGCGTTTGACTGCTTACCATCGTTTCTGTTCGGTTGGACGTCTGTAGACAACTGACTTTCCCAGTAGTCACTGGTCAGCTGACAGCCCATTCCTCTCTCACTGTTATTTCTATCGCATAATCATTTTCTCCGACAGTTAACAATTTTCCGGCTGTCTTTGTGAGCTCATCATCTGTGACAGTTGGCTGACAGATTTTCTCGCCGATTCATTTCTGCAGCAAAGACGTCGGGAGACGCTAAAAACTCATTTTCACTCATCAATCAAGAATTTATTTCCTCTGTGGCAGCCAAACACATTACAGCAGCCTTCAGAAACTCCTGCAGGTTAAACTAGACTAATAAAACACTTTCAGTGCTGACTGACTCCGAATGACTCGCTATAAGTGGACTAAAAACACTCGCTAGCCTAGCAACATTAAGGCTAAAAACAACCCATAATGCAACACTAAAATAAACCGTAGTTACTCTGGTACTCTCTCCATTCAAAAACTACATGTTAATGAACGAACACGTAATTGACCTTTCGCAAAGTAGCGCCCCAGACCGGTGCTTGTCCAATCCTACCTTAGCAACGGTCCGTCAAGCTTTCAAACGCACAAAAAAATGGTGAAACGGTGTGCCTATGGGATCTGCAAATCGGATACTAGATATGTGAAAAGTTTGGAGGGGGTGTAATTTTCTTTCCCTTCCCGAAACCCAGAACGTAAGAAGCGCAATGTCGGCAATAGATTTGGCAGTATAGCAGACCCCATGGCCAGCTTAATCCATCCAGAATCAACAACAATACCTGTCTGCTCCAAGCTAAGCTTGCTACTAGCTATTATTGATAGCTCATACAGCTAACGTATTATTACGGTTACTTTTAACCACACAGTGCGCTGATTTCTTCCTCCATGTTTTGGTGTTTTCCGGCTACTTCCTGGATAGTTCTGAAACGCTTGACGGGCATAGCAACAGTAACTAAGGGGGGCGGGACTTTGCGAAAGGTCAATTGTCTAGTGCTGAAATAAATGACAACCCCCACTGTTGTGTATATGCCCATTTCACACCCCGGCCATCTTGGATTTTAAAAAAACCAAGCGGTGAGAACTTAGCCGCGCCCCCTTCTTACTTCATTGAAAACACTGCTGGAAGCAACATGTCGTACTGCTGTGTACCGTCCTAAATTCAACTGACACATTAAGATGCCATATGGCTAAATGTTTACTCCTCCTGCTATTATTGCAACAGACATTATGTACATGTAGGCCTACTGTATGCATTGAGCTCCAGAGGTTGCATGTACATTTAACGTTACTGTATGCATTGAGCTGCAGAGGTTGCACCATGTACAGCCAGTTAAATAATATTGGGGTGACCAGTTTCCCTGTGACTAAAACATTAGAAGGGAGACAGAAGTTTGACGTTGAAAAATGTTTGCTCCTGTTTGTAGTCGCATTGGTGACTTAATAGCGGAAGAAGATGAAGAGGAACATGAAGAGGAACATGAGGGAGATAGGTGAGTTGTTACTGTCAGTACAATACAATTTTTCAAACATGTAGATTACTGCATTGTATATGTATATATATATATATATATATATATATATATATATATATTCACTAATCTTTCAATAGTGGATAGCTCTGTTCTGACACATCATCTTGATAACAGGAAAATGTGTGGATTTATATTGCTTCCCACATGTATGACATATCCTCATGCGTCCAGTGAGGTTTGGGCGACTCTACCTGATCATGACTACGACATGAAGCCCCTTTCTGTGGAAGACCAGCTTGACGCAGTAAAGAAACGCATCGCTTTCCTGGAGGATGAAAATAAAAAGCTGAAAAGTGAGCGTTTTGGTCTAGAACGCTTCCAGTGTGCGCCCAATCTGATCAGGTTTTACACTGATTTTAAAGATTACCACACCCTCAAAGCACTCTTCCTAGCTTTACAGCCTACTGCAGAGTCCATGGTGCGATGGACTCAAATGCAAAGGAACAGCCATAACCTAGAACACATTTCTGTGTCTGGCTTCTAGGCAGAGCTTTTATCGCTGATTGATCAATTTTTCCTGTTCTTGTGCCGTGTGAGGCAGGGCTTTGTTGCTCTGGATTTATCTGTACGATTCAATGTGTCGCCGGCCACAGTCAGCAGGAACTGTACGACGTGGGCCAACTATTTGCTCTTTATGTTAGGGACCCTCCCAATATGGCCTAGTAGAGCAGCAGTAGACGAGCTAATGCCACCAGTATTCAGGGAATTCTACCCAAACACAAGAGTGATACTAGACTGCACAGAGATCCGCATCGAGACAGCTAGTTCGAAGGTTTTAAACACCATGACATACTCCCATTATAAAAGTAACACTACACTGAAATCCCTAATTGGGATCACTCCCTCAGGGTCAGTTAGCCTGGTAAGTAATCTATACACAGGATGTATTTCTGATAAGGAGATAACTAAGAGGTCAGGTGTTCTGGACCTCTTAGAGTCAGGTGATGAGGTCATGGCCGATAAGGGCTTCCTTATCAAAGACCTGCTCGATGAAATAGATGTAAAACTTGTCATCCCTGCATTTTTAGGCCCAAGTGGACAGTTTAGCTGTGATGAGCTCACAGACACACAGAGTATTGCTGGCTTGAGAATACACGTCGAACGGTCAATAAGACGCATAAAGGAGTACCACATTTTTGATGGAGTCATACCCCTTCCACTAAGTGGAACAGTCACCCAACTGTGGACTGTGTGTGCTCTCCTAACACATTTTCAGGGACTACTGTTTCAAACCTTTGTTAAATCCAGCTGACAGGAAAATAGTGCACACAAACCTTAGATAGATTGAAACATATTTAACTTCATTTCAGTACAGTCCCATTTTTTAGCCCACACCTTGAGATGAGCAATCACGATCTTAGTTTAGTAAACAATTGATGATTTGAGTTGGTAGCGAGTTCCAGTTTTTTGCTACAACAGAATGACAGTTGACCGAACATATTTTAGTTTAAAATGAACCAACAGTTTTGTTAAAGTTAAAGGACAAAGAATGAAAATATTGTAGATGGGACAATCTAATGTATAAATATTGAATGTACAGTATAAAAATGAAATGTATCTTATTTTTTATTTTATTGTGATTAAACAGCTTCTTTGAATACAGCCCTGTGTGTGTGTCTCTCCTCACTGGCACAGGAGAGGCAGAAAGTACTCGAAAAATAAAAGATCCAGCTTAGTTTTCATATTGTGGTAAATGACGGTAGGTGCTCGAGGTTGGTAGTCCAAACCATGTTTGCTGCTGCTGGCCCCAGCTGCATTGATTTCTGATTGAGTAAGAAGGGGGCGTGGCTAAATTCCCACCACTTGGTTTTTTTTTAATCCAAAATGGCCGCGGCGTGAAATGGGCGTATAAGTCACAACAGTGTGACTGTAGTCTAGGACCCTGCAGCTTTAAGTTTTACTACAGCCGGTTTACGGCAGTCGGTTTACGGCAGTAACACAAGGCGTGGTTGATACTATACTGTACGTGCATATAACGTTTACTGTGGCAGCAATAAACACAGTTTGATTCAAAGTCGTGGTCCGAGTTTTGCTGGACACAACACCCACTTTTTAAACCTAAGTTTCAGGGGGGAAAATATTGTCTTATATGAGGGCCAGTGCAGCAACCTTTTTCTCCAGAGTGCAAAAACTCTCAGCACAGCCCCCCCCCCCCCCGTACATTCGCTTTAGGCACTGCTTAAAAATATATAAGGAAAACCCAATTGACGGAAATCCGTCGTAGCGACGGAGCACTTTAATCCCTGGATTTATACCTCGTCTATTTTTTTTAATGCTTAATTTAAGATCTCTTTTTTTAATCTGTGTGTTTACTCAGTGTTTCTGATCACAGTGTTTCACTGCTTCAAGACTGTGCTTCACTAAGTAAGCAAAGCTAAACTGGTGAAACTGTCCACCCACCTCGGGCAGGCCTCCTTGGACCTCTTGTTCCGAGGCGCTCTGTCCCATTATAACCCCACCTCTTCATAGGGATTGTCCATCAACAGCCACTGGAAAAAACAAAACAAAAACAAAAACACGTTTTGGGATATGGTTGTTAGATATGCAGACATATACAAAGAAAGACAGCAACAATGACTTCGGAGCCTGTTTGTGATGCGTCCTGTTTTCCCTTGGACACGATCCTAACGCTATCGTTTGTGCTGTTCTCGTTTAAAATTGCTTTTCTACCATTTGTTTTAGCTACGACAACTTCTGCATCACTCTCCTCTCGTTTTCCTTTTCTCTATGTGTGAATGCTTTGTTTGAGTCTGCCTCGCCTCCTGCCCCACTGAGCAGAGCTGGTTTTGTGGTGTGGGGTCCCGCCGGCACTTGACCGCATCTGTGGGTTTCCTGACGTTGACTTGGATGGTAACAGATTCGTTAAAATTGCCTCTCCTTATAGTTTTATAACTCAGCACAAGTAAATTTGCTAAATTTTATGTATTAACTGTATGTAATTGGCATTATCCGAAGACACTTGACCTGATGATGATGATGATGATGATGTATGTAATCTATGATGTTTCATTATAATTCTGTTATTTTTGTGTATTTTGTGCATTTGACACCTATGGCATTTCTGTCCATCCTGGAAGAGGGGTCCCTCCTCTGTTTCTCTTCCTGAGGTTTCTCCAATACTTTCGGTTTTCCTGATAAGGTTTTTCTTGTGGATAAACGTTGTGTCCAGATGAACTGGTTTAACTTTACGTGATTTTTCTTGTGAGGTTCTTCCTCATTCGGGTCTAGGGTCCAAGGATAGAGGGTGCCGTATACTGTTGTATACTGTACTGATTGTAAAGCCTTTAGGACTATCTTATGATTTCGGACTATACAAATAAAATTGACTTGACTAACAACAACCGCAAACATTTCTGAACCATTGCAAAACCATTGAGGTGAGTTGCTTGTACAGTAGTAGTAGTAAAAGGAGAAAATGAATCCACAAGGCAGCTTTGGGCAAAAGGACTAAGATGGCCAACTTTTGACTCTTCATTTTCCTAGATGTACAGATTAATAGTAAGTATTCAAAACCTTCTGTATATGAGCAACGGATATGGTGTGATTGCAGTTATTCCCCAATCCTCTGTGAATAGTACAGGTGGCCATTGTAACTGTAATTAGTGGTCACGGTATTTGCATAGGAAACCGAGCTCCGGTTTTGTGCTGTTTATAAGGTCGCGGGTAACCACAGTCAGCTGAGACTGACAAAGTCACTTGGATTACCGATGGGACGTTTCTCCCACTATATTGTCTCCAGATAAACTGATTCACCTTTCTGGGACCACCAATTTAGGTTACCTCATTCTGGGATTTGATATTTTTCATCTTGACAATATCAACAAAAAGGAAACATGTTGAAAAAATGAAAACGGGCTATGAAACACTGAACCCCTTGCCTGAAAGAACTGTCAACTCATTACACTCTATTTCCATCTTCAGTCTGACATTCAGTATGATTACATGACTTTAGAAAAAGTCCATTTATTGTGTTAGTCCGACTAAAACTGGAATTCTAAAATACATGTGTAAACTACTAATAAAACACGTTAGTCCCTAGCTAACGGGTCTGACCCTTTAGTCGAGCGGTTAGTGATGTCGCCTTGTGGTGCAGTACACCCCGTATCGAATCCCGCACCGGGCAAGAAAATAACCGGTTACACATGTAAACGCGTTAGTCTGGCTGAAATCGTACTAAATCGAATTTCTTGAAGTCGGACTAACACGGCTAGATAATGCGGTCGGGGGTGGATTACTCTGGCATGTACACGCTTCAATCGGCCCCAAACTGGTCTAGGCATTCTGCGCATGATCCATAGTTCCCGCGGCGGTCTTTCACCCGGAAGTCGAACAGCGTCGTATCAACAGTATCAATATGGCGAGTGCTAGAGCGAGAACCACGCATTTCTGGACAGACGAGGGGACAAACTTTATGTGGTGTCAGCTAAAGGAGGTGCATATCCTAAAGAAAAAGGAAGTACACCGCTCGACATGGAACCCGCTTGCTAACTTGTTTGTCGCTCATTTGGTATGAGACGCAATAGGTCAACCGGAAAAAGGTCCAATAGCAACCAGCTGAAAGGGGGCATATGCCACCTACTTCCATCAATAAATCGATCCCCCCCCCCCCGGGTTCTTGCACACTGGGACAACGACAGTAGTCCAATTACAAGGCATAATCAAGCTATAACCGTAGCTCGTAACTGTGCATGTCAACGTATTGAGTGACTCCACTCTAACCGATTTCTGTGGGGGATTCGATTTTCCCTAACCAATCACTAGAGACCAACGTATCCACCTGAATCTAACATCTTTTTAGGTCAACACTGATGCGTAGCCATGCCAACATACTGGTTTTGCCAGTACCGCTGTCTCATATCACGATGCCAGACCAGAACAATCAGTCAACTCGGTAGAGTGGGCGGATTCAAAGGTCTGAACCCAGGCAACTGAACCCCATGTCCACAGTGTTTTTCATAACTTTTTAACTAGTCTTTGAAAAAGTTATGAAAAACATGCTTTTTATTCTTACAAAGTGCTACAAAATTTCTTGGTTGCAATAAAATACACAAATTGTGTTGAGCTTGTTCACTGAGAATGTTGTAAACTCATTTCCCAATGCAGGGACCAGACGCTGCCTCTGGACGACAATACCCATAACACCCTGCTCAACCTTACAGGTGATCTCCACCCAGCGTTTCACCTTACACTGTAGTATTATTGGTTACAGTAATACTGTATCCGGTGATGCAATATTTGCATAGCCTCACTACCTCATATCACCCTTTGTGCCTTGATCAGTACATTTCTGCTCATCACTGATTGTACCAAATCAGTAATCCAGCCACTGAGGATGCATAAGCCAGTGCATTCTTAGTGCTGGTCCCAAGCCAGGATAAATGGAGAGGGTTCCATCAGGAAGGGCATCCAGCATAAATGCCAATGCCTTTGCCAAATCAAAAATGCCATGCTGGTCACATGGCTTGGGTCCTGGACTGTTCCGATGGCATCTGGACACTGCTTGGCATCCTGTGCATCATATTCTTCATACATTTTATAAGCCCATTATAATTCAATGTTGTATTGTGTAAATTGCGTAAACACAACATCTATTGCACGCTGTCTGTCTTGGGAGAGAGATCCCTCCTCTGTTGCTCTCCCTGAGGTTTCTTCCTATTTTTTCTCCCTGTTAACGGTTTGTTTTTAGGGAGTTGTTCCTTATTCGATGAGAGGGTCTAAAGACAGGATGTTGTGTTGCTGTAAAGCCCACTGAGGCAAATTTGTAATTTGTGATATTGGGCTATACAAATAAAATTGATTTGATTTGATTTGATCATAAATCAGATTTCCATACCAGATCAGTCAAAGCCTGTGTTACCAACGACTGCCACCAGTACTGTGTTGGTATAAAATATGCTACTGTTGAGTGAAGGCAAAGGAGAGAGGGCAGGCATGTCCAGAGGCAGTGGGAGAAGAGGAAAGGTAAGAGTGTGGACGTTGGCACTATGACAGGTAAAGGGAGAGAGCTGGCTGATATGATAGAGAGAAGGAAGGTAGATATACTGTGTGTGCAAGAGACCAGGTGGAAGGGGAGTAAGGCCAGGAGCATCAGAGGTGGGTTCAAACTCTTCTACCATGGTGTGAATGGGAGGAGAATTTGGGTAAGGAAGACTATGTCAAGAGTGTGTTGGAGGTGAAGAGAGTGGAAGCTGTAAATCAACGTTGTGATGATGAATGTTATCAGCGCATATGTACCCGCAAGTTGCGTGTGAGATGGAAACGAAACAAGAATTCTCGAGTGAGTTGGATGAAGTGGTGGAGAGTGTACCCAAGGAGGACAGCGTAGTGATTGAAGCGGACTTCAATGGGCATGTTGGTGAAGAGAATAGAGGTGATGAGGAGGTGATGGGTAGATATGGTGTCAAAAAGAGGAATGTGGAAGGGCAGATAGTGGTGGATTTTGCAAAAAGGATGGAAATGGCTGTGTGGAATACATATTTCAAGAAGAACACAGGGTGACATAAGAGTGGAGGAAAGTGCACACAGGTGGACTATATCTTATGTAAGAGGCATGATCTGAAAGGGATTGGAGACTGCAAGGTGGTGACAGGGGAGAACGTAGCTATGCAGCATCGGATGATGGTCTGTAGAGTGACTTTGGAGACCAAAAAGAGGAAGGGAGTGAAGGAAGAGCCAAGGATCAAATGGTGGAAGTTGAAAAAGGAAGACTGTTGTGTGGAGTTCAGGGAGGAGCTAAGACAGGTGGTAGTGAAGAGGGGCCGGATGGCTGGGCAACCACCGCAGAAATAGTGAGAGACATCTAGGAAGGTACTTGGTGTATTATCTCGACAGAGGAAGGAAGACAAGGATACTTGGTGGTGTAATGAGGAAGTACAGTAAAGTATAGAGAAAAAGAGGTTGTCAAAGAAGAAGCAGGATAGACAGAGATGAAGAAAGTAGACAGGAGTACAAGGAGATGCAGCGTAAAGAAAAGAGAGAGGTGGCAAAAGCAAAGGAAAAGACATATGGAGAGTTGTATGAGAGGCTAGACATAAAGGAAGGAGAAAAGGATTGGCTAGACAGAGGGACCTGTAGTGATATAATGCTATGTATATCCACTGGAACTACATTAGGTGTTATGTACTACCCGGACTGTTATTATGGTTACACCACTACCATGTATGGTTATTACGTCTGCCTACTGAGCCACGATTAAACCGGAGTTCTATAACCCGGTGTGGTCATTGATCCTCGACCAATACTACCCCAAGTATTACTTCAGGACCAAGCTGGGAAAGGTGAGCAGCAGGTAAGGGGGATCAAAGATAGAGATGGAAAAGTGCTGAAAAGCAAGTAGAATCGGTTGCGAAGGTAACAGGGATACTTTGAGGGGCTGATGAATAAAGAAAATGAGAGAGAAAGAAGGTTGGATGAGGTGGGGATAGTGAATCAGGAAGTGCAGTAGATTAGCAAGGAGGAAGTGAGGGCAGCTATGAAGAAGATGAAAAGTGGAAAGGCAGTTGGTCCAGATGACATACCTGTGGAGGCATGGGAGATGTTTAGGAGAGATGGCAGAGGGGTTTTTAACTAGACTGTTGGAAAGTGAGAGGATGCCTGACAAAATTTCGATTCAGCCAGCCCACAGAAAATATAAAAACGTCCCAAATGTCCACAAACGACACCACTAAAAACATACAAAAACAGAGAGAACAGAGCAAAAACAAAACACAAACAGTCCATTAAGTGCAACACAGTCCAAAAATTCCACTGTCCAAGAACGAAAGCCAGCCAGGACGTCTGGCGGAACTGCCGGTCTGCATAGGCTGGCAGTTAGCCTAGCCAGCCCCGCTTCCGCGTCCTGTCAGACCGCCCTTGGTGCCTCCTCCTCGGGTGCAGCTCAAGGCAGGGCCGTGGTCCCTGTGCCCACTGGACGCAGCAGACCAGGCTGCCCCAGTCGACCCAATGCCAGCTTTCCCAGCCAGGCATTCCTGACACCCCCCCCCCCCATGCACTCTACACGACAACACAAACGCAGACAAAAACAATGCACACTGCCACCAGACTGCCTTGGTGTTTCCTCTTGGGCACAGCAACGAGCAGGGCCGTGGTCCCTGGGCCCACAGGATGCAGCACACCCAGCTATCTCAGCCGAGCTACTGCCAGCTCTCCCAGCCATTAAATGAAAAAAATTTTTTTCGATGATCAAAATAAAAACATCACACGATGACACAAACTTAGATGCAGATGTAGACATGGACAAAGACACTGCATCGTCGGTACTGGGTGAGGCCACTGCAAATTAGAGTTCACGCCACCATCTTCCCACACCGGAAATGAAAGAGAGGAGTTGTGGTATTGTATGAGGAAGTCGACAGTGGCAGAGAGGTATGTAGGAGTGGTGCAGGGTAAGTATGAGGGAAGTGTGACAGGGGTGAGGTGTGCGGTTGGAATGACAGATGGGTTCAAGGTGGAGGTGGGATTACATCAAGGATCGGCTCTGAGCCCTTTCTTGTTTGCAGTGGTGATGGACAGGTTGACAGATGAGATCAGGCAGGAGTGTCCGTGGACTATGATGTTTGCGGATGACATTGTGATCTGTAGCGAGAGTAGGGTGCAGGTTGAGGAGAGCCTGGAGAGGTGGAGGTATGCACTGGAGAGAAGAGGAATGAAAGTCAGTAGGAGCAAGACGTGAATGAGAGGGAAGACAGCAGGATGGTAAGGATGCAAGGAGTAGAGGTGACTAAGGTGTATATGTTCAAATTCTTGGGGTCAACTGTTCAAAGTAACGGGGAGTGGAGAAGAGAGGTGAAGAAGAGAGTGCAGACAGGGTGGAGAAGACTGCCAGGAGTGATATGCGACAGAAGGGTACCAGCAAGACTTAAAGGGAAGGTTTACAAGATGGTTGTGAGATCAGCTAGGTTGTATGGCTTTAAGAAAGTGGCACTGACAACAAGACAGGAGGTGAATCTGGAGGTGGCAGAGTTGAAGATGCTAACATTTTCATATGGAGTGACAAAGGACAGGATTAGGAACGAGTATATTAGAAGGACAGCTCAGGTTGGACGGTTTGGAGACAAAGCAAGAGAGGCAAGATTGAGATGGTTTGGACATGTGTGGAGGAGAGATGCTGGGTATATTGGGAGAACGATACTGAATATAGAGCTGCCAGGGAGGAGGAAAAGAAGAAGGCCAAAGAGGAGGTTAATGGATGTGGTGAGGGAGGACATGCAGGTGGCTGGTGTGACAGAGGAAGATGCAGAGGACAGGAAGAAATGGAAACAGAGGATCCGCTGTGGGGACCCCTAACAGAAGCACCTGAAAGTAGTAGTAGTAATAGTAGTAGTAGTAAACTGATTGTACCTGATCAGTATTAGTTCGATAATTAGTATTAGTCGGTTTTCTTTTATTGAGTGCGCTAATAAATTGTTTTCACTGAGGTAAGTGTAATCTGTGCAACACTGATTATTCCTTCAACTTGAATGGTTCAATTATAACTACTGAACACAAAAATTAATGGTTAATAATTTTATGATTGGAGTCAGTGGCGTGCTCAGTCCTCTCTGTAGTTAAGTAATATGTATTTGTTGGGTGCTTTCTGGTCCAAGGTTAGTGGTTTCAGATGACAAGTCCTTTTTGGATATGTCTAAATTTCAATAAAGACATTTTTAATTACACGGAGTGCCTTGGTCAGAGAGATTTGTTCTCTTTTTCTCATTCATCTAATAATTTTATGAGACTGATTTAATGACCGAGTAGTGTAATTATAAAATCTTAATCACAGAAATTAATGATTTGTAAATTCATGAGACTGATTTTATGAGAATGGTTTGATTACCCATGTGGCACCCGCACCACTAAAAAAAAAAAGCGTGCAGCCATTCTGCCATAACGCTCACAAATGTAATTATATCCACAAGCGGCGATTCCAGTGTCCAAGCCAACAAAGACCGTCAGAAGGTAAAAGCTTCAACAGCTTAATTTAAAAATATAATCATATTCTTCATATATTTCATAAGCTCTCTGGGCTTGAACTGTATGTAAATCTGCAGGCAGGTATTAACGGGCTTCAAGCCACCTGCGCAAGCCGCACCTGGTGACCCGGGCTATGCAAGTCAGACCTTCAGACCCACAGGCCTGATGTGAGCTGCAAGCTGAGGGCAGCACAGAGGGGGGCGCTAGAGAGGCGCTTTAAATGTGTTGAGTTGTGAGGTTGACCAGGTGCAGTATGAGTGTTGTATATTGTTTGCATTGGTACAAGGGTAGGTAAAGGTACAAGTGCCGCAAAGGTGGTCGTCACCTGGACACTGCTTGGCATCCCCCTCATCACATTTTCTTTTTATATATCTTATAAAGCCATACAGTTTTGTTATCCTGTTTTAAAGGTTCAATAAGAAGGCCAACAGTTTTTGTGAATTGTCAGGTGTTTGGAGGTTAAGCTGGCATTGTATTTTTATTTATTTTTTGTAATTGTTCTAATCCAGCAAAAATGTATAAATGGTAAATAAAGCATTGGAAATGTGTGGACAGCTAAAATCAAATATCTATTGTAGACAGACAAGTTAATATTATTTATACTGAACAAAAGCGATTTGATCTAAAAAGTAATTGTCAATTTATGGAAATACTGTTTAGGGGTTGTGGTGTATTTATGTGGTTTAAGTTTGTTAGAAAAGGTAAACTGGAGCAGTGAAATACAAACAGCATGGTTGGTAAATAAGTAGTTGGTGTAATGTCCGTTACTTCTCGCCTGGGCTTGCACAATACGCAAGTTGCAAGGCTTAACCTGTGACAAAGCCGTGTGTCATTTAACAAAATGTTGTCGGCTGGTTGGTGGCCAAGAATATCCAGCCTCGAGTCAAGTGACATCTTTACAAAACCTTATTATTCAAGATTTTAAAGCAACTGCCACATAGTCAAAAAATGACATTGACGTTTATGTACATCATCATCATCAGTTCTGTAACCTACGGAGGTCATAGGAGCACAGCTGATGCCTCAACAGGTTGGGTCATCGTTGTCTTTCAGCAGGGGGAGTACCTGGTGGTCCCTATCCCCTTTCCAGGTATGGATGTTTCAGTAGGGGGAGTACCTGGTGGTCCCTATCCCCTCTCCAGGTATGGATGTTTCAGTAGGGGGAGTACCTGGTGGTCCCTATCCCCTCTCCAGGTATGGATGTTTCAGTAGGGGGAGTACCTGGTGGTCCCTATCCCCTCTCCAGGTATGGATGTTTCAGTAGGGGGAGTACCTGGTGGTCCCTATCCCCTCTCCAGGTATGGATGTTTCAGTAGGGGGAGTACCTGGTGGTCCCTATCCCCTTTCCAGGTATGGATGTTTCAGTAGGGGGAGTACCTGGTGGTCCCTATCCCCTCTCCAGGTATGGATGTTTCAGCAGGGGGAGTACCTGGTGGTCCCTATCCCCTTTCCAGGTATGGATGTTTCAGTAGGGGGAGTACCTGGTGGTCCCTATCCCCTCTCCAGGTATGGATGTTTCAGTAGGGGGAGTACCTGGTGGTCCCTATCCCCTCTCCAGGTATGGATGTTTCAGCAGGGGGAGTACCTGTTGTTCCCTATCCCCTCTCCAGGTATGGATGTTTCAGTAGGGGGAGTACCTGGTGGTCCCTATCCCCTCTCCAGGTATGGATGTTTCAGTAGGGGGAGTACCTGGTGGTCCCTATCCCCTCTCCAGGTATGGATGTTTCAGTAGGGGGAGTACCTGGTGGTCCCTATCCCCTCTCCAGGTATGGATGTTTCAGTAGGGGGAGTACCTGTTGTTCCCTATCCCCTCTCCAGGTATGGATGTTTCAGTAGGGGGAGTACCTGGTGGTCCCTATCCCCTTTCCAGGTATGGATGTTTCAGTAGGGGGAGTACCTGGTGGTCCCTATCCCCTCTCCAGGTATGGATGTTTCAGCAGGGGGAGTACCTGGTGGTCCCTATCCCCTCTCCAGGTATGGATGTTTCAGTAGGGGGAGTACCTGGTTGTCCCCATCTCCTCTCCAGGTATGGATGTTTCAGTAGGGGGAGTACCTGGTGGTCCCTATCCCCTCTCCAGGTGTGGATGTTTCAGTAGGGGGAGTACCTGGTGGTCCCTATCCCCTCTCCAGGTATGGATGTTTCAGTAGGGGGAGTACCTGGTTGTCCCCATCTCCTCTCCAGGTATGAATGGCCATTGGTTCACAGAGGAACTCATCCACCCTTTGACAGGTTTTGTTTTTAGTCCTGCTGGGTGTCCACACACCCTCCTCACAACAACCCAAGGGTTGAAGTGGGGGTGCCAGTTTAGTCACCGACGACCCGGAAAATATACTGGACCCTGGAAAATATACTGAGGCTCCATGAACAAGTTCGACATTTTCTCCTCATTGCAGACTATTTATCCAGGTTACATGAGATGTGTGAGCCAAATGGAGAGGGGGTGAGAAATGTCAATATTTTCCAATATATGGTATGTATGCTGAGAGGAAGGTGCACATTCCTCTGGCTCATCTGCTCAACATTCATATATCTGGTAATGTTTGTGATACGCTTGCTCTTAGTCGTCTCTCATCCAGGTTTCTGTTGTAGGGGGACTTTAATTCTCTGACCTGCGTGACCTTTAAGACGTGTGCTGCCCCTCTGAAAGGCTTCAGTACAAAGGAGCGCCAATTGAGGGAATATTGATGCCACCTGTGTCCAACAGGTGTTCATTACACAGAACCTCCCCGATTGGCCACAGACAGCAGGTATCAGGGTATAAAAAGTGTGCGAAGACGGCAAACGGTTGTTCTGTTTTCCCCTCTCCAGGACAACAGAGTGGTTCAGTGTTTTGTAGATCGAGAGGAATTTTCCTCTTTATTTTTTCTGCAAAGATAAAGTGGTCAAAATGTTTTTTGTTGTGGCTATCTTTTTGTGGCCGATCTGCATAAATGTTCTTTTTTCTGAACATCAACTCCTGCCTGCTGGTCCATCCTTCCCATTTACACTACCGACCATCCTCAAAGTATAACACTGCATGCTGAGGCCATTCATATTGCAGCAACATGGTTGCAGCACAATGCGCCACATAATGTCGCAATGCCAGAATGGACATTTCATTAGAAAGTCAGGTCCCTGTCACACAACAACATGGCACTTTTCTCTGGTTTACAGAAAGAACAACACTTGTGTGACTCTCTCACAGAAACCACATCCATCCATCCATCCATCCATCCATTATCCAAGCTGCTTATCCCAAACGGGGTCGCAGGATGCTGGAGCCTATCCCAGCAGTCACTCGGTGGCAGGCAGGATGTGCCATGTTGTAGTGACTTGGAAGCCTTAATGTTTAATGGCCAGCCTATGAACTGCAATTTCATAATGCTGGATAGACCGCCATCATACAAAACTGACCTATTCAACAAAAACAAAAAAAGCCCTGACTATTGTGGTTTGTCATTTTAATCAACTTTCAGGGAGCAAAATAATAATGAGCGAGTTTAATGACAATACACATGTTTTGAAATCAACAGAAAACGTCATGCAACAAGTCAAATTGTAACAACATCACAAACAAAAACAGGACAGCAATCGATCACGTTTACACAAAAGACATTTGTCTGAAAACAGTTGATGTGCAAATAATGTCCCAGTGCTACAGCTAGCATGCATGTATTTCTATGGATTTCTTACTTGATAACTAGGGCCTGCCACAGTCATCACTAAAGTAGGTTTTGCATATTGCACAATTTTGTGAAAAAGCCACCTTGTTATTGTTGTTTGGCGCCAAATTTTGTACAGCGCGTCGGTAGGACATACGTAGGAAACTAGCTGAGTTTTGTGTCAATAGGACTGATTCTTGCTGAGACTTACACAGGAAGACCACTACTTTCCTCACAGACAGAACGACAACTAATTGGAGTTTGACTTTAATTAGTATTTTTAGATTTATTGACGTAACGGCACCTCGTGCACACACACACACACACACACACACACACTTTGACTATCACAAACACAAAATAAAATCTATTCAAAGGCAAATTACACCACTGGTACAGGCTATGTAATGTAAAAGCCATTCCCCAGTCTAAATTATTTTATTTTTCCCACGGTGCTGCGGAACTGCCGCTGTGGGTTATGCGTCGCAAATTGTGGTTACTCGTGAGCGAGCGCATCACACTGAACCTTAGCATACATTAACCTTGTTGTTCTGGACTGCACCTGCTAGTAGCCTGCTGTTGTCTTTGCTGTTCTTCTACTGCCACAACTCGCGCATCCTACTCGCCGGTCCTACTCGTGTCTTTGGTAGTCTTTGATAAATTAACTATTTACATTAACCTTGTCGTTCTGGACTGCACCTGATATTACTCTTTTGTGTCCTTGCTGTCCTTTGATTTTCTCGATAACCGTTCCTCCACGCACGATAGCCACCAAGACCGCTGGATCCCAGGGTCCTTCTAAGAAGCTGATGCTTAAAATGTATCCCTATTATGTGCACAGAAGCTATTATTGCTAATGTATGTCTTCAGATGAAACATATGACAATAAATTGAATGCGTTTTATGTTCGATTTCTTTAATGCCTGCATTTTTTTTCCATGCTGATCCTGATATGAAGAATTATCTACTAAATGTACAGATGTTTAGTACAGCGTTGCTCTCTCAAAGAAGTCGAAGTATGCTGAGGGCCAGCGCAGAGCACATCACCTGTGACAGCACAGCAATTAAAGAGACAGTACACCTATTTTTCGCATCAGGTGCACCATGGGGTGCACCTGATGCGGGGACGGTTTTGTTCTTGTTTTCTCCACAACCATCTAGTGAACCCCAGATATTATCTCGTGACCCCCTTGGGGGTCCCACGCCCCAGGTTGAGAACCTGTGATGAAGAGGAAAGTGATGGTGGTGTAGGCTGGCTGAAGGTGGCGTTGCTATGGTACAAGACCCATTACCCAGCTTCACACAAGTCTACCCAGAGAGTTTAGTTGGCCAGCACCAGTGTCACCTTTCAACTCATATTTCACTAGTCTAAAACCTTGGACCCCACGTGTCGCCTAACTCACACTGGTCTCAGTGTCTCTGATGTCCCCGTATTAAGCAGTCAATTTGGAGGGGTTTGATCATAACGTGTGCTTTACCCCAGAACTAAGAAAAGCATAATTTTCTACATCAAAGCTGCAGATTGAAGAGTCTAGCTTTTTGTTGAATTTATCATACTGGAAATCAGTTCCTCCATCCTCGGACTAGGGCTGTGCGATATGACCAAAATCTCATATCATGATATAGGCCATTCATATCATGATAACGATACATATCACGATATAATTCATCCATATCATGATAATGATACATATCGCGATATACGTAATTCATATCCCGGTAACGATGCATATCACGATATAAGTTATTCATATCATGATAACGATGCATATCACGATATAGGGAATTCATATCATGATAACAATAAATATCACGGTATAAGTCATTCATATGACGATACATATCACGATATAGGTCATTCATATCATAACGATACATATCATGATATAGGTCATTCATGTAACGATAACGATACATATCACGATGTAGGTCATTCATATCACAATAACGATACATATCACCATATAGCACATTTTCTGTAAATTCAGTGAATAAATTGTTTATTTGTTTATCAATGACCACATGGAAAGGCCTACTTCTTATTACATTTTGAATTATATACTCGACAAATAAAAGGAACTTACTCATATTTGGTTATTTTTCTTCTTTTATTTAGAACCTTCGTGCAAATTTTCAATTAAGCATGTAACAAAATATAGAATATTAAAGTGTGAGGCTAGTGGTGTTTGTTTGTTGTGGGGATCGGCGTGCAGCATATTTTACAAAGTACGGTTTTCTGGTCCGTGTCAGACTTTTCATTCCCAAACCACGTCCATATGATAGAAGTAGCCGCTCTTTTAGGTACAAGCTCCTTGTTTTGTCCTGGCTGGTCGGAGTCCTTCTGTTCGGAATTACCCCATTCTGCGTTACGCTCACTGTCCTCCATGTTTGTTTGTATTGCCTTCTTGCAAATTTCCTGCCTGCATCCGTGCTGTGCAAAGAGCGGTAAGGGCCGTCCAAATGACAAAACATATTGCCATAAAGAGTGTGATTTGCAACACAATGAAATAAACGATAGAGCTTAATATGAAATGATAAAGACGTTTTCTATTGTCACACGATATATGTTGTCATATCACACAGGCCTACCTAGGACCAAACCAACATGTTTCAAGCTAATATATATATATATACGTATATATATATATATATATATATATATATATATATATATACACTACCGTTCAAAAGTTTGGGGTCACATTGAAATGTCCATATTTTTGAAGGAAAAGCACTGTACTTTTCAATGAAGATAACTTTAAACTAGTCTTAACTTTAAAGAAATACACTCTATACATTGCTAATGTGGTAAATGACTATTCTAGCTGCAAATGTCTGGTTTTTGGTGCAATATCTACATAGGTGTATAGAGGCCCATTTCAAGCAACTATCACTCCAGTGTTCTAATGGTACAATGTGTTTGCTCATTGGCTCAGAAGGCTAATTGATGATTAGAAAACCCTTGTGCAATCATGTTCACACATCTGAAAACAGTTTAGCTCGTTGCAGAAGCTACAAAACTGACCTTCCTTTGAGCAGATTGAGTTTCTGGAGCATCACATTTGTGGGGTCAATTAAACGCTCAAAATGGCCAGAAAAAGAGAACTTTCATCTGAAACTCGACAGTCTATTCTTGTTCTTAGAAATGAAGGCTATTCCATGCGAGAAATTGCTAAGAAATTGAAGATTTCCTACACCGGTGTGTACTACTCCCTTCAGAGGACAGCACAAACAGGCTCTAACCAGAGTAGAAAAAGAAGTGGGAGGCCGCGTTGCACAACTGAGCAAGAAGATAAGTACATTAGAGTCTCTAGTTTGAGAAACAGATGACTCACAGGTCCCCAACTGGCATCTTCATTAAATAGTACCCGCAAAACACCAGTGTCAACATCTACAGTGAAGAGGCGGCTGCGGGATTCTGGGCTTCAGGGCAGAGTGGCAAAGAAAAAGCCATATCTGAGACTGACCAATAAAAGAAAAAGATTAAGATGGGCAAAAGAACACAGACATTGGACAGAGGAAGACTGGAAAAAAGTGTTGTGGACGGATGAATCCAAGTTTGAGGTGTTTGGATCACAAAGAAGAACGTTTGTGAGACGCAGAACAAATGAAAAGATGCTGGAAGAATGCCTGACGCCATCTGTTAAGCATGGTGGAGGTAATGTGATGGTCTGGGGTTGCTTTGGTGCTGGTAAGGTGGGAGATTTGTACAGGGTAAAAGGGATTCCTAATAAGGAAGGCTATCACTCCATTTTGCAACGCCATGCCATACCCAGTGGACAGCGCTTGATTGGAGCCAATTTCATCCTACAACAGGACAATGACCCTAAACACACCTCCAAATTGTGCAAGAACTATTTAGAGCAGAAGCAGGCAGCTGGTATTCTATCGGTAATGATGGCCAGCGCAGTCACCAGATCTGAACCCCATTGAGCTGTTGTGGAAGCAGCTTGACCGTATGGTACGCAAGAAGTGCCCATCCAACCAATCCAACTTGTGGGAGCTGCTTCTGGAAGCGTGGGGTGCAATTTCTCCAGATTACCTCAACAAATTAACAGCTAGAATGCCAAAGGTCTGCAATGCTGTAATTGCTGCAAATGGAGGATTCTTTGACGAAAGCAAAGTTTGATGTAAAAAAAATCTTATTTCAAATACAAATCATTATTTCTAACCTTGTCAATGTCTTGACTCTATTTTCTATTCATTTCACAACATATGGTGGTGAATAAGTGTGACTTTTCATGGAAAACACAAAATTGTTTGGGTGACCCCAAACTTTTGAACGGTAGTGTATATATATAAAGGTTTACTACCAAGATCTTTGTTTATCTTTAACTTATGGACGAACACCTAGGGCGAGCACTCCATATCTCAGAGATCTTACTGAAATGATGCTAGCTGCCTGTGTGCTTGTCAGCTTCCCCGCCACCAAAAAGTAAGACGTAGCTTAACTTGGGTTTAGCTAATGATGGTGTAGTATCTGGTGCTAAAGATCTTCTATGTTTGTTCGCCCAGATCTGCTTGCTTCTCCTTGCTACTTTGCTCCATCTTCAAATTCCCTACTGCCTGCTGACATCTTCTGCTTTGGCTGTTAGGGTGAAGCTGTAAAGTGAGATATATCATTTTTTTCTGACAGTCTTTCCCAGCAGTACCCCGTAAAACGAGCACCTATTTGGAAAATTGTGTAATTTCCAAATGATGAAATCTTAAATAGACCAGCAATAAAAAGCATCCAAAAGGACATTTGTTTGTATGTTAATCTTCATGATTGTAATTAGCTTACAACTTTGACATTACTCATCTTGCTGCCTGCCCAACCTTTATTTTCTCTCTTCCATTTTACTGCTTATCCATACTTCAGAGGCCACTAAGCTGCTCCACTGTAGTAATGCTTCTAAAGTTCCATTCAGAAACTTCCACTGACAAGCTCATGGCCCAACACTGACACTGCAGACCGATTTAGCTGACACAGGCATAGAAACTGAGACAACAGCCTTCATTCACTGTCCTCTGGACAAACAAACAGCCAAGCTAGCTTAGCTCATTGCAGTCCACCAGCTTCCCACTCCTATCCTGACAACTCCCCGAGAGAGGGCGGGCGATAGGAAAACAAGAGAAAAACATAGCTGCAAGCGGCGAGTCCGGAGCTCAAGACAACACAGACTATTACAAGCCAACACAGACTATTACAAGCCAACACAGACTATTACAAGACAGCACAGACTATTACAAGCCAACACAGACTATTACAAGCCAACACAGACTATTACAAGACAGCACAGACTATTACAAGCCAACACAGACTATTACAAGCCAACACAGACTATTACAAGCCAACACAGACTATTACAAGACAGCACAGACTATTACAAGCCAACACAGACTATTACAAGCCAACACATACTATTACAAGACAGCACAGACTATTACAAGCCAACACAGACTATTACAAGCCAACACAGAGTATTACAAGACAGCACAGACTATTACAAGACAACAGACTATTACAAGGTTAAAGCTTCAACAGCTTAGTTAAAAATATCCACAAAGTTTGGTGATGTTTGGACAAACTGTCACTGATTTATGGCCAAATCTGTGTCAGGCCTATGCATGTGTTTGGAACTGGTGGTGCCCCTGTTGAGCGTTTTCAAACTAGTTTCGTACACGTGTTCAACATTAATATGAAACATATCATGAGAGTACTGCAATGATTGCACAAACAATTTTTGATTTATAGTCCGATTTGTGTTACGCCATGCCCATTTTTTTTGGTTTTGTTTTTTTCCATTTAAAGCACCCCCTGGTGGTAAATGTTAAATTAAACTTTCAGGGTACCTGTGTGGACACATTCAGCAAGTTTTTTTATGATTGGCCCAACAGTTGTTGACTTGGGGCTATTTATGTGCTGAGCCACACCCTTTTGAAGTTCATTGGTCTATATCTAGAAAAGTAAATAAGATATCAACGTGGTCAAATAATGATCCGCAGCAAACTTGGTAGCAATCAGACAGACCTACGGTGGAGATGTCAAAAATGTGTTTTTCAAAAAGTTACAAATAGCAGTAAATCTGGTCAGGCAGACTTTAGTGGCTCTTGGGGCAAATTTATAGAATGAGGCTAGATGGATGTCAGTACCAAGTTCCTTGCAAATCGGACTTATGGCGTAGGATTCATGACTTTTCAAAAGGTCTTGATGCATGCTCAATAATCCAGGTAAGGAAATCCCAGAAAGGTGAATCAGTTCATCTGGACAAAACGTTTATTGAGAGAAATGTTTCATCGTTCATCTAAATGACCTCTTCAGTTTCAACTGACTGCAGGTATCCCTACCCTTGTAAACAATACAGCGGCATAACAACCGAAACCAATGATCGGTTTCATATGCAAGTTGCCATGACCATTAACTAGAGCATTTGCCATCAACCTTACTTCTGGAGAGCCACAATCCTGCCGGTTTTCACTCCAACCTTAACTTAATAGACTTGATTCTACTGATTACCTACTTACCAAGACCTTGATTAATTGAATCAGATGTGTCAAATTAGAGTTAAAGTGAAAACCAGCAGGATGGTAGCTCCCCAGGAGCAGAGTTAGTGACCACTGAACTAGAGTTACAACGGCCATGTGCACTATTCACAGAGGATTGGGAATAGTTTTAATCACAGCATCAAACTGAAATTGGTGATGGGGGACATTTGATTGTTGATGTTTACCGTAAACCAACACATACTGATCAGTACTTAAGGTTTGACTCTCATCATCAACTGGAGCACAAACTAGGAGTCATCAGGACGCTGTACCATCGAGCTGACAACATCTCCACCGACACAGCGGCCAGGGAAGGGGAGAAATCCCACATTAAACAGGCCTGGTTATGTGTGGTTATCCTAACAGGGCGTTTGTCAAAGCCAGGAAGACGCTCAAACTGCACCAGCCAATCGAAGAGAGGAGAAGGACAACAGCTGCCTAAGCGTAAACCAGTGGTGATTCTGTATGTGGTGGAAGTGCTGGAACAGTTGAGACGCGTATTTTCCAAACACAGCGTCTCAGTTGCTTTCAAACCCCCAAACCACGCTGCGCCAGAAATCTGTCCACTCCAGGGGTCGGGTCCCCCGGCACAAACAGAGCAATATAGTGTACACTGTTAAGTACCAGGAGGATTGCCATGACTTGTACATCGGGGAAACTAAACAGACGATGGCCAAGAGGATGGCACACCACAGAAGAGATAAGACGTCAGGCCAGGACTCCACAGTCTACACCAGGGGTGCCCAACTCCAAGCCTCGAGGGCCACAGTGTCTGCAGGTATTTGTTGCAACCATGCACTACACCACCTGATTTAACTAATTCCTTCCCCTCCTTGGTCCAAGAGGTGAGCTAATTAGTTAAATCAAGCGGTGTAGTGCATGGTTGGAACAAATACACGCAGACATTGCGGCCCTCGAGGCCTGGAGTTGGGCACCACTGGTCTGCACCCATCTACAGGCCAGTGGCCACTCTTTCAAGGATGAGGATGCGCACATCCTTGATAGGGAGGAACGCTGGTTTGAACAGGGAGTCAAAGAGGCCATCTATGTGACGAGGGAACGACCATCCCTGAACCGAGGGTGGGGGGCTAAGAGTACATCTGTCACCATCTTACAATGCTGTGTTGCAATTATTCCCCAGTCCACTGTGAATAGTACACATGGCCATTGTAACTAGTTAATGGTCACATGACTTTGCATATGAAACCGATCATTGGTTTTGATTGTTATGCCACTGTGTTGTTAATAAGGGTGGGGATACCTGCAGTCATTTGAGACTGATAAAGTCACTTAGATGAGTGATGAAACGTTTCTCCCACTAAATGTTGTGTCCAGTTAAACTGATTCAACTATTTGGGATGACTTTGCAAAGTTGAAAATTTTGACCTTTAATTATAGCCCCATCAGACTGTATGGGGGTCATCATTTTTGGGCAGCACATGCACACAACCCCCAATCAATGGGCAAAATCTTATGTCTTTACCATTTACCATCTCACGGGAATTTGTGCAAACATTTCTGACAAAGAAAAATTATAAAATTTCAAAATAAAGGGGTCCGCAGTGGTGAAGTGGTCTAAGCATCGGCTTTGTGTCGATGCAGTTGCCCAGTGGGGACCGGGGTTCGCGCCCCGGTCTCGTCAGATCTGACTGTGGCCGGACTGGACAAAGCAGCAATAATTGGCAACGCTGTCTTTGGGAGGGGGGCGGAGTTGGCTTGTGTTCGTCACATGAATGCATCTCTGTGCGTGTCGGAAAAAGCAGTGGTTCAGCCTGGATTCGCCTTGTCACGAAAGTGGCAAGGCGTCGTGGCAAGGCGTCTCCTTTGAGACTGCCGGCCGGAGAGATGCAGTTGGGGAACGCATGCAGTACGAGGGTGGGTGTTTGAAATAAAGTAGGGATCGACTGGCCACTAAATTGGGAGAAAAAGGGAAAAGTCAGAAATAAATTATAAAAAAAATGTTTTTTTAAATAAAATAATAACAACAACAATAACAATAATAATAATAATAATAATAATAATAAACCAGCACAAAAACAATAGGGTTTAAGCCCTTCAGGCTTTAAGCACAAATGGACGAGGACCCTGACATGATGGGTTTCTAAACAAGCTCTTCCTCTGCTCAATCACCCTCAAAGCAATAGTTTTACTTGTGAACTCTAGTTTTTAAGTAGGCTAAAGAGAGTAGGCATGACCATTGATGTGTTTTGCTGACATGACGGAAATAAAAAGTTGCAGGGTAAAAATGCCAATATTATATCTGTATTGTCAGGTCCCATGTACATAACACCAACAGAAGCCACCAGCACCAGGCTTTCTGCCCCCGTTTCATTCATTACCCCAGGGTGTGACATCACTGGCTATGAGTGGGCGGGTATAGTGCTGCATGGCATGAAATTAGATAAGTGAAGAGCTGAAGATGAAGATGGGCTGCCATGTTGCATACAGCCTGTGTGCTGCTAAACCAACAGCAGAAGAGGATGTTATGAGGTGCACATACCTCCAACAAAGCAGTATTCACTCAGCTGAGGGTCTTAATGTAAATATTACCATGAAATTACAAGTAAAAAAAGACAGTATTCTAATGTCAATACACTAATTGTCTGAAAGAAACTGGTAAACACAATAAAACTTCAGAAGATGACTGCATAGTAGCTATTCTGCCTTGATAGACTAATAGATCAGTTCATCACTTACAGCAGAAACTGTGCTTATTCGCCGTGGCCCTATACTCATAATGTTAGCGATACTCACAATGTCAGATATACTCATAATGTTAGATGTACTCATAATGTTACATGTACTCATAATGTTAGATATACTCGTATTGTAAGATATACTCATATTGTTGGATATACTCATAATGTTAGACTCATAATGTTAGATGTACTCATAATGTTACATGTACTTATGTTACATATACTCATGTTAGATATACTCATAATGTTACATGTACTTATGTTACATATACTCATGTTAGATATACTCATATTGTTAGATATACTCATAACGTTACATATACTCATAATGATGTTAGATGTACTCATATTGTTAGATACACTCATATCGTTAGATATACTCATAATGTTAAATATACTCATAATGATGTTAGATGTACTCATAATGTTAGATATACCCATGATGTTAGATATACTCAATGTTACATATACTCATAATGTTAGATATACTCATGTTAAATGTACTCATATTAGATATACTCATGTTAGATATACTCATAGTGTTAGATGTACTCATAATGTTACATATACTAATGTTAGATATACTCATAATGTTAGATGTACTCATGATGTTAGACATACTCATAATGTTAGCTGTACTCATGTTAGATGTATGCATGTTAGATGTACTCATGTTAGATATACTCATGATGTTAGACATACTCATAATGTTAGCTGTACTCATGTTAGATGTATGCATGTTAGATGTACTCATGTTAGATATACTCATGTTAGACATACTCATAATGTTAGCTGTACTCATGTTAGATGTATGCATGTTAGATGTACTCATGTTAGATATACTCATGATGTTAGACATACTCATGTTAGCTGTACTCATGTTAGATGTATGCATGTTAGATGTACTCATGTTAGATATACTCATAATGTTAGATATACTCATAAAGTTAGATGTACTCATGTTAGATGTACACGTTAGATGTACTCATGTTAGATATACTCATAATGTTAGATGTACTCATGTTAGATATACTCGTAACATTAGATGTACTCATAATGTTAGATGTACTCATAACATTAGATGTACTCATAATGTTAGATGTACTCATGTTAGATATACTCATAACATTAGATGTACTCATAATGTTAGATGTACTCATGATGTTAGATGTACTCATGACATTAGATGTACTCAAGATGTTAGATAGTACCGTGAAACAGGGAGTTAAATCTTTTGTTTGCAGAAATCTGTGTGTAGCAGCCTCACATGATCAGCCACTCGTAGGACACCAGTTTAGAGTAGGACATTAACACCAACCACAATCTGAAATATTAGCAGGTGACTCTCGTGTTTTGGGCTGGAAATCTTAAGGAAAAAAAATCGCTCATGAATTTTAAGATGTGCCGGCAAGTGTGGTTGATGATAGTTTGATAATTCAACAATGGTCCAACCGTGACTGCTGTGGCGTTGACAGAAAAGGAAGGCCACGGGGCTTCTTGTCTGAGCGACATACCAGTGACGTTTCATGTTTTAGCCCATTTGCTACAAATGGCCGACACTACAAAGTACTCCTGACCTTTTTCCAAAGCATCCCGTCCTGTTTTAAACTTAATTTTTTTTTTCCTACCTTCGTCATTAGTCATTGGCCATATCACCAACAATGACGAGACGGCCTACAGGGACGATATTCAGCACCTCACATCATGGTGCACTACCAACAATCTTGTTCCCAATGTGCAGGAGGCGATTGGGGACTTCAGGAGTTCTAGACGCTGCAGCCACTCCCTCCATACACATCAATGGGGAGGAAGTGGAGCGTGTTTCCAGCTTTAAATTCCTTGGAGTCCACATCAGCGGGGAACTGTCCTGGACATCAAACACCCAGGCCCTTGTGAAAAAGGCCCAACAATGCCTGCACTTCCTGAGGAGCGCCCGTCCATCCCCCAAAATTCTCACACACTTCGACCACTGCACCATAGAGAGCATCCTGACCAGCTGCATCTCAGTGTGGTACGGCAACTGCACCTCAGTAGACCAGAAAGCTCTGCAGCGGGTCGTCAAGGCGGCCCAGCATATCGCCGGTACCCAGCTCCCAGCCATAAAAGACATTTACCACAAACGCTGCCTTCGAAGGGGTCTCAGCATCAGCACTTTTTTAACTTATTTTTAGCTTTCGGTCTTCATGTGTGTATATCTTATACTGTGTTTGCTGTGTTTGTCTGTGTCCGTCTTGCACTGTTTGGCGAAGCTGCAGCCCTCATTTCATTGTTAACATGTGCTGCACATTGTTTTTAATGACAATACATTGAACTGAATTGACGTGAACTGAATTCAAGAGAACCGTCTGAAATGGGTAGGAAAATTAACTCGAAGGGACTCGAGGCTTACTTTGAAAAGTATTCTGGGTAGTGTGTTCCAGTGTGCTTGGACATCCACAGTTTGAGAGTTGGCAGCTGAACAGCGTTCTTTTGAATGCACAAAGCTACCAAATTCACGTCACCCTTTTGTGATGTTGTGAATCAGAATCTGATTCACAGCATCCATGCTCGATTACAGCTTAACTTCTGGATTTGATTTTATGACAACATAGCTCGTGAATGTAATGCCGTTCAGCAGTCGACTTGTAAAAATCGGATGTCTGAGTGCACTGGATCGCATATCCAGAAGACATAACCACAACGGTCCTGTTTTCAGCTGCAGTGTCCCACAATGGCAGCGTAATTTTTACCAAAAAAAATGATGCCTGAAGAAGTTTCGGTAACACTTTAGTATGGGGAACATAAAAAAACTTAATTACTAGTGAATTAGTAATGATCAAGATGTCACTTTAGTATGGGGAACATATTCTAAGCAACAAAAACCTAATTTACAGTAATTTAACACTATGAACACTTGTAGTTTTGTGTTTTGTTATGTAAGAACAGACCATATTCATTAAGTGTTAGTAAGGGAGAATAACTCTTCTTGTGGTACTACCACCTTATAAAGGCCATACTAAGCAAAGCATATTGAGATGGTACTACTAATAAGCAATAATTCTGAGGTTATAGAGGGAAAACTCATAGTTAATGGCTTACTGGTTGTATAATAAGGCCATGCAGAATAAGGCATTAATGACTATGTAATAATGACCAATTAAGAGCCAATATGTTACAAATTTGCATGCTAATAAGCACCTAATTAATGGTGACTACGTTCCCCATACTAAAGTGTTACCGAAGTTTCTCTCTGATAGATCACCCTTTTCAATCGGGACTCAAGTGTCTGCAAGTGGATTTTCATGCCATACTGAAATGGAATGGGAAATGAATGAAAACCAGTGGCTCCTGGGAAGGTATGAAAAACACATTCAGAAATCCAGACACAATGCTATGCTTTGGAAGATGGTCAGAAGTAATGTATGCACCATTTGTAGTTAATTTGCTAAAACTGGCAAAACACCCACTTTTAAGTACAAACAAGATGATGGAAGATACTGTTGGGTGGTGACTATTTTGCACTGACAGTTAAACAGGTGATTATTCTGTGATCTCTTAGCATCCTTCTGTGTACTTCCATCAGCAGCATTGCATTCATGAAGCTTCCCTTTACTGAGCCAGACCTGGGACCTCTTTCCTATCGTTTCAACCAGAAAGTTAACTGAACTTACGACAAGGCAGCTCGCTACAGGGCTCTCTTTGTCTATGCAGCCTTGCCACATAGAAGTACATATTAATATAAGCTCAGGCCCGCTTTCTCCTGGATGTGAGAAAGAACCCGACGGAGTTTTCCTTGTGAACAACTTGGTTTTGTTTCCACTAAACATGTGTCATCAAAACACATTGTGTGTGTGTCCTTCAGGTCTAACAAACATGTCGCACGCCTTTCCTACCTCAGAAAACATTTGCAAAGCCTTGTTTAGGAACGTTGTAAAAGCAGCCTTGTCTACAGCTCTTGGGAACTTGCATCACACTGCAGTGTGTTTCAGGAAGCGTACGAGCTGTAGTGCAGTGATCAGCTGGTGTTTAGTGTTCAGGTACCATCCACCTAACACTGTACCACTGATTGTTGGAGTCAGTTAAGGGGTTACGTATAGGAGTAGTATCTTTCCTAGATGGCCTTCCACGGTATCCTAGACTGGTCTCCATACACCCCAGCATCATGTGAAGCGCAGAATATAGCCTCTCCATGATGAGTGACCGTCCGTGCGTGGTGAAGAGCCACGCCCTCCTTGCGGTAATCCTGTTAACTTTGTCAGGAGACAACAGAGCAGAACACGGCGGCTCTAGAGGAGTAAACCTCCAAAATAAATCCTGCTATTCCTATGGGTAGCAGTAGTCCTCGGTACATTTATACTGATGTTATGGACCGGACGACTTCATGACTTTGCAGATGATCAATGCATTGTGACAATGGAAAGGCACCAAATCTCCAGTTAGCGGAGAACCATAGAACTACATGTGGAGTAGCGCCCCATGCTTTAAACAAACATGCGCAACCGAAACCCTATAGGGTACGTTCTGGCGGACGACCTAGGTGAGGTGAGGGTGTTGGAGTCATGGTGGGAAGACACTGCTGCATTATAAACTGCCACAGCTGTTACCATGAACAATGTGGGAAAATAAAAGATGGATTAAGATTTTAGTTTTCCGGCATCTACAGTTTAATCTCAGATAAGAAACGGTAATAATAAACATAATAATGAAATAATGACACCTTGGAAATCCTGAGGGAGCCAGATTTGTTTTCCTGTTTTGGTAGAAACAAGTTTTTACCTTTGCTACGCTAACAGCAATAATGAATGATGTGTTTATTTTTTCTTGTTATAAATAAACACACCTACATAAAGATTCTCTGCAAATGCAGCAAACATCGAATGCATTGGATGGAGTTTTTATAGTTGTCATTGCGTCTGATCCAGTGTTTCGCTTGCATGGAACAAATAATTGTTTATTGTTGACCGGACAATACAAAGGTGAGCACCAGCGCCAGGCTCTGGCCTCAGGTCTTCCTCGCATGTTTTCATTGGTTTTAAGTGTGAAGACAACCCACTGTGTCTCCGCCCTTTTCTAACCAACTTTTTTGCTGTGTGTTTCTCCGGACTTCCATCGTCTCGATGGGGTCTGGCTGTGCAAGATTACAACAGTTAACTACAATGATGCATTAAATATTTACTTTTGTAATGCTTTTCATATTAATGCTATAAAACACTTAAAAATGTCAACAAGATTTAAAATTTAGTGTCGGAACAGTTGAGATGCATATTTTCCAAACACCGCGTCTCAGTTGCTTTCAAACTCCCAATACATGCTGCACTAGAAGTTGGTCCATCCCAAGGATCGGGTCCCCCAGCACAAACAGAGCAATATAGTGTATGCTGTTAAGTGCCAGGAGGATTGTTGTGGCTTGTCCATCGGGGACACCAAACAGATGCTGGCCAAGAGGATGGCACAAGACAGAAGAGCTAACACATCAGGCCAGAACTCCACAGTCTACACCCATCTACAGGCCAGTGGCAACTCTTTCAAGGATGAGGATGTGCACATCCTTGATAGGGAGGAACACTGGTTTGAACGGGGAGTCAAAGAGGCCATCTATGTGAAGAGGGAATGACCATCCCTGAACCGAGGGGTAACAGTACACCTGTCACCATCTTACAATGCTGTGATTGCAACTATTCTCCAATCCTCTGTGAATAGTACACATGGCCATTTTAACTCTAGTTAATGGTCATGGTAATTTGCATAGGAAACCGATCACTAGTTTCAGTTGTGATGCAAATGTGCCAGTTTCGGTCATTATGCAACTGTGCTGTTCATAAGGGTGGGGATACCTGCAGTCAGCTGCGACTCATGAAGTCACTTACATGAGTGATGAAACGTTAATCCCACTACACATTGTGTAGAGATGAACCGATTCAATTTTCTGGGATTTCCTTACCTGGATTATTGAGCATGCATAAAGACAACCTGACATGGATTTCCAAGCCTTATAATGAACTGCAACCTCCTTCTTCACTTTTATTTAGTGGATATGGCGCATCACTGCCACCAACGTTGAAGGCATCAAGTTTCATTCAGGTATTCTCACCCTTCCATGTTGGTACAAAATGTGGCTGCAACTTTCTCCGGCTTGGACGACCCTCACTAACATTTGTGCGATTTCTTTCTTCGTCCTTTTGTTCTCCATTCCATATTACAGCCAATTTATGTTTCTTTGTTTTAGTTGCATGTGCTTTGTTTCCTCTGGTTGGCTGCTTTTTTTAAAATAAACTTCATTACAAAACAATAAGTATAATATGTGTCAAATAAACAGTCACAAAACCGATTTATACAGAATAAATTACGAGTCAATCCATCCATCCATCCATCCATCCATCCATCCATCCATCCATCCATCCATCATCCGAACTGCTTATCCTGCTCTCAGGGTCGCGGGGATGCTGGAGCCTATCTCAGCAGTCATTGGAGGGCAGGTGGGGAGACACCCTGGCCAGGCCATCACACAGGGTCGACACACACACACACACACACACACATACATTCACACCTAGGGACAATTTAGTACGGCCGATTCACCTGACCTACATTTCTTTGGACTGTGGGAAGAAACCAGAGCCCCCGGAGGAAACCCACGCAGACACGGGGAGAACATGCAAACTCCACACAGAGAACGACCTGGGACGACCCCTAAGGGTAGACTACCCCGAGGCTCGAATCCAGAAACTTCTTGCTGTGAGGCGACCGTGCTAACCACTGCACTACTGTGCCACCAGAGTCAATCCAATCAATATGTTTTAATAGCTTTTTGGTTATGACATTGCACTATAATGCAAAATGTATTGTTTGAGATCAAAAAACGTTCCAAGAAAGCTTGGTTTCTTACTTGCAAATGTGGACTGATGGATGTAGAATTTAGTTAATAAAACAGGTAAATTGATAGCTGAAAACCACGTGCTTACGTTTCTGTCCTTATCCATAACTCCAAACAGAACATCCATCAGTCAGCATGTCCTCTTCATTGAGTTGTATGTCCACAGAAATGTGTAATACGTCACCCCCGTGACTTGTGATCGTGGTGTGCATGTGCATCTTTGTGCCCGTGCTGGAAGAGCACGCGATGCAATCAACTTGAGGATCCGCGTTTTCTTACTTTGCTCTGCAGTGCCACTAGTGGTCACAAACTCCATTGCATACCTTTAACCGTGCTTCGCTTCACAGGAGTGACTCCCTCCATAATACAAGACTATTTGCATTGCTCTCAATAAACAATGAGACTAGTGTTGACATCCCTTGTCTGGGCACAGACCCACTCAACTGCTGAGATGTAGTCACAGTGCTAACACAATCAGTCCTGTTTAAAATCAACACACACACACACACCCAGCTTGTACTGGTTACTTCTTGGGGAACACACTCATTAATAGAGAGAATTCGTAATGCTTTGGTATACAACTGACAGACATATGTTTGTCAATTGTCTCTCTTCACAAATATGTCCAGTTTACTTGTGAAATTGTCATTTTCCCAGTTTAAAAATCAAAAAAGGGGATTCGTAAACCTGAAACCAACCTTTAACCCTGAAAATCTGACAAAACAATAATGGCGGTCCCACTTCAACTAGGATCACAACCAGCGGCGGGCTTTCAAAACACGTCACCAGAGGTTACCCGATGTAGACAACGGAACAGGCTTCGGCCCGTGCAAGCACCGACTGTCTTGTACGGCGAGTTCACAGTATCAGCTGGGCTCGTTTTCCTCAGGTCAAAACAGTTTGGAATATTTGGAATATTGCCTTACAGACAGACCCCCCCCCCACACACACACACAACACACAACAAAATCCGATTTGGCTGGATTGTTTGGTCGGGTTGCGCTGTAAACATCGCGAAACGACGCAATCCTTGGCAAGAACACGACACGGCGAAGGGGTCTCATCCCTAAACGGGGCAAAGATCCCGACGGGGGTGCTCTGACGCAGCCCGTTCGTGACGTGCAGCCGAAGCTCAGGTGACGGCCAAGAGCTCGAGGCCTTTAAAAACCGCTCGCGATGGTTCCTTTCCGGGGGGCACCGAGTAGCGACTGCCGTGCACGGTGGGGAGGTAGTCGCCGGGAGGAAAACACCCAACGGCTATTGGAAAGAGCAGGCTTTCTTTTTTTCCAAAGCAGGGCAAAGGGCACCAGGCTGGTCTGGCCATTGGCGCTTAACCGCAGCTCTTGTAAGCTAACGCGATGACGCTAACGGCTAAGTCCGCGGTTATTTTGGGTTAACCGTTTGGACGCGGGTGCGGAGACCGTACAGCTCCCGCGCCTGCCATCAGTTCAGCCCGTCCGCGTTTGATGCTCTCCTCTACCCCCCCCCTCCTCCTCCTCCTCCTCCATTGACCTCCGAATGTGCAGCCACAGCACACAACGCAATTTTACGCTACGCTGACACCCCGCCAGCTTCGTACGGGAGCAAACTGCTTTTGACGGTCCCCCGCAAGCATTGGGTCACCGAAAACGCGGTCCCAAAACAGGGACATTTTTAAGCGTTCCCTTACCTGAGGCCAAGAGGTCCCCCGTCCATCGCGTTTGTTGAACAACAAATGTGGCGGAAATGGTCCCTTCTCCAGACTCCTCCCATTTAGAGTCCGCAAAAACTTTGTCCAATCGCAGACCTGGAACGCCGAACACCCATAGCCTATCAAACTCGAAACGCAAAGTTAGTAAACAGATGTCCCGCCCACTTTCACCAAAACTGCGACCAATGCTTGCTACAGCCGACGTGCGGTTGGTTGAGCGCAGCGCTGATTGACAGGTTTCCCTTACGGCGGTCAAAGGTTGCCAAACTAGAATGGGCATCTGGTGTCACGTCTGTGGTTTGAGGTCGTACACACGGGGGGGGGGGCTTTGTGATATGTGTGGATATAAGTTGTACGGGGACAGCTAATACATGTAGGAATGAACCAGAAGTGGATGCAGGACGCCTCGTATTATTGGCCGACATAAAGGTTACCGTTGTACCTATAAACAAATAGACGTGGTGTCGGAAGTATGTAACATAATGCTCACTTTAGGTAAGTGTCTATTTACCTGCGCAGCTTAGTCCGAGTCCGTCGAAAGAGCGAATTGGTCCGAGTGTAGCTAATAGCATAGCTAGCCAGCTAACGTCATCACAGTGGAAACGTGAGTGAGTTTCAAGCTCCGTCCATCCATCATCCGAACCGCTTATCCTGCTCCCGGGGTGGCGGGGATGCTGGAGCCTATCCCAGCGGCCATTGGGCGGCAGGGCGGGGAGACGCCCTGGACAGGCCGCCAGGCCAGTTTCAAGTTCCCCGCCCGAGGACTTCTCGTTCAAGCCGGAAGACTGGGCGGAAATGGATGAAACGTTCTGGAAGGTTTCGGACTGCGTCGGGGGTTGGAAACGCCAGCAGGCGAGGACCAAGTGAACACACTTGAACAGGTTTACAATGGGAGGGGAAGTGGAGGACGCACTGGTTTCACTGCGTCTACTCAAGAGGCGAGCGAGTACCGAGCTGATGGTCAAACCGGATGCTCGCTTCATGGCACCTAGAGACGTGATGTATGGGAGGGCAACGTCCAGTCGGCGGCAGCGGGACATGGGCGAGTCTGGGTTGCTTCATAACTGCGCTGCATTGTCTTGCCGAACACTGCGGATACAAAACGCTGCATGATGAGATAGCGAGAGAGAGAGACTCGTGGTTGGTCTGAGAGATGGGAAATTATCTGAAATGTTGGTAACACTTTAGTATGGGGAACGTAGTCACCATTAATTAGGTGCTTATTAGCATTCAAATTTGCAACATATTGGCTCTTAATTGGTCATTATTACGTACTCATTAATGCCTTATTCTGCATGGCCTTATTATACAACCAGTAAGCCATTAACTATGAGTTTTCCCTCTATAACCTCAGAAGTATTGCTTATTAGTGGTACCATCTCACTATGCTTTGCTTAGTATGGACTTTATAAGGTGGTAGTACCACAAGAAGAGTTATTCTCCCTTACTAACGCTTAATGAATATGGTCTGTTCTTACATAACAAAACACAAAACTACAAGTGTTCATAGTGTTAAATTACTGTAAATTAAGGTTTTGTTACTTAGAATATGTTCCCCATACTAAAGTGACATCTTGATCATTACTAATTCACTAGTAATTAAGTTTTTTTATGTTCCCCATACTAAAGTGTTACCCAAATGTTAAAAATGGACCCCGAGTCATCGCTAGAAAAAGCGGTGATCAGAGCAAGACAGGGTGAGCAGGTTAAAAAGCAACAAGAAAAGCTTAAAAATAATTTTGAAGGGGACACTAGAAACACACAGCTCGACAGTGGGCATGCCCTGCAGCGAGGCAGTGCCCGTCACAGACAACCAAGCCACAATTCTTACAGTCACAGCCAACCAAGAACACAGCCCAGACAAAGCCTTTCAAGCAGAGACGGCGTAATAGGTGTGGTGACATGGAGGCCACAGCCTACAGCAATACCCCGCTAGGGAAGCAGTGTGTAACCACTGTAGCAAAAAGGGACACTATGCCAAAGTGTGCAGAGATAGAACTGTTAATGAGGTGAACATAGCCACACTAACAAATGATACTGAGGATGAGGTGGCATTCCTTGGCTTACTGAATGTCAATGGAGAGGAACGTTCATGGATGACGGAAATAAAAATGTAAGATAGACAAAGGTGTAGACATAACCGCAGTGCCAGGCATGCTGTAAAGCCAGGGCCAGTTCAGTACACTGGAAAGGTCAAGTCAATTTTATTTGTATAGCTCAATATCACAAATTACAAATTTGCCAAAGGGGGCTTTATAGCCACACAACATTCTGTCCTTAGACCCTCACATCCGATAAGGAACAACTCCTTAAAAAAAAAATGTTAACAGGGAGAAAAAAATAGGATATCTCAGGGAGAGCAACAGAGGAGGGATCTCTCTCCCAAGACAGACAACGTGCAATGCATGTTGTGTTTGCACAATTTACAGAATGCAACATTGAACGAGGATAACAGAATTATAATGGAATAATAAAATACATGAAGAATATGATGAGGTCAACGAAAGATCTTACAGAGGCCAGGAGGGATCTCATTGAAGGTGAAGGGGAAATTCACAGCCACACCCAGTAAAGGAAACAAGCACACTAAGCAGGACATTTATGTTGTGGAAGTGCTGGGCACACCATTGCTAGGCCCAGCCGGCTGCCGCAGCACTGAAATTGGTGGCCAGGCTGGAGGTCGTCAGTCTTTAGACTCAAAAGAGACTGAGAGAGAAGAATTCCCAAAGCTCTTCAGCAGTCAGGCAAAAATGCAGGGAGAGTAATACATCGTACTGAAGCCTGGGGCAAAGCTTTCTGCCCTCTCTACACCCAGGCACTTCTCCCTTCCCCTCCTACCAAAGGTGAAGGAAGAATTGAACCGCATGGAGCAACAGGGGGTCATTTCAGAGGTGGAACAGCCAACTGTTTGGTGTGCATCCAGAGTGAGAAGGCCTCCAGGGTACCTAAAGAACTTGGTTTGCACACGTATGTAGAGGAGAACACTGAGTAAACTATGGGGCAGAATAATCCTCACACTCGGTAGAAGTGGTTGGACAGTCTACCCCACCCTTCTAGGTAGAAAATGTTGAATCCTAAAGGGCTTTAATGTGTTGAAAGGTTTTTTTTTATATAATTGCTAAATCCAAAATGCCTCCTTTAGTAAAATAAGAAGAAAGTGGAGAAGAAAATGTTTCTGGGAATGTTTGTGTAAGTTTATTCTATTTATCATAGCCAGGAGTAACTTAAAAGTAGCTGTCAAAAGATACTGAGGAAAAGAAAACGGTTCCACTACTTGCTTTATATTTAGTTGGTTACTGGCTAAATGTTTAAATGGACTTTCAAGGAGAGATACTGTTATCTCAGAAAGGGGGCTGTAGTATTAGGTCATCTACATAGGTAGGAACTTTTTATGTGTGGACTGTTGTATGGGGGACAACCAATCTTTTTTCCGCTGTTTCTCAGGGGTCACCACGGGGGACAACTAATAAAAGTGGGAATTAACCAGAGGTGGAAGTAGCATGCCTCATGATTAAGAGCCAACATAAAAGTTATTGTTGTACCTATAAACAGCTAGACAGCATCAATGCATTAAAAATCTTCAAAATTTCACAAATATTTGATTCCGCTGTATTTCAGTATTATCACTGAAAAGAACTGACTTTATCCACTTGGGTTAAGTTGAAAATATATTTACAGATTCAAACTTACCGAATCAATAACTCATAAGCAAACGTTGTTAAAACAAAAGATGCATCTTTCCTATGCATTTTTCCTAAGGTAGACAATGAGCTACAACCTAATTTTCACCAAAACGAACTGTCCTCCGAGCTGGGCAAACAAAATTGGTCTATGGCTGTGAGACAGGCACATGGGGACCATCTAATAAGTGAACACCGAAAAGAGATACTACAAAGATATTTAATAACTCCACTCTTGTACAGTGAAGTGTCCTCAAAATTACTTCACACATCAATGGTCTGCTGTTGGTTATACTACAACACTTTTTTTTTTGGGGGGGGAAAGGCTTTTGCATAATTTTAGGGAGATTAAATGTTCAATAACATCACTTATCCAGTGAAGTGTCCCCAAAATTACTTCACACATCACATCAACATCACTTCCAAAAGGAGACCATTGATGTGTGAAGTGATTTTGGGGACACTACACCATATAAGAGTGAAGTTATTCAACATTATTTAAAAAATCACCAAAATTATGCAAAAGCACATTTTTCCAAGCTAAGTGTTGTAGCATAACCAACAGGCGACCCCTGGTGGTTGAACTGAATTGATGGTACTACACTGTATGAGTGAAGTTTTTAAATATTTTCCCAATATAAATACCCCAAAATTGTGCATAAGTGTTTTTTCCCCAGACTAAGTATTGCAGTATAACCAACAGGAGACAGTGTGTGAAGTGATATTGGGGACGCTACACTGTACGAGAGACGTTGCTGAATATTTTTTTATAAATAAATCCTCAAAATTGTGTTGCAGCATAACCAACAGGCGACCCCTGGTGGTTGAACTGAATTGATGGTACCACACTATGAGTGTAGCACCATCATTGGAATATTTTTCCAAATAAAAATTCCCCAAAAAATTTTGTAAAATCCTACTTTTTTGCCCCAAATTAAATATCGCAGTATAACCAACAGGAGGCCACGGGTGTGTGGCGTTATTCTGGGGACACTACACTGTGTAAGAATGACGTCAATATTTTTGTGATCTTTCTTCCCGGTGCTGCAGTTGTTAGACGGTCCCTGTGCTCTCGTCCTGTGCGCAAAGGCCAGCGTGGTTTGTCCAGCTCGGAGGCGGCTCGTTTTGGGGAAAATTAGGCTATGTAGCTCGTCGTCTACCCTTACTACGGTAGGAAAGAGTCGTCGTTTGTGTTGTCGACACGTTTAGCTTTCTAAGCGATGGCTCCGGGAAGTCCGACTCTGAACGTCGTTGCGACTTCACTACTGTATCCTACCCGTCCTCGCCATGCCGCTGGCAGCCGCGCTGACTGTTGCCAACCAAATGTGGGAAGCACTTTCATGGCGACATCGCTGATTTTAAAGACGGGTCTGTACAGGTGTTAAATCTAATTCCCAGGCAGCAATGTAATGTTTAAACTCCTTTAACTTATTCAGTTTCCATGCTTGGCAATCTTAACTTTTTTTTTGGGGGGGGGTTTACATTTTTCTTCTTTTTATTTATTTATTTAAAAAGATTGGTAACACTTTAGTATGGGGAACGTAGTCACCATTAATTAGGTGCTTATTAGCATGCAAGTTAGCAACATATTGGCTCTTAATTGGTCATTATTACGTAGTCATTAATGCCTTATTCTGCATGGCCCTATTATACAACCAGTAAGCCATTAACTATGAGTTTTCCCTCTATAACCTCAGAATTATTGCTTATTAGTAGTACCATCTCAATATGCTTTGCTTAGTATGGCCTTTATAAGGTGGTAGTACCACCAGAAGAGTTATTCTCCCTTACCAACCCTTAATGAATATGGTCTGTTCTTACATAACAAAACACAAAACTACAAGTGTTCATAGTGTTAAATTACTGTAAATTAAGTTTGTGTTACTTAGAATATGTTCCCCATACTAAAGTGACATCTTGATCATTACTAATTCACTAGTAATTCCGTTTTTTTATGTTCCCCATACTAAAGTGTTACCAAAAATTTTACTTTTTGTGATTTTTGTTTTATTTTATTTTTTTATTTTTTTTGCAATCTAAGGCGATTCTACATTTCCGGGGTTTTTCTTCTTTTCTTTCAACCCATAACCACTTCCAACAAAATGAACCAACAGCGCCCCTCAATGAATAAAATAAAACCACATCAAATTGCAACACAAGACGCATCAAATGCATTATAAACCGTAAACATTACAGGGTCGGACCTCCTCCGTCGCAGGGCCGGATGACGTCAGTCAGAAACACTCGATTAATCGCCTCCTTTTCAGCGCTTTCAGCGTTTTCCTTGGCACTGGAAACGTCAAACTCAGGAGCTCAACGTCTTAACCGACACCGCCCCCTCATGGCGGTTAAATGAATTGCTCAGATGTGAGCGCAATTACTTATTCTGACTTCTTTCCAAATCCAACGGCAGAAATTAAATGGCCAACTTTAGTCAAATACCATCTAATACAATACAAAAAAAGTTCTTATAAATACTTAAATTATAGTGACTTTAAGTAATGGCTTTAATCCAAAATTTCCTATATTTAGTGTTTTTGACATACTGGTCACGGAGCACAACCAGGCACACCCGCTCCTTATCACGTGAGAATTACGACACTAAGGACTTTGAAAGACTTAATAAAATCAAAACATTACCAACAATGAACACGTTTATGAAATAAATCATTGCAGAAGAAACAGGGGATCTAACTTCTATCATCATCAGCGGTCACCTGGGGTTGAGTATGACCGTCCTCCCTCTGGGTCCCTCTGGGTCCTCAGGTGGGCGTAGAGGCCGATCCTGGATGACGCCTGCACGTGACAGCTTGTTATGTGGAGAGGCTGATGCACCTGCAGCCACCACACGGTTCTTGGCAGGGGGTAGCCAGAGTCCAATGACATGGAGAACCAAGATGATTGGGGACCAACCTCTGTGGCAGCTTTCATCCTCCTTCACTGCCATTGGGACCTGGAGACATCTTCCGCCAGTTCCGCCATTTTAAGTTTCCTTTATTAATCCCCTTGGAGAAATTCAGTTACTGCAAATTAACCCATCCTAGCTGTGATCTAGGAGCCCAGGGACCAACTCCAGTTCTTTCCCCATTGCCTTGGTCAGGGGCACAGACACGAGTATAAACCCTAACATGCATGTTTCTTTCGAGGGTGGGGGAAACCGGAGAAAACCCACCGCAGACACGGGGAGAACATGCAAACTCCACACAGAGGATGACCTGGGATGACCCCCCACAAGGTTGGACAACCCTGGGGTTCAAACCCAGGACCTTCTTGCTGTGAGGCGATAGTGCTAACCACTTGGCCACCATGCTGCCATTGAGGTCTTTGTTTGGATTGCACTTCGTCTGGAACCTCCCCCTCGACCTATCTGCCTTGGGTGCCCCTTCCAGGAGCCAAGCTCTTGGGATCATTTTTACACGCAAGCTTCTCCACCACGGCTAGGTGGCGATCCAGGAGAAGCTTCTACCACAATAGCTGAACACCATATGCCTTGAAAGCACATGCACAGGCTATTCACAATATGTGCTTTTTCCATCTGTGATTGGAGAACCCACAGACAGTAATCTGTGTGCTAATCAATCATTTCACATTTTGCTGGGGACCCCTTTGAAAACACTGACCAAAAATAGTATCAAACTGATGGCATCGAGACCTTTGTCGTAACTTGAAATTAATGAAATAAATGCATAAATAAAAAATAGGATCTGTAAGCCAGTAGTGATGTTACTGGGGCTAATTGCAGATATCGTGAATGTACACACACAGCATGGCTATTTTTTAAACAATTGTATGTACACAAAAACAGGCAAATAATGAGTAAAGTTTATAATACATATATCTTTATTGTGAGGCAAAAGTCTAAAGATGAGATTACAGATCGGCAATGGGTTTGTGTGGCCAGTAAGGGTACTTGACCTTGTCCAGCTTGGTCTCCGGAAAGGTCTCGTTGAGGTCCTCGATAGTCATCTGATCAAAGGGGATCATGTTCTTAAATTTATCCAGCTGAAAAGAGGTGGGAACGAGGTTAGGCACAAGAAGACAAAACTAGTGTGTACTTGTTTTGAAAGCATTTCTGCTTCAGTTGGTTGCAGTGGAGAGTGGAAGCAGAGGGGGACGAGCAGGGACGATGAGCAATAATGACTGCATGTTGGATCTGAACTGACAAAGTTATGAATATATGGTCTAAGCCTGTGAAGTCATTTTTACAAAGATTCAGAAGCTTATCTTATTAACATTTATAAGTAGATTTTTTTTTAACTGACTGAGGCAAATTTTTAATTTGTGATATTGGGCTACACAAATAAAATTGACTTGACTGCAGGTCTTACCTCTTTCTCACACTGAGCAATGCGGACTTTGGATTCTGCAATGAAGGCCAACGCAGATTTGTTCTGTTGGGAAAACACATTGGTCACTATGTGTCTGGTGACGCAAATGAGAATGAAGCACATCAGTCTTGTCAGATGAAAACCTGGTTTTCACAGTTTTGGTATGCTTTGTCTCATGGTTGCATTCCGCTTTTGCTTTATCTGTGATTAATTTTTATAAACTATAGACCCATTATACTAATTTGGACACTTAAAGTTACATAGTCTTAACATAACTTCACACTGATTTTTTTTTTGATGATGCAAGATGTATATCTGTCTGTAAAAGATGCAAGTTCACCAGTCTTCACTGAAATTAGTTCAATATAGTAAATATACCCTCAATTCTGGCTAACAATATACCCTCAATATATATATATATATATATATATATATATAAATTATATATTATAATTTAATAAAAATATATAAAAATACCCTCAATTTATGAACAAATATATGAAATATATAAAATATATAATAAAAAATATAAATATATATATGAAAAAATATACCCTCAATTTTGGCTAAAAAAAATTTGACTTGTTCTTCCAGGGCCAACTTACTGCCTCTGCCTCCTGTGCATCGATGGCACTCGTCTGTGTGTCAGCAGGCACGGGGATCTGCAGGGCCTTGAACTGCATTCAAAAAGAGGGACATCTATAAGTTACCATCGTAACACCTGGGGAAAATGAACACAATCCTGCTTAAAAGGTCCATCACTGAGTCATCCAGCAACCAATGAATAAGAGGAATCTAGCTCACAAGGCTAGACTATAGCTCCCATTTAAACAAGAGAAGAAGAAAGCCACTTCATTTTGTCATGGTAAGTTATAAGGATAAGGACAACTCTGACTTCAAACCCGGGTAGATGAAGCTCGTCAGCCTTTTTGGGCAGTTCATCTAGGAGAAGGAAAACTGATTTAAAACCTCCGCTGCCTTGCGGGTATACTCGTCTACGTGAAAGGCTTCGGGCAAGAAACCCCCAGAAAAATCTGCCTCCGTCTCCATTGCCAGTCGTCTCATTTAGTCTTGCCACTGGTAATAGGTGGTCTCGGACGAGAGAGTGGGGTTGATGATGTGCAAACTCTTCCTCACTTGAATCCTCGCACAAGTCATCAGTCATCTCTCACAGGATGACTAGATGGGCCTCGTCGCTGCAACGGATGAATTAACAACGAGGTTACAATGGAATTTGTCTTCTGTGTTGAACCCATCCTATTGTATAGGAGCAGGATAGAAGCTTGCCACAACACAACACAGGCCCGACACAGAAGGATTGCCTCATCCCATCGCTCTCACTTCTCTCACTGATTGTTGGATGAACATCCATTAATTTTTGTCAATTTTTCCACAATTATTAAATGGTTGGTTATGGACTAATTTTGTTTCAAGACTGCATCTTTTTTCCTTGTGTGACCTTCAACACAGGCTCTAAGAATCTACTACTACTGGCTGCTCCCGTTAGGGGTCACCACAGCAGATCATCCGTTTCCATCTCTTCCTGTCCTCTGCATCTTCCTCTGTCACACCAGCCACCTACATGTCCTCCCTCATCACATCCATAAACCTCCTCTTTGCCCTTCCCCTTTTCCCTGGCAGCTCCATATTCAGCATCCTTCTCCCAATATACCCAGCATCTCTCCTCCACACATCCAAACCATCTCAATCTTGCCTCTCTTGCTTCGTCTCCAAACCGTCCAACCTGAGCTGTCCCTCTTATATACTCATCCCTAATCTTGCCCTTCTTTGTCACTCCCAGTGAAAATCTTAGCACCTCCAGCTCCACGTCCTGTCTTTTAGTCAGTGCCACTGTCTCCAAACCATATAACATAGCTGGTCTCACTACCATCGTATCCCAGGCCTAAATTACTCTCCTACTACTATTACCAATAATAATCATAATAATCATATTAGCAACAATAACATCATCTGCATATAAAACTTTTGCTTTTCAATGGAAAAAGAAAACCCTGGACATTTTGGCCCTTGGCTTGGCCTTCATGACATCATTTGGTCCTTGGGGAAAACCAATTGGGGAACCCTGGTGTGTGGTTTTGTTTTCTGCAGAATTATCCCCAGGGCCATTAGTTTTATCACCTTAGAACCCATGTTTTCAGCTCAAAAAGTATATTTACAGGTTTACTACTTTAACATGTAGACTCTATAATGGTGTCAAACAGCGGCCTCTACACAAATGAGCCCGACTTGAGTAATGCACTTTGCAAGTTTTTATTTTGGTCTGATATCTGGGAATGTACTATTTGTTTGAGTTGAGTGTGTTTCAGATGAGTGCAAATAGCAGAGTGGTTGTGCGATTCTGGGAGGACACTTTTCACAATAGCAGACAGAGGAAACTGTCCACACTTCGAAAGCATACAAGTTCGTATCCGTACTTATAAACATTGGGCACACTTTCCAAAAAAGGAAATATGTTCAAACTCGAGGAGAAGTAGCACTACATTTGTAGCATTTTTACTGTATAAGTAAGAGGCGACTTGATTTTTTTTCCCTTTCTTGGTCAAAAATGAAGATCTCTGCCTCTGGAAAGTGCCAGAGTGAGTTTCAAAGTGTGAAGGGAAGTGCACAGAGAGAGTTGATGAGGGGGCGGTGTTGTGGTCAGGGGGCTCCATGCAGAGGTTCAGCCAAACAACAGAGGATGCCTTTTGCAATCATAAACTATCTTGGAGGCTGCTATTTCACAGCACTACAGAATCTACCTACCTGTACGTGACAATACAGATGGAGCTCCTTGATTGGGAGCTCCATCCTTGATACGGAGCGACGCTGGTTTGAACAGGTAGTCAAAGAGGCCATCTACAGTGCATCCGGAAAGTATTCACACCTCTTCACTTTCCCCACATTTTGTTATGTTACAGCCTTATTCCAAAATGGATTAAATTCCTTTTTTTTCTCATCAATCTACACACAATACCCCATACTGACGAAGTGAAAAAGGTTTTGTAGAAATTTTTGCAAATTTATTAAAAATAAAAAACTGAAATATTGCATGCACATAAGTATTCACACCCTTTGCTATGACACTCAAAATTGAGCTCAGGTTCATCCTGTTTCCACTGATCATCCTTGAGATGTTTCAACATCTTGATTGGAGTCCACCTGTAGTAAATTCAATGAATTGGACATGATTTGGAAAGGCACACACCTGTCTATATAAGGTCCCACTGTTGACAGTGCATGTCAGAGCAGAAACCAAGCCATGAAATCAAAGCAATTGTCTGTGGACCTCCGAGACAGGATTGTATCGAGGTACAGATCTGGGGAAGGGTACAAAAAATGTCTACAGCTTTGAAGGTCCCGAAGAGCACAGTGGTCTCCATCATTCGTAAATGGAAGAAGTTTGGATCCAACAGGACTCTTCCTAGAGCTGGCCGCCCAGCAAAACTGAGCAATCGGGGGAGAAGGGCCTTGGTCAGGGAGGTGACCAAGAACCTGATGGTCACTCTGACAGAGCTCCAGCGTTCCTTTGTGGAGATGGGAGAACCTTTCAGAAGGACAACCACCTCTGCAGCACTCCACCAATCAGGCCTTTATGGTAGAGTGGCCAGACGGAAGCCTCTGCTAAGTAAAAGGCACATGACAGCCCGCTTGGAGTTTGCCAGAAAGCACCTAAAGGACTCTCGGACCATAAGAAACAAAATTCTCTGGTCTGATGAAACCAAGATTGAACTCTTTGGCCTGAATGCCAAACGTCACATCTGGAGGAAACCAGGCACCTCTCATCACCTTGCTAATACCATCCCTACAATGAAGCATGGTGGTGGCAACATCATGCTGTGGGGATGTTCTTCAGTGGCAGGAACTGGGAGACTAGTCAGGATCGAGGGAAAGATGAATGGAGCAAAGTACAGAGAGATCCTTGATGAAAACCTGCTCCAGAGCGCTCAGGACCTCAGACTGGGGCGAAGGTTTACCTTTCAACACGACAACGACCCTAAGCACACAGCCAAGACAACGAAGGAGTGGCTTCGGGACAAGTCTGTGAATGTCCTTGAGTGGCCCAGCCAGAGCCCAGACTTGAACCCCATTGAACATCTCTGGAAAGACCTGAAAATATGCAGCGACGCTCCCCATCTAACCTTACAGAGCTCGAGAGGATCTGCAGAGAAGAATGGGAGAAATACCCCAAATATACGTATATGAAGAGGGAATGACCATCCCTGAACCAAGGAGGGGGACTAAGAGTACATCTGTCACCATCTTACAATGCTGTGATTGCAACCGTTCCCCAATCCTCTGTGAACAGTACACATGGCCATCGTAACTAATTAATGGTCACAGCAATTTGGATATGAAACTGGTTTTGGTTGTTATGCAATGGTGCTATTTATTCATTCATTCATCTTCAGCCGCTTCTCCAGGGTGGGGTTACGGTGGCAGTAAGCTAAGTAGGGCACTCCAGACGTCACTCTCCCCAGCAATGCCCTCTAGCTCCTCCTGGGGGGGATCCCAAGAAGTTCCCAGGCCAGGCTGGACATATAGTCCCTCCAGCAAGTTCTGGGTCTACCCCGGGGTCTCCTCCCAGTTGGCCGTGCCCGGTAAACCTCCAAAAGAAGGCACTCAGGAGGCATCCTAATCTAATACCCAAACCACCTCAGCTGCCTCCTTTCGACACGAAGGAGCAGCGGCTCTACTCCGAGCATGTGCTATTTATAAGGGCGAGGATACCTGCAGCCAGCTGAGACTGACGAAGTCACTTAGAAGAGTGATGAAACAATAAACGTTGTGTCCAGATGAACTGATTCAAATTTCTAGGACAGGTCAGGTTCGGTTTTGTTCGAGTGAATTTCTTGTAATAGAATACTTTTCAAAATGTGACTTGGAAAGACTGCTTGACAAATTACAGCAAACTGCAAGATGTCCACCAAGTTCTTCAGAACACAAGGCAGTCAGCTTACATGGTCATGACATTTGGAGCTGGTCAACCTCCAGTTGCACTTACCTTCTTCTCAAACTCTTCTACCATCCCAGGTTTGGCGACTGCACTCCTGTAGTGATCCCACTCCATGGCTGCAGGGGTCTCTGGCAGAGAGGCCAGCCTGGTAGGGAAAGATGACAGCCCGAACGAAAAGACAAAAAGGAACGAATGAGGGGAACCTAAAGTGTAACTGTGAATACGTGTTTAAAATAAAGCTTTTATCGGTCTGCAAGAGTGTACCATGCTGCCAAAAATGCTTTAAATCTTTTCATAAGAGCCAACCAATATCCTACAACGCTGTATTAGGGCATTGTAGGTAAAATAAACAAATGAATGAATGAATGAATGAATGAATGAATGAATGAATGAATGAATGACGACGCTGGTGGAGGAGGGTAATATCCGAGTAAAACCCAAAATTTCCGAGATTAAAGTTGTAAATTCATGAGGGAAAAAAAGGATATTCTCTGAGATTAAAGCAGTAAATTTACAATAAGAAAAAGTCACAAATGTAAAAGAAAAAAAAATTGGATATTCTCTGAGATAATCATAACTTTGCAAAAAAAAAAAAAAACAAACTCAGAAATTCTCCAAGATTAAAGTCACAAATTTATGAAAAAAAAATCCTCAAATTAATCAATCCTCATGGTATGGCGCTTCAGAGTGCCGCTTCGGGGCCGGCAGAGCAACACTAAAGGGCTCCGCGTCTTGAGGACCGATTAATTTGATGATATGTCGTATTGTGTCCTGCTGTGCCACAAATCCCACTTGAACTGCCCGTATATGTAACCAGTGACTCCTCGCATCTGTCCACTGCGTTGTAGTTCCTGATACACAAACGCTATCAGCTCATCCAAGTCAGCATGTTGTTTACTTTTGAATAGGCCCAATTCACCGCAATGTCTCTACATTCTGGACGCTTACAGTGACTCTGGCCTAAAATGAGTTTTTCCTTGTGGCTAAATCTGACTGCAAAGTATAATGTGATGCTAACTATTTTTCCGAGTTTTGATTTTGGTTTTTTTGTACATTTGTGACTAATCTCAGGGAAGTTTTGAGTTTGTTGTTTTTTTTGCTTTCCCCCCCTTTTCTCCCCAATTGTACTTGGCCAACTACCCCACTCTTCCGAGCCGTCCCAGTCGCTGCCCCACCCCCTCTGCCGATCTGGGGAGGGCTGCAGACACGTCCAATTGTGTCTGGAGGGACACCCGACCAAGCCGGAGGTAACGCGGGGATTCGAACCGGCGAGCCCCGTGTTGGTAGGCAACGGAATAGACCGCTACGTTACCCGGACACCCATGTTTGAGTTTTTTTCCACATAATTTACGACTTTAATCTGGGAAATTATGAGTTTTTTTCTTGGAATATTACCCCCCTCCCCCGGCATCGTCTTTGTTTTTTACACGGTCCTAATACGCCGTCGTGATAACCAAACTCCCATACACTACAATAAATACAATTTACAATACACTAGTAAATTAAGCCATTATAAGAGGCATACAAGAAAATGACAGATGCGTTAGTGTTCTGAACAGTAAAGGCTTTGTTGCCAAGCAGAAAATGTAAAGTGTACAATGTGGGCAAATTATTTAACTCTTTCTCAGGCCACGAACTTGGCAGAGATGGCATCGCTGCGGGTCTTGAGGGCGTTGAACATGCCTCTCTGGTTGGGTGGTACCCGCTCTGCAAATGCCACCCAATCGATGGCCTTCAGGGCTGCACGACGGCCTGCCATCCTGACTCTGAAAAGCAGAAGGGATCGGTGATTAAAGTCAGCCCTCGCGCACTTGTCAGAAGACACTGCTTTTTACGAGGACACCGCACCGTTACGACACATATGGTACATAATAAGGTTGGCGTTTTGAGCTTTACCAAGTTAACCCTTAAGTTGGGGATTTCTCTCTACCAATAAACTGCTATTTTATACTAATACGCATCTTTACCCTGGTTGGAGACCCTCTCCATTATTCAGCTGGGGAAAATGGTGATTGGGTATGACAAACACATTCCTACTCACGCAGGAGGAGGAGGGGTTTGAAACGTGACGATAATGTGACAATCCCGCAAAGTTGAATCAGTTCATCTGGGAGCAAAGTTAGTGGGAGAAACGTTTCCGCTCATCTAAGTGTCTTCATCCGTCTCAACTGACTGCGGGTATCGCCGACCTTATGCGTAACGACCGAAACCGGACACCGGTTTCATATGCAAATACTGTGACCATTAATTAGAGTTACAACGGCATGCGCACTAGTCAGAGCATTTGGGAATGTTTGCAATCACAGCGTTGTAAGCTGATGACAGGTGTACTCTTTGGGCTCCCCCCAACCCGGTTCAGGGATGGTCGTTCCCTCTTATAATTTTGTTATATCCTTCTCTCACTAAGATGTGTGACAAATTGTTTTTGTTTGGGGGTCGTTTTTTTTTACATGGCGGTCGCGTGGCTTGGGTCCTGGGCTGTTCCAGTGGCGTCTGGACACTGCTTGGCATGCTGTGCATCATATTCTTCATAAACGTTGTTATTCCATTATAATTCTGTTACCCTCTTTCAATGCTGTGTTGTGTAAATTGTGTGAACACAACATCCATTGCACGTTGCCCATCTTGGGAGAGAGATCCCTGCTCTGTTGCCCTCCCTGAGGTTTCTTCCTATTTTTTCTCCCTGTTAAAGGTTTTTTTGTAGGGAGTTGTTCCTTATCTGATGAGAGGGTCTAAGGGCAGGATGCTGTGTTGCTGTAAAGCCCCACTGAGGCACAGCTGTCATTTGTGATATTGGGCTATGCAAATAAAATTGACTTGACTTAACATTGATGGCCTCTCTGACTCCCCGTTCAAACCAGTGTTCCTCCCCATCAAGGATGTGCACATCCTCACCCTTGAAAGAGAGGCCGCTGGCCTGTAGGTGGTGTAGACTCTGGAGTCCTGGCCTAGCGTGTTGGCTCTCCTGTGTTGTGCCAGCATCCGTTTGCTCCGCCTGTTGCACGAGTCACGGCAATCCTCCTGGCACTTAACAGCGTGCACTATTGTAACGTGCGTGGATAAGTAGACACGGGTCTGCCCCTTTAGCCGAGCGGTTAGCGATGTCTCCTGCGGTGCGGGCGATACGGGTTCGCGTCCCGGCCGCGGCAGTTCCCGCTGTTGCGTTGTCCCCCGAATTCGCTACATTGGTATCAGAAGTGGGATGGAGCGACCGTAAGGCCATCGGAAGCGTAGGCGCCCTGAGGCGTGAAGGCGCCGATATGCTTAAGCGCGGGGACGCGCTTCCCTAAGGAGGCGGGTAGTGTAACGCGCATGGATAAGAAGACACGCTGGCCGCTGGCTGGCGGGTCTGACCCTTTAGCCGAGCGGTTAGCGATGCCTCCTGCGGTGCGGGCGATACGGGTTCGCGTCCCGGCCGCGGCAGCTCCCGCGGTTGCGTTGTCGCCCGAATTCGCTACGTGAGTGCCGGCGACCCGATCCTTGGGGTGGACCAGTTTCTGGCACAGCGCGTCTCGGGCTTTGAAAGCGACCGAGATGTGGTGTTTGGAAAACGCGCGTCTCAACAGTCCCGACACTCCCATCACAAACGCAACCGCCACTGCTTACCTTTTATCACGTCTTCTTTACATCTATTTTTACATGCATATGTGTCACTTATTTGACATTGTATCTTAGGCTTGTGCGGCGCTTTGGTTCAACAGTGGTGGTTTTAAATGTGCTACATAAATAAACTTGACTTGAGTTGTTGAGCGTTCAAGACGTACCTCCCGCTGAGCCGATACTTCACAGATTCTGCAAACCAGTATTGCGGTGAAACAAGTGTCCCCGTGCCCTCTGGCGTGACGGTCATACAGGGGGCTGCCTTACCTCTGGCGGGTGTCCAGGGGCCGGGGGGCGTCTAGTGCGCAGCACACATGCGACACGGCTGCTGCGCCTTGCTTGTAGTTCCCCTACCCACACCGTGGCAGGTAGGGGACACCACGAAGCTTGGCTCTGAAGCACATCCACGAACTGAAACATGGTAAGCGATTAATTGACTACTACCGTCAGAGTCCCGTCCGTGGCAACAGCCACACCGCCTACAGAGACCCAACGTTTACACGTCAGTCACACCGCACAGCAGCTCCGGCAGGGGAGCCGCTGACGCACCGGGCTACACAAACCCAACTGCCTTGAGCTGGCTGGGCTTGCTGCTTGGGCCGGCTTTGTCCTTCATTTGACCAGTACTGTTGACAGACCGCCAAGGTCAGACTGTGGACTAGCATGGACGTTTACTGTTACATCCAACGCAAGAGTGGAAGTGCAGACCGAATGAACGAATGACCGAATGGATGAATGGATGAGCAAGGTGCAAGTCATTTTCCTCAAGCAGGAGTCACTGAACAGAAGACTTCTCTGAAACTCACCTCACAGCAGCAGCCGTCTCGCAAGAAAGACAGTGCGCAGCTGTGGAAGAGCTTCTTCTTCTTCTTCTTCTTCTTCTTCTTCTTCTTCTCGAGATTCATTGGCGGTTGGCGAACAACGAATTGGCGCATTGCCGCCACCAGCTGGTTTGGAGTGGGACTCGAATGTCTATTATTTAGGCGATCCCCCACCAAAAAAACAAAACAAAAATCTTCTTAATTAAATTAGTTACTCTAAGAAACTGAAACAATATTTTATAACACTCGGTTGGATTCTTCTGTAGAATATCTACTAAATCAAAGTGTACTTTTATTTCCCTGAGATTTTGAGTCAGACGCCTTCTTTCTGCCTCGTATTTCTGACAACATATCATACTATGCTCTATTGTTTCTTCTTGCCCCAGTCGTCACATCTGCTTGTATTGTGTTTACCTATTTTGACAAATGTACTGTTTAGTCCAGTGTGTCCAAATCTGAGCCTTGAAATTATTCTCTCATCTCTCCTGTTCCTTTCTCCACACCTCATTTCTCCCACTTCCCTTTGAACTGTGTAAAACCGCCGTCCTTTCCTCTCTTTCCCCCATTGCTTTTGCCACCTTTCCTTCAATCTGTGCTTAATAATGCTCTTTATTTCTGTCTTGCTTAAATTAACTAACTTAAACTAAGTTAATTAACCACAAAGCCTCCGACCGCAAATCCCTACAGCGAATACTGAAGACAGCTGGAAAGATCAACTGCTCTCCCGTCCATCCGGGCCATCTTTGATGCACCCGTGCACCCGCAAGGCATTGTGAAGGACCCCACCCACCCTCCCTACGTCCACTTCACCGTCCTACCCTCTGGCAGGAGGTACCGGAGCATCCGTGCTGCTTCCACCAGACTATGCGACAATTCCTCAGGCTGTGATGTTCATCAACAGCCTGAATACTTAGACCTTCCATAAAATGACTTTTTGACCTCCTCACTCACTGTCCGTGTCAGGTGTGCTTGTGATGTTTAGGTCTATGAAGTAATTCTTGTTTTTAATGTACTTTATTGTTTTTGATATTTATTGTGTATTATTTGTTTTTATGTGGTACTGAGGTCCTTGTGAAACGTAATTCCGTTCACTGGTATGTATGAGACATGCATACAAGGCAATGACAAATAAAACTAGTCTAAGTCTACCAAAGCAACGTGATTATGTTTTGTGGCCTTCTTTGAAACCTGCTATTTCATTTCCCTCAATGCTAAATGTGTGCCGGTACCCGTAAACATGATACTGCAAGACCCACCATTTGTTTCTATATAATGTTTGTGATACCTCTATTAAAATGGCTGGTCTGCTGTCTGAATGACTGCATTGTAAACTGGCTAGCGACGAACTTGAGTGTGAACAGATAACGGCTCTCAGTGGTCTCGCGTCCTCTGTCCACTGCGCTGCTAACAATACTGCAAGCGTGTCTGCTGTGTATTCGGATATTTCCTCACGGACCCTTTCTCCCCCTACTTTATGTTAAGTTCCGGAGCGATAAATGCTGCTCCTGCTTTATTTGCTGAACCCTGTGGAACATTTTATTCTTCGTTTCCAAATATAACCAGCAGCGCGGCCGCTGCTGCCACCTGTCGCAGCGGCGTGTTACTGCCAGCGATTCAGCGCGGCGAGGCGGAGGGGAGCGCTACACGCGACCGAGTCTACACGCGCGTAGTAGATGTGACGTTGCGGAGGTACAGAGATGCGATTTAAAGAGGGCAACGTCGGGATGGGTTTTAGCATGCGCTCTTCACAATCCTACCTAAGCCCACTTGTCTAATGACTGCAGAGATGATTGCATATAGGCCGCTCCCCCCCCCCCTTGAACTGGCACGAGAAGCTTTGCCTATATCTGAATACTTTATTTATCCCCGAGGGGAAATTGAGTATAGAAGCGTAGAAACTATAGAATACAAACGGGACACTTCCCTAATGGAACTGGCAATTACGACTAGGCTGTGATTCGTTTTAACGTATATGACCCATAATTGAAATCTACCCTATAATTAATTTCAGTGAGTCTCGTTCAGGATTACTAAATGATACGCGCTCATTTAGCTGATCATTTAGCTGATCATTTAGTTGATCATTTAGCTGATCATTTAGCTGATCATTTAGTTGATCATTTAGCTGATCATTTAGCTGATCATTTAGTTGATCATTTAGCTGATCATTTAGCTGATCATACGCAAATGTAAAAATAGGATAACTGGTCTTCAGGGGCGGGCACGCAAACCGTTTCTTTAAATTAAAACAGAATAAGATCCATTTAAATTGTCATCACTGGCACGTGAAACAGACGCTTTTCGCAAGACTAGTTTAAATCACCAGGCAAATCAAAACATTTTAAGATTTTTGTTTTTTGCTTTGTTTTTAAAAAAAATATTATTATTATTATTATTATTATTATTATCTATAGTTCATCAGAAACTCGAGAGAAAATGGGTTTATTTGGACCGGTGGCCAATGACTCTAAAGGCCTATGATCTGAATAAATCTTATTATTTCTGAAAGAAGCTATCTATTTTCATTTAGGCTAATTTCTTTATAAGTTATGATTATTGATGATTATTATAGTCCACGAACTGCTGCTACGGAAACAAAGCACGACACCGCATGTAGATATGATTTATATTCTTTATTTACTGGAAACAGTTTTTACAAGTAACTGAAGATTTAGATAGGAGATGTATGTACACAGTACAGATACAAAGATATTCAATAAATATCACTTTTTCTGCGTGTTCTTCAAGCAAAGTTGAAGGCCGTATGAACACTACAAATTGTATTTACAATATTACAAAAAAATCTGCAAAAAAAAACGCAAAACAAAACAAAACAAAACAAAACATCTATTTCTGATACTATGACTCTCATGAAGGCCAACTTGTGAGAGTAGAAAAATCACTTATCTATTACAATGTGTTTTCTAAAATATAATTTTACTCCTTACAGAATATAGAAATAATTGAGGGAATTTTCTGTATGAAAATAAAGGTTGGGAAACGGACACATTCAGAGAGAGAGGGGGGGGGTTGGAGACTGGGTTCAGCAGAAGACGGTGGGATGAGGGAACTCCGTCAGTGTGGGATGAGAAGAACACTTGAAGTGATAGAAGACACCGTGGTCTGAAGACACCGTGGTCTGAAGACACCGTGGTCTGAAGGCACCGTGGTCTGAAGACACCGTGGTCTGAAGGCACCGTGGTCTGAAGGCTCGATCCTTGTAAGGACGCGTGTTGCTGCTTTGAAGCAGAGCTTCCCGCTACAGTAGATCGCAACACTCCCTGGACAAACTCGAGAGTATACATGAGTCCTCGGGGGCCGAGCAGATGCGACGATGGTTGGGTTGGAGTGGTTCAGTTAGGCCGAGACAAGTGGTCCAAACCTGACATTCACATTTGGACCGTCCTGGTCCAGGTGTCTGGATCTGGAGTCACCGTTCAGCACGTCATACCCGAGCTTTGCTGGCTCGTGCGCTCCGACACGCAGCCCTCGTGGACAACGCGCGTGTTTTTGTGCTGCGCGTTCGGGAAAAAGGCACGTGAATGGTAATTCGTAAACCTAAAACTGCCAAATGAAACTGAAACGGGCTTTAGCCGTAGATGTAGAAAACACGTCACCTTCATTCGTAAGTGTAGCTATTGCAACCATAATTAGACAAAAACAGATATTTTTCGGAAGAGCAGAAAGGCACTCTAGGACAGGTAGTACATTCCATAGGTGACGGGTCCAGTGAAGAGTCCCGGGACCGGCAGCGCGGGCCTGGAGAAGCCGTGGGACGCTCCGTACACGGACGGGGAGCCCATGTGCGCTCCGAGGGGGAACGGCAGGGCGAAGGCCGGCAGGACGGGCTTGGACGCCAGCTTGAACTTCTCCAGCTCGGCCTCCTGGAGTCTCTTGGCCTTCGCCCTCCTGTTCTGAAACCATATTTTGACTTGCGTCTCCGTCAGGCTGAGGGAGTTGGAGAACTCGGCTCTCTCGGCGATGGAAAGATACTGCTTCTGACGGAACTTGCGCTCCAGCGCCAGCAGCTGGGAGGTAGTGAAGGGCGTTCGAGGTTTTCTGTTATTCTTGTGTTTCCTTAAAGTACACGGAGGTGGGCTCGAAGTTCCTAGGGGACAAACAGAAGGAAGGAGGTTAGGGGCGAGCGATTTAACCGCATATTCCTCAACTGGGCAAATCGACAAGACCTGGTCTGCAGGGTGACAAATAAGACGCGCATTTAGCACTGCCGTTAATGTATGCGGTAGTTGTACAATTTGTAAGAAAGGCGAAACACAAGAAGTAATTGTCGAGAAAAAAAACTCCGGGTGGCCCCAGCGCGCCATAAAGCGGTGCGCTTTACAGTTTGGTCTTTGCATTTTTTTAGCACACTTCGAGATTCATCCTGCCGCCGATTACCGATATTACAAACAATGAAACCACACCACTGTTCGTGGGTTATTAGGGGAAGCTCTCTGGCGCGGCAGCGGGCTACGTTGCTCGGGCGGGACAGCTCGAGAGGGACAGAACTTACGTGGAGGAGTCGAAAAGGAGGACGTCTGGAACCAAGTGCTCTGATCCTTCTCGCAAAACTGCGGACTGTCCTCGCCGTGGCTGCTAGACACGGCGTGGGAGCCGTCCGCGGAAACTTTCCTCTCCGCGTAAAACGTCCTTGGGGAATATTGCGAGTTCTGCGCCGCCGCGGGTTTCGGAAGAGCCAAACCCAAATCGGAGGGGCAATAAGGAGTCCGACAGGTGGGCTTCTTCGAAATCAGCGATTCGACACTAAACGGAAGGCTGCTCCGCTGGGTTTTGTATCCTTTGTCGGTTGTCATGTCTTTCAGTTGAAGATCCTCGCCGTCGGTATCCGTCTCCTCCTTTTGGTGTACTGGTTTGGAGTCGTGGGGAGGCGAGCCCTGTACAGAATTCATCCTTATGCAAGGGGATGGGGCCATGCACCTCCGCTCGACCCGCACAGCAAAACTGAGTTGATGAATGTAGTGTAGTGTCCGCTGTGTCTTGGTGCTGTCAGAACGTAACCCAAGAGTTTTACGCACTGAAAGGGGTCGTCTACAAAAGGCAGCGACTGTCCCCCCCCCTCCTCCTCCTCCAGCCGACCAATGGGCTCGTTGAGTTGGATTCGTGACGGCCCCGAGCCTCGTCCCGATTGGCTCGCCGCTTCCGGCGACATCGAGCGGCCTTTGAAAGGAAGGAGAAGTTAATCATCCGGACCCCATGCCACGCAGGGGGATTGATGGCTCGCTGGATTTCGTCCGCGCTCGACACAAAGTAGACCAATTTTTGCTCAATTAACCAGTGGGGAGGAGGACTCTTGACTAATGTCATCCATTAGCCGAGCTAATTTTGGAACATTTTGGTTGAATTATAACTTCTCTAAAGTTGGACACAGTGTAAGGAATAGCAACGTTGATAACCGGATTGCGCCTTTACTAAAATGACGGGCGCTATTTGCCACGAAAACCCTGCGCTGCGTGCTGACATACCTACCTGATAAACTATATATATATATATATATACATATATATACACTACCGATTATTCCAATCACCAGGGGCTCATTCTAGCCTAACCCCGAAAAATGATGTTGCTGGGCCATGTTTAATGAAGAGAATAAAATAAAATACCAGGTGAGGAAAGAAAGGGATTCGGTCACACAGCATTACTGCAATTTAAGGGCTGTCATTAGCTCTTCCTGGTCCACAATAGCCTCAGCTGAGAAGCACCAGGCGGTTTTTTCCCCCCCTTCTTCTCCAGGTCAAACTATTTAATAAGCCAGACAAGTTGGGTTTTGGAAGGCGCCAGGCTCGGCAGGATCAAAAAGGAAGATACCTCGGGGGGAAAAAAGGCAACAGTTAACTCCACTTAACCAATTGTCCTCCAAATATTTCATAGTCCACTGCATGTAGCTGGAAGCAGGCGAGCTCTGACAGTTAACCCTTTCACGTCTGGCCCTACACGATGACGGCCGACGACTCAGGGTTTGAATCTTCTATTTAGGAAAAAAACGAAAACACCCAGAAGTCATACCAACCACGCAAGACCACGTCGCGGTCTTGTTGGACGTCGGAAGAGGAACGCAGTATGGTTTGATCTCTGACGCTCTGACGCTGAATTTGACGAAACAGACGAGACACGGGGACCAACAGGTGACATGTGAGGCTGTCTGTCCACAAGTTGGTATGTAAGGTAAGTAACGAAGGGAGACTTTCAGTAATACATCCGTGTAAGGACTGCAGTCGCTATATATTATGGACTTTTTCGGGCGCGATAATTTCATCAAGTCACTCTAGAAAAATGTCCGAGGCAGATTGATTTCTCCTCTGAGTGCCTTTTTAAGCAAAGCGGCCCTGCCACTGTATATACAGCACCCCTAGCACCACGCGGGAGGGGGGGGGGTGTGATTCCCTTACTTCTTCCAGATCTGCAGTTCCGCATTGAAAGCAGGCAGCCGGAGAAGACGACCTTGCTGGCAGGATCGATGTTACCCATCCCGAGACCCCGGTGAAATCCCGACAACCTTCAGCGGTATCAAATACACGAGCAGGACCCGGTTCACTGAAAAGGGGTCTGAGTTGGTTTAGTCTGTCATTCTCGAATTGCAAATCAGAAAATCGCCTGTGGTCAGTCCGAAGACAGAAGACTTAAATCATGCCTTTCTCTTTGGTTTGGAAAATTCACAAGTTCCCCCCCCCCCCCTGCCCACTTCGACATGCATCTTAATTGGATTACACGATGAATAATTTATTCATTGACAAGGCATCGTTCAGCAACCACGTGTAATAGATTTTCATGCCACGTGAATGTCAACGTCCTGTGAGGCAAAACCTTCAGAAGGACCCCATTTTGAGGGCACTTTACCCGCTTATCTGTTTCCACATAATGATGGAGTACGTTGTTTGCTTAACCTGAAAAAGCGTTTTGACATCGGTGTTTGCCACCTTCTTTGCATGCCCAGGTGGTGGGTGGTGAGGGCAAGCCCCTCCTCATCCGGGTAAAGACCTACACTTCCACAGAATGGCTCCAGTCAAGCCTGGTGCCGTATTCATTCCTTCATTTCCTATTCGACAAGTCTGTCTCCTCACACAACGGCACCCGTCATGACCCAGCTGCTTTGGTTTTACAACCCCAAAAACAGCGTACCCTTCACTCCACCTAATCTCCACCTAACTTTCATGCAAGACGGGGGATGAGAACCAACCTGCTGAGCCCACGGCTTCATACAGACATTCATCTGATATAGGTTCACCTTGAGACAAAACCTACATGTGAAGTTCAGGATCCCGCCTGATATTTCATCCAGTGTATTGAGTATCGGAACCCCTCTGCCCGACCCCTTAAAGACATTTCTGTAACAGCATGCAGGTGAGTAAACTGTGTCAGAAGTTGTTACGGAGTTTGAAAGCAGATCTGTCCTTCAAGGTTAGTGCAGGCTCAATGGGAAGCAAACTCCCCCCCCCCCCCGTAGACAGCACCAGAAATGAAAATTTTTTCATATGTATGCACAGGGCCGTATCCAATACTCGCATGCTTCAATGAAACCAGAATCAGAATCAGAACCAGAATCAGAATCCCCTTTATTTGCCAAAGTACATTACACGCACTAGGAATTTTACTTGGTGTTCTTCGTGCAGCTCATTACAGTCCAACAACTAACAGAATACCCATTAAATACAATACAGTGTACAATACAACATACGGCACCCGGATAGGGAGGAGTATTAGTTAGATATAAATATAAATAAACGCTAAAGGATAGATGACGTATAAAGTTCACAGTAGGTAAGCCATAATGTAGTATGAGTAATTAATACTGAAGGCACATTGGTATCACATATACTACAACATAAAATGCAAGAGTTCATGAGTTATTAATAAGGGCTACCACTTTGGTATAGAAGCTAGTCTGGTGAGGTTCTAGTCTTGATAGACTAGAACGCACTGCCGTCTGGAAGGCAATCTTAAGAACAGGCTGTGGGCTGGATGGGAGGGATCAGCCACAATCTTGCCTGCACGTTTCATGGCTCTGGCGCTGTTAGGGTCCTTGATAGAGGGCAGGTAGCAAAGGGTGACCCCCTGAGCCTCGCGTACGACTCTTTGTAGCTTGGCCTCAGAGCGAGCAGACGCAGAGTCATGCCCGACAGTGATGGATGAGGTCAGGATGGTGTCTATGATAAGCCCTGTAGAACTGAACCAGAATGTGTGGGCTGACACGGAGTCTCTTCAGCTTCCATAGGAAGAACATCCGCTGCTGTGCTTTCTTGGCTAGGATGGTGACGTTGTGGCCCCACTTTAGTGTGTTGGAGATAGTAGCACCCACGAACTTGAATGATTCCACCATTCCATTGCCAGGGGAGAGTGGGTTGGAGTATTTTTGTGGAGGTCCATAATCATCTCCACTGTTTCGTTGGTGTTGAGCTCCAGACTGTTGCTAGCACACCATGACACAATGCGATCACTTACTTATATAAATTACTTCGCCACGTCAACGCGAGGGCCAAGTTAGGCACATTGAGCTATGTGGGGAAACTAACAGATCCTTCATCTTTGTGTTTTTTAAATGACTGAGACTGGATCTTTGTTTAACCACACTGTGAATAATATGATACAATATGCAATACAATCCGATATGATACAATACAATATGACACGATACGATACGGCGTGATATATGATACAATCCGATATGATACAATACAATCCGATACGATACAATTTGATGTGATACTATACAATACAGTTGGATACGATCCAGTTGGATACAATCCGATATGATACAATACAATCCGATATGATACAATACAATATGATACGATACAATATGATACGATACAATTTGATGTGATATTATACAATACAATTGGATACGATCCAGTTGGATACAATCCGATATGATACAATACAATATGACAATATGATACGATACAATATGATACGATACAATTTGATGTGATACTATACAATACAATTGGATCCGTATCCACTTGGATACAATCCGATATGATACAATCCGATACGATACGATACAATTTGTTATGATACTATACAATATGACACAGTACAATTGGATACGATACAATTGGATACAATCCTATATGATACAATACAATATGACACGATACGATACGATACAATTTGATATGATACTATACAATATGATACAATACAATTGGATACGATCCAATTGGATACAATACGATATGATACAAGACAATACGATACGATACAATACAACTTTATCGTCAGTTTGCACTGAAATTCATTTTACATCTTTAGGCAGTTCCGTTCAAGAGATTAACACACACATTAAAGATATAGTTACGAATAATAATAATAAAATATAATGGGAAAAAAATGATAATTGAATTTCACAGTCTTGTCCTGTTGGAACCCCACGTCTGCATGCAGGTAAGAGGAACTTTCAGAAATCAGACCCATTCCTTGATGAACTGGAGCTGTTGATTTCACCCGGACGACTTGCTGGCGTCACTGGGCACTGACGGATGAACCCGTGCTCCGCGTGAGTCCGCGTGAGCGGAGCTGTCTCTCAGCGACAATGCGCGAATTCCCAGCAGTAGACCAACAAACACATCACTTAGGGAAGTAAGGGAGCCCTGGAACCCAATACCTGCGAGATGTGTTGACAGTGGCATAAAGGGCTGTAGGTCCGGGCCTAGATGAGATGGGACATTTAAGGGACACGACAGGGTGCGGATGGGGGGGGGGTGCCACATGTCACTCTCATCCTTTGCGCTCGGTTCTCACATCCAAATCCTACAGATAGATGCTAGGATATCCTGCTAGTGTGGCCCTGGTTCAGGAGGATTAGATTGAGTGAAGCGGTATCAGAGACGGTGTCCCGACAGGCAAGCCTGTCCCCTAGAAAACAAAAAAACAAAACAAAAACAGGGAGGGGGGGGGGGATTCGCCGCAAGACAAGAGGTGGCGATGTATTTTTTTTTGGTGCATCGTGAAAGTTTCTTTTCCTCGTTTGAATTGTGTACTTTATCCCGCACACAGCCTCGTTATACCAGGGTCAGCCACCGGCACCAGCGCAGCACTCCTCATTTAAGAGCCATTTAAATAGCATTGCCCTGGGTTGCAGAGCGCCACGGAAAATATCTTGACCTTTCATTTGACTTAACAAGTCAATCCAGTCCACATCAGACCGGCTTCAAGCGTGCAATCAAACACCAGTTTAGCGGCTGCTGCCAAAACCACTTCCTCCTGTGGCATCGCGGAGGCCTGTACTCGAAGGCAGGGTAATGAGATAAATATCCCTGCAGCACTGAAGTGAGGGGGGAAGTGACGGGCTCCCCCCCATACGGACCAAAAAAAAACACACAAAATCACGACGCGCGTCCTCTGCTTTGCAAGTCGCACCTGGTTTCATGCACGTTATTATTCATCTAAAGGGCGCGCGCTGTGGCTTCATGAACGCCGTTGTTTCTCAGTAACCCAAACTTCCTCTGAGGAGGGAACGTGTTGTGTCGTTGCAAGACAGCACTCTCCTTTGTTTTCCCCTTGCTTGCTATTGCTCCCAGAAACAGATGCCGCGTCCGAGGCCCCGATCCGGCTTCTCCCTGCCTCCGCTGCCGGCTTGAGGGAGGGGAGACCGCAAGAGGTGACAATGCAATCGGCAATTTCTGTCTGGCTCGCCTTCGGCCATAGAAGTCAGCATTCTTGAGGAAAGTCTAGAGACAATGTGAGTGGGCGAGCCGGGCCGAGGGCCGGGGCCGAGAAAACGCGGTGCGGCCACTCTGTGGTCTCCTTCGGCGACCGAGAAATGTTACCACAATCTCCCACACTCCCAGCAGCCAAGAGCCGGGCTGCAGGATATTGGACAACACTCAGGCAGCAGCATCAATTTTCTCTTTTACTGCTGGCCCGAGAGTCACGTGAAGCCCAGAAAACCAGCAACTATTGTATAAATTACAGCAATTTGGTATATATCATATAAAACGTCCCTTTTCCACGTCATAAAACCGTATTGGCTGAAATGGGGGACCGTGTGTTGAGGGGATGCCGGGAAGTTTATCCTCTTTTGCTTCCATCCGAGCATCCGCTTGAAGGAGGCTGGGAGGGGGGCTCACCTTGCAGCGGCGCACGGGGCCAGCGGCGCACGGGGCAGCGGCGCACGGGGCCAGCGGCGCATGACGTACACTCCGCTGTCCCTTCATGAGCGACAGGCAACGTCACTGCACTTAAATACATTTGTCCCTACACATAATCACCCAGAGTCTCTTGTGTTTTGCTATATATATATATATATATATATATATATATATATATATATATATATATATATATATGTGTGTGTGTGTGTGTGTGTGTGTGTGTGTGTGTGTGTGCGTGTGCGTGTTACTTAATGATGATCACAAAAATTAGGAGGATCAGTGAAATGAGGTCAAGTCAGTTTTATTTGTGGAGCCCAATATCACAAATGGCTAATTTGGCTTGAGCCCCAGCTTGTTTTCAGGACGTGTCCAACACGTTGTGCGCTTTCACGTCCCATTCAGTCACGCGGTCTTCGTGTAGTTCTCAGTGTGTTGTTGGCGTATCAGCATGCGCTCCGGTCGCTGTACCATAGCCAGATGTTTCATCCTATTCCCTTCTTAAAAAAACATAACTTGGGGTGTTAATTGGTGACAATGCATAAGAATAACGGTGAAGATAACCCCAAGGGTTGTAATTTGGTAGATTATTTCGTGCAACACTGACGCTTTTTTTCCCCCCTTCAGTTTTTGCAACAATCCTTACTTTTCGAGGGCTCGTAAAGTAATTTGGGAATTATTTGCAACGCGCCTTTCGTGCACTTTCTCTTGGTGACGTTATTATGACAGCGACGCCATGCAATATTATAATGCAACGTTTTTTTCCCCCCTGCTATGTTTAACGTGTCCCTCCCTTTAAGCGATTTTAAAAGCCAGGGCAGCACGAGAGAAGTGGGGAGAAGAAACGTGAGAAAAGCCGATTTTTTTTATTAAATTTAAATTTGATGTCCCCTCACCTAAAGCCTCGAATAAAAGAAAACATTTGACCAACAATATGCAACAAAGCTGTGTTGAAGTCTGGTTTGTCTGCGCCCTCCACCCTGGCATCGCAGGGTGGAGGGCGGAGGGTAATAATGTTATTGCAGCCACTAAAGGTCACAACAAATGTGTGTGTTTGAGTGTCCCGGGATTACAATTTCAAAGTTTCGGAGTCAAACAATGAGGTGGGTGGGAAGTTGAAAGAAATGGGGGGGGGGGGAGGCGGCGGCGGCGGGGGGGCGCGGTTTCAAACAAACAAGCAAGGGTCCATCCTGAATGGGGCCGGTAGGGAGCCCCCCCACACTGGCTCCCTGAAGACCGAGAGGGGAACTCTGCAAGCCGGGGCCTCCCTCCTGCAGCTCCTCAGCCAAGCTGCAGACACACAACCCAGTGACGCGGCCCCTCCACCTCCGGCTAGCACTCCACCGTGTTTCTCCATCGCTCCGTCTCTCCGTTCTCTCCGCTGTAGAAGGAGGCGCTGGCAGGAAAGAGGACGTGTGTGTGTGTGTGTGTGTGTGTGGAAGGAGGAGGAGGAGGAGGAGGAGGGGGGGGGTTGTAAATGGTTTCTTTTTGTGCTATTGCTTAATGAGGCTGAAAATACAATTGCACCTCCCTGGACTGTGAAGGTAGCTAGCTGCAGGCTGAGTGTGAAGCGGCGGGGCGAGGACACCCAGAGGGCTCCTCGGTCTGGCTGAGCGGCTGGAATAGGGAGATGCGGGAGCGGGGAGGATCCTGTTAGAGCTGGGCATGGGGTGGAATCGCGGTGCGTTAGACCTGGCGGACTCTGACGGGGGCCCACTTGTTGCGGCCTCATATCCGTGGCAGCCGTCATGGCGCTGACGTCTGAGATGAGTCCAGGAGGCCGCGCCGGCGGCCTCGCGCGCGCACGGCTCTTGGCGCCTGTTTGGCAGCGAGAGCCGTCCGTTGTTTGCCACACTTTAAACCCCGTAATTTGGGTCCAGCTCCACACAATAGCTCCCTTGAGCCGCTGCGACAATCATCATTCAATTTAATTTTCTATTCTTCTGCGGATAGCGAGGCAAGGGAACGGAGGTGAGCGTCTCTCCCACATTGCATATGTCCTCCAATGAGCTCCCAGTGCTCCTTTGACCGCTCCGCTAGGCATCTGCTGCCCAGAGTCTGGACTATCTGCATTCTAATGCACGTAACCTGCTGAGATGTTAACTTTAGGCCCTCAATAATTGATGGCTTCCACACTTCAGTCGCCCTCCCCCCCCCCTCCATTTGCTCTGTCCTCCTCCCTGCCGATTGTTGGTATATTTCTGAGGTTGGGGGGCTGTTCAGGCAGCCATTGTTCTTTTACAGAGGAATTCTAATAGAACAAAGGAAAGAATAAAAAAAGATAGATAGATAGATAGATAGATAGAGGATAGGAGAGTGAGAGAGAGAGAGAGGGAGGGAGGGAGGGAGGGGTTACAGCTGATATTTAGTGACTCCAGAGGGAGAAAGGGGGACTTTTCATTCTCATTCTGCAAGTTTGGCACATCCCTTCTGTTACTAAGTGGCAGAGCATTGAAAGAGAGCCCCGCACTTCCCATTCTGCAGCTCTGCTAGGTGCCTACACTTACAACCCCGGCAGCTGTTGGGCCTTCTATGCGGTTATAGACCCCTCTCCACAGGTGAGCTCCCCTTCCCAACTTCCAGTCTCCACTTCAATCAATAGGGCCTTTTAAAAAGTCTTTTATCAGATGTGGGGCGGGGGGCGGGGGGGGGGGGTGGGGGCTTCACATATTCTTTTCACAGAATTGCCCTTCATAGAATAGTTAGGATGGCAAGCAACGCTCCCTCGGCGAGGCGACGCGCAGCTCCCGCCAGTTTCTGCTGCATGTTCATGGCAAAATGTAAAAAAAAATGTTGTTTTTTTGTTTGTTGTTTTTGTTTTTTTAGGAAACGCACTTCATCACGAACACGGTGACCGGGCCGAAGATTGGCCCCGCAGGCGACACAGGTGTAGCGGGTCATTTGGAGCCCGCTTCTCCTGAAGGATTTCCCGCATCGACCGGAGAGAAAAAGCCAACGAGTAGGTGCAGAAGTCCTCGTTTCTCAGCCTTCCTCACGAAGCGCCGCAGAATCTGTGGTAAATGTAATGTCTAATCCCCACCAGATCACGTCACCCGAACATAACGGTGGGCTTCAGCCAGCGTTTCATGTTGGCAACGCGGCCAGCGGTAGGACGGGCTAGCGCACCGCTCGCTAACAAGGGCTGAGCCAATGCGGACGTGAACATAAACCACTGAAAGCTGTTGTTGTTTTGGTTGCGGCTGCTCCGTCCTTCTTTGTCTCAGCTTCAGTGGCAGAACGTCCCCCCACCCACCCACCCACCCAGCCCCCTCTCTCTCTTCCTCATTTCTTCCCTTCCTCTGTGATGCGAGCTGTTACATATTACTCCAGAGGTGTGGTGCCTCTTCCCTCAAAGGCCTCCACTGTTTCCCCAAAGCCTCTGCCAAGCTGGCCTATCTATTCATTTGGTTACTTAAGTGTAATTGCTCCCCTTTGAAGCCTCAGAGAGGCAAATCATTTGCTTTGGCCCCGGGGCAGTAATGGTCACCGAGCCAGCGACCCCCTCCCGGCCCGAGAGCGCCGGCGAGCCACGCAAGAGGCCAGCTCCCATACGGAGAAGAAATAATACGGCCAGGGCCGCTCAATTTCACCTCGCTTTTCATCCCATTTTCTGAAAACGTTTTATTAACAACAGCTTTCTCTCTCTCATACCAGGGCGCCAGGGAGGAGGAGGAAGAGGAGGAGGAGGAGGAGGAGGCCGAGGGGAGAAGGAACGTATGGGTGGGGTGGTTGCCCTGCCATAGATGTTTGGCGGATTCTCAAACACACGCGCGCGCGCGCACACACACACACACACACACACACACCATCAATAGCGACAGGTCAAGGAGGTATTGAGAAAACAGCCCCCTCCTCCTCCTCCTCCTCCTCCTCCTCCTCCTCGTCCCCCATGGTTCACACTGCTAAGCAAGCACTCATATTTCCTCACACAGACAGACAGGGATTCTTGCCTGGGAGCAGGTTTATATGTGATATGTGTCCATCTATGTGTACGCAACAGTGTGTGTGTGTGTGTGTGTGTGTGTGTGTGTGCGTGTGTGTGTGTGTTCGTGCGTGTTCACCTGTATTGCATGTGGCCCACCCTAATCTTGTATGTGTACACGTCAGTACAGCGGCGAAACTACCACACATGCAGGCGATGCAGCTCTGCATTGTGTAGGCCCCGCGCGAACGGACGACTCCGTATCTCGCCACTGTGGCGTCACAGGTCTCGGCTCGAGCGCCGAGTCCCGTATGTTCAAAAATGTGCAGTGTGCCCGCGCATAATTCTGGACATGCGCACTAGCGAAACCCGCTGCGTGGCACAACCCCCGCGGAAGCGTTGGTTAGTAGCTGGAAGTTAGACGTTAGATAGCCGGACGTTAGAAGTTAGCTAGCGGGAAGTTAGACGGTAGCTAGCCAGAAGTTAGACGTCAACTAGCCGGAAGTAAGACGGTAGCTAGCTGGAAGTTAGTCGTTAACTAGCCGGAAGTTAGACGTTAGCTCGCTAGCCGGAAGTTAGGCGTTAGATAGCCGGACGTTAGAAGTTAGCCAGCGGGAAGTTAGACGGTAGCTAGCCGGAAGTTAGACGTCAACTAGCCGGAAGTAAGACGGTAGCTAGCTGGAAGTTAGTCGTTAACTAGCCGGAAGTTAGACGTTAGCTCGCTAGCCGGAAGTTAGACGTTAGATTGCCGGACGTTAGAAGTTAGCTAGCGGGAAGTTAGACGGTAGCTAGCCAGAAGTTAGACGTCAACTAGCCGGAAGTAAGACGGTAGCTAGCTGGAAGTTAGTCGTTAACTAGCCGGAAGTTAGACGTTAGCTCGCTAGCCGGAAGTTAGACGTTAGATAGCCGGACGTTAGAAGTTAGCTAGCGGGAAGTTAGACGGTAGCTAGCCGGAAGTTAGACGTCAACTAGCCGGAAGTAAGACGGTAGCTAGCTGGAAGTTAGACGTTAACTAGCCGGAAGTTAGACGTTGACTCGCTAGCCGGAAGTTAGACGTTAGCTCGCTAGCCGGAAGCTAGGCGTTAGCTAGCTAGCTGACCAAGTGACAAGATTTCGCACAGCGGAAAGCCCCAGCGCCTATGATGTAAGTAGAACTTATTTATTATTTATTTGACCAGTAATCAACCCACACGCGTGTGTTTTGTGCTTATAAGGTGTATGTGCCGAGTCGGCGTTGCCAGGTCATTTTGCCGTTTGGATTGTAGCCCCCGAATGTCATTTTAAATGGAAGCCTATGCGAAGCCCGACAACACACGTAGCGTGCGTGGATGTCCGATAGTCTTCGTAACGTGTCAGAATAAAGGCAGGTCTCTAAACTAACTCCGTGTGTGTGCGTGTGCGAAAGAACGAAAATGTAGTATTCCAATATAATGTAAACTACTAATAAGACACGTTAGCCCCTAGCTAACGGGTCTGACCCTTTAGCCGAGCGGTTAGTGATGTCGCCTTGTGGCGCAGTCCACCCCGTATCGAATCCCGCACCGGGCAAGAAAATAACCGGTTACACTAATGTTAGCATAAAAACATTTAACTCCCCCCCCCCCTAGTCTGGTACTGTAACATGTCAATATATGCTTAATGATAGCCGCTGTAAAGTATTCTGCTTCTACTCAATACTAATACTAAAACAACCACTAATATTCCTAACATCACAATTCATAATTAATATGGAGAGTAAACAACAGTTTTCGAGGTACACATTTCAATTTTCCAGTGATTAAGACATGTACCGTGGGCCCTGTGATGGCCTGGCGGCCTGTCCAGGGTGTCTCCCCGCCTGCCGCCCAGTGACTGCTGGGATAGGCTCCAGCATCCCCGCGACCCTGAGAGCAGCATAAGCGGTTTGGATAATGGATGGATGGATAAGACATGTACTTTGAATGTAAATAATGTGCCAGAGTGCATAGAAAAAGCATCACCATAGTGCTTGTTTATCTGGGGGAGGATCCCCTGGACCCTCCTACAGAAGTCCTAGCTAAGCCCTGAATGTCCTCAAATCCTGGAGACGCCCCTGCCATAAATAATGTTGCCTATGCGTTGTCACTGATTGTGTTTTCATGTGTGATAGTGCTCTGACAGCCGGTTGTGAGTGGGCTAGTCTTGGCTTGCCATCATGACTGCTCCTCTATTTTCTTCTTCTTCTTTCAGCTTGTTCCCTGTTTTTCAGGGGTCGCCACAGCCGATTGTACGGTTTTCATCGGTACCCTGTGATGGCACAGCACCAGTGGCGGCTGTTGTTAACCCGGGCCTCAGCCAATCCGGTATGGAGCCTCGACTGATCCGGTATGGTCTTGTCAATCCGCATAATGATTTGGCAAACTCTTACATCGGATACCCTTCCTGACACAGCCACTAACCCTATGGACGGGGGCACAGGTAAAGCTCCTCTATATCACGGTGGTGTCCTGCTCATCATTTAATTCAGGCGTCAGCTGTGCAGCGCATTTCACTGTTGATGGTCATTTTACAGCCACATGCTTCCACTTCTTTCTTTGCTACCGACATGTTATATTATGTTGTGTTAGTGTCGTTGTGAAGGGCAGGCCGGGCCTGCTTTGACCGTCTGCATCGGGGCGCGGCACTGAACTGACTTGGTTACGCTGCTGTGTCAGTATAAATGTACACACTATTGCATCTACTGCAAACGTGTGATGAAGTGCCTGAAAGCCCATCTCCAGCCTGTGACAGTCCATGGGAATCCAGATCTACACAGGATACAAAGACCCCTTTAATAGTGAAAATCACTCGGCCACTTACAGTAATTGTCACAATTGTGAGCACACTGATGGTGTAATCTTATAATGAGCTAATGGGGGCTGGAGCTGTGTGGAAGGGTGCAATTTGAGTTGTTGAGTTCAGAGAGCGCGGCGAGGTTTGACAGGGCTCTCTAGGCGTACCGTCCTCCGATGCACGGCCTCCCGCTTTTTAAATGGCGTCAGTCCTGTTCGGAGCAGCAGTCTCCGGTCGACACAGAATACCGTTGCAGAACTTGTGTCTTTGCAGGGCATTGGATGACACTCGCCTTCTACAATCCCCAACCCCCCCCCCCCCCAGAAGAATTCATAATAACTTCTAAATAGCACAGCTCCTCTTTAGGGCACCGTGGAGCCAAATCAATCTGGACGGGCGGCCATAAAAAGTCAACCTGGTTATGAATGCAGCATTTTACTTGTATCATTTTGACTTTGAGGTTTTTAAGAGAGAAGCGTTCCCTGCAGTCAAGCCAGATGGTTACAATTCTTAGACATATTACGAGCTGCTCTCTGCCAAATAGCATACCTTTGGGCTATGTTTTCAGAGGGCTATAAAAGCCAATAATGTAATTTTGATCTAGTTTATCAGATAGCACCCAGCCCGGCTCCGTTTATATAAGACACAGTTTTAAAACAGGACAGGAGTTTTCTTTTTCCTGCCCCCCTCCTGCCTTACTCTGCGAGGGAACTATTTTCAATATCTGACCCGCTGTGCCTTCTTTGGTTGTTTGACTTTTGCATTCAAATGTGGAATGAGCGAGGAAGACGATGAGGTTAGTTTCCACACAATGAAGCACATGGCACCGGGTATTCAAAAATACACTTTACTATAAGTATGCGGTTTTCACCAGAGAGGCTCGTGTGTCTGCAGAGGGAATGCGGGGAGCTCTCTGGTGAAGCATGACCTTGACATCGTCCAGTGTAAAGACGACACGGTAGCGAACAGTCCCCAGTGCTGCGCCATGCTCCCCGGTCTGCTGGTGGTGTATCGGCCCGGTGACTCACCGCTGACCCTGCAGGAACTTTCCATCTCACTCCCTGCACATTTAGGAAGTCTTATGGGACAGTCACATGGTTCACTATTTGACAGGCCTGGCTGAAATATGGCTGCTTGAAATGGTATGATACTAAACATGCCTGATCTCTCTCTCTCTCTCTCTCTCTCTTTCTCTCTCACACACACACACACACACACACACACACACACACACACACACACACAAAGTAAATGACAATGAAACTCGGAGAGCTTGTGCCATATGTCTTCATTTGACTCCCATAAATTCCAGAGAATGTAATTATTCCAGAAAACAACCACAACAAGGTGGGAAGATGGCTGACGTTAGGTCAGGTTTTCCATTGTACTGTTTGCCTCTATTCTTTTAGTGAGCAGATCACATGCACAACTGCGGGCCTGCTGTGTGAAATTACTCCTGCTAATGGCAGTACACACTTGTGTAGCAGGAAATCGGACAGCCAAGCTGTAACTGCTAAAACGGTAATTAAAGAAACAACTACCCCAAATTGCATCATGATGCCATGCCCCTTTAATCACCACGAGAGAGAGAGAGGGGAAAATCTTACTCCAAATGAAGCAAGCGGGCTTATTGACCAGTTAAAAGCCGCGTAAACTCGGTGTGGGTCTGTCCGTTTGATTCCTCTGGAAAAAGAAAAGAGTGAGGAACAGCAGAAGTGTCTACGGTAATGGTCTAATTAAAGATCACGATATTAACTCTGTAATTAGCTCGTCTACAAAGTCCCCCAGTGTCTCCCCGTGCTGGCTTTAATGGCTTACAAAGTGTAGTTAATGAGACAAATAGTTAGCAATAGTTTGGCCTGGATGCTTGCTGGCTAGTTGCTGGCTGCTTGTTGGCTGGTTGGTTGCTGCATTTGTTGTGGCTGCGTGCTGTGGAGGTGAATAGGTAGCCACAGTTTGGCCTGGCTGGTTGCTGTCTGCTTGTTGGCTGGTTGCTGGCTGGTTGCTGCGTTTGTTGTGGCTGTGTGCTTTAGAAGTGAATATTTGGCAATAGTTTGGCCTGGCTGGCTGTTTGCTGGCTGCTTGCTGCATTTGTTGTGGCTGTGTGCTGTGGAGGTGAATAGTTAGCAATAGTTTGGCCTGGCTGGCTGTTTGCTGGCTGGTTGCTGCATTTGTTGTGGCTGTGTGCTGTGGAGGTGAATAGGTAGCAGTAGTTTAGCCTGGCTGGCTGGTTGCTGGCCGGTTGTTGGGTTTGTTGTGGCTGCGTGCTGTGGAGGTGAATAGTTAGCAACAGTTTGGCCTGGCTGGCTTGTTGCTGGCTGGTTGCTGGCCGGTTGCTGGGTTTGTTGTGGCTGTGTGCTGTGGAGGTGAATAGGTAGCAATAGTTTGGCCTGGCTGGCTGGTTGCTGGCTGGTTGTAGGGTTTGGTATGGCTGTGTGCTGTGGAGGTGAATAGGTAGCAGTAGTTTGGCCTGGCTGGCTGGTTGCTGGCCGTTTGCTGGGTTTGTTGTGGCTGTGTGCTGTGGAGGTGAATAGGTAGCAAGAGTTAGCAACAGTTTGGCCTGGCTGGCTGGTTGCTGGCCGGTTGCTGGGTTTGTTGTGGTTGTGTGCTGTGGAGGTGAATAGGTAGCAGTAGTTTGGCCTGGCTGGCTGGTTGCTGGCCGGTTGCTGGGTTTGTTGTGGCTGTGTGCTGTGGAGGTGAATAGGTAGCAATAGTTTGGCCTGGCTGGCTGGTTGCTGGCTGGTTGTAGGGTTTGTTGTGTCTGCGTGCTGTGGAGGTGAATAGGTAGCAGTAGTTTGGCCTGGCTGGCTGGTTGCTGGCCGGTTGCTGGGTTTGTTGTGGCTGTGTGCTGTGGAGGTGAATAGGTAGCAATAGTTAGCAACAGTTTGGCCTGGCTGGCTGGTTGCTGGCCGGTTGCTGGGTTTGTTGTGGTTGTGTGCTGTGGAGGTGAATAGGTAGCAGTAGTTTGGCCTGGCTGGCTGGTTGCTGGCCGGTTGTTGAGTTTGTTGTGGCTGTGTGCTGTGGAGGTGAATAGTTAGCAATAGTTTGGCCTGGCTGGCTGTTTGCTGGCTGGTTGCTGCATTTGTTGTGGCTGTGTGCTGTGGAGGTGAATAGGTAGCAGTAGTTTAGCCTGGCTGGCTGGTTGCTGGCCGGTTGTTGGGTTTGTTGTGGCTGCGTGCTGTGGAGGTGAATAGTTAGCAACAGTTTGGCCTGGCTGGCTTGTTGCTGGCTGGTTGCTGGCCGGTTGCTGGGTTTGTTGTGGCTGTGTGCTGTGGAGGTGAATAGGTAGCAATAGTTTGGCCTGGCTGGCTGGTTGCTGGCTGGTTGTAGGGTTTGGTATGGCTGTGTGCTGTGGAGGTGAATAGGTAGCAGTAGTTTGGCCTGGCTGGCTGGTTGCTGGCCGTTTGCTGGGTTTGTTGTGGCTGTGTGCTGTGGAGGTGAATAGGTAGCAAGAGTTAGCAACAGTTTGGCCTGGCTGGCTGGTTGCTGGCCGGTTGCTGGGTTTGTTGTGGTTGTGTGCTGTGGAGGTGAATAGGTAGCAGTAGTTTGGCCTGGCTGGCTGGTTGCTGGCCGGTTGCTGGGTTTGTTGTGGCTGTGTGCTGTGGAGGTGAATAGGTAGCAATAGTTAGCAACAGTTTGGCTTGGCTGGCTGGTTGCTGGCCGGTTGCTGGGTTTGTTGTGGTTGTGTGCTGTGGAGGTGAATAGGTAGCAGTAGTTTGGCCTGGCTGGCTGGTTGCTGGCCGGTTGTTGAGTTTGTTGTGGCTGTGTGCTGTGGAGGTGAATAGGTAGCAGTAGTTTGGCCTGGCTGGCTGGTTGCTGGCCGGTTGTTGGGTTTGTTGTGGCTGTGTGCTGTGGAGGTGAATAGGTAGCAATAGTTAGCAACAGTTTGGCCTGGCTGGCTGGTTGCTGGCCGGTTGTTGAGTTTGTTGTGGCTGTGTGCTGTGGAGGTGAATAGGTAGCAGTAGTTTGGCCTGGCTGGCTGGTCGCTGGCTGGTTGCTGGCCGGTTGCTGGGTTTGTTGTGGCTGCGTGCTGTGGAGGTGAATAGGTAGCAATAGTTAGCAACAGTTTGGCCTGGCTGGCTGGTCGCTGGCTGCTTGCTGGCTGCTTGCCGGGGTTGTTGTGGCTGCGTGCTGTGGAGGTGAATAGGTAGCAATAGTTAGCAACAGTTTGGCCTGGCTGGCTGGTCGCTGGCTGCTTGCTGGCTGCTTGCTGGGTTTGTTGTGGCTGCGTGCTGTGGAGGTGAATAGGTAGCAATAGTTAGCAACAGTTTGGCCTGGCTGGCTGGTCGCTGGCTGCTTGCCGGGGTTGTTGTGGCTGCGTGCTGTGGTGGTGAATAGGTAGCAGTAGTTTGGCCTGGCTGGCTGGTCGCTGGCTGCTTGCTGGCTGCTTGCCGGGGTTGGTTTGGCTGCGTGCTGCGGAGGTGAATAGGTAGCAGTAGTTTGGCCTGGCTGGCTGGTCGCTGGCTGCTTGCTGGCTGCTTGCCGGGGTTGTTGTGGCTGCGTGCTGTGGAGGTGAATAGGTAGCAATAGTTAGCAACAGTTTGGCCTGGCTGGCTGGTCGCTGGCTGCTTGCTGGCTGCTTACCGGGGTTGTTGTGGCTGCGTGCTGTGGAGGTGAATAGGTAGCAGTAGTTTGGCCTGGCTGGCTGGTTGCTGGCTGCTTGCTGGGTTTGTTGTGGCTGCGTGCTGTGGAGGTGAATAGGTAGCAGTAGTTTGGCCTGGCTGGCTGTTTGCTGGCTGCTTGCTGCATTTGTTGTGGCTGCTGCTGTGGAGGTGAATAGGTAGCAGTAGTTTGGCCTGGCTGGCTGTTTGCTGGCTGCTTGCTGCATTTGTTGTGGCTGCTGCTGTGGAGGTGAATAGTTAGCAGTAGTTTGGCCTGGCTGGCTGTTTGCTGGCTGGTTGCTGGGTTTGTTGTGGCTGCGTGCTGTGGAGGTGAATAGTTAGCAGTAGTTTGGCCTGGCTGGCTGGTCGCTGGCTGTTTGCTGGCTGCTTACCGGGGTTGTTGTGGCTGCGTGCTGTGGAGGTGAATAGGTAGCAGTAGTTTGGCCTGGCTGGCTGGTTGCTGGCTGGTTGCTGGCTGCTTGCCGGGGTTGTTGTGGCTGCGTGCTGTGGAGGTGAAGGAACATGACGTGCGGCCACACCAACCAGAAGGTAGAGTGGATAAAAGGTATAAATAGCAGGAACATTACAAGTGACTAAGCAGCTGTGTGGTTTGCTGACTGGGGGAGTGGACGCTCTGATTCATGTCGAGTTGTGTCCTGAATGCAACAGTACAGAACATTTTACAGCTTAGGTAGGATTAAAAAAAAAACACAAAACACACACACACACACACACACACAACCAAACAGTTGCATGCACCAGCTTTTCATCATGTCTGACCTTTTTTACAAAACGTGGTCTCAATTTAACATCAGAGGTAGGGAAGGACGTGTGGTTATTCTGAGGTTTTATCTTCTCATATTCGTATGGCCGTGCTCCTCGCTGCTTGTGTTGCTCGTTAGCAGCTGTTGTCGACGACAAAACAAACTTTTTCCAGCCGTAAACAGAAGGAGACCGGGGGGTGGGGGGGGGGGGGGAGACTCTGCACAGGACTGTCTTTGTCCCTCATCTCCAGCAAGTCTCCCCGCGACTGAAGTCTGTTTTTTTTTCTTCTTCTTCTTATTCCTTCTCTCTCTCTCTCTCTCTCTCTCTCTCTCTCTCTCTCTCTCTCTCTCTCTCTCTCTCTCTCTCTCTCTCTCTCTCTCTCCCTCCCTGCATTTGCGGTTGTGTGCAATCCTTTAACGAGCTCCATCTTTGACCTGGGTTGTATGTTTCCAGAGATGTCATGTCTTGTAAGTCAGGGAAAGGCTTTAATGTCCACATGATTTAACATTAAAGGCAGGGATCTCAGAAAAGGGGGGATTCGGTGCCAGTGCGGTAATAACATCCCCCAAGAAAGAGCAAAAGAGAATGTAAATGCTAAATGCATCCTGCAGCTCATGAGAGGAGAGCAGGAGGAGCGCAAGACGGGCTGCAGGGGTGCGGTCAGACGTGGCCTGCTGGCCGACCCACGGATGTCATCAGCTCGGTCTTCGGACCTCGGGCTCCCCCCGTGCATGAAGCATGTGAGGGCCGGTTAAAGAGACGTGTCCAGCAGCACAGAAAGACCAACGCAACACTCAACACATGACGTAACAGCTGTGACACAGCCTCGCACCGTGGGCTGCGTTTCCATCCTTCTGCAAGTTCCTACACCTTGACCAGAGTGATCTAGACTACTTCTGTGTGAAGCGGTAAATGAACGTCTCCTGCTTGGAACAAAAAAGAAAAGATGAACTAAACAAAACAAGGTGAATCCTTTCCCTGCCCTGTACCTAGGCTGAGAAGGACCAGCAGCAGGATCTGCAGGAGGAGATCTGGGAGGCTGGCTCGCGCCGCGCCGTATAGCGACATGCTTTTCCACGGCATTGTTCGTGGTTTTTGCAGACCTGTAATCAGATTTTGGGAGGTTTGGAAGCCCTATCGTTATGGTAATTCTTAAAACCTTTTAGTGTGCTCTCCAAGGCTGAATGATGTTTAGTTAAAAAAAAAAAAAAGGCGGATAAGGCGGTATGGAGAGCTGCTCACACGTCCACCCTGCTGTGCAAAACAGTAAGGGGACATTTTTCCAAAAGGAATATTCAACGCTTCACAACGTGCACCGTGAAAAATGTTTCTGTTACAAAATCTTTAATGTCGGTAAAACGGTTTGTTTCGTTACTGCTCCAGTTGTGTGTGTGTGTGTGTGTGTGTGTGCGTACATGTGTGCGCATTTTCCTCTGGAAACCCTGTTTCAATTAAACCCAATGAAACACACATGTCCCTTATCAGAACCAACATCTTCTTCTGTTGGTCTTAAAGCGACTGTGGCTCCACGGGATAATTGGCCTTAAAAGGGGGGATCCTCCCGAGGTGCTGCTCAGCTGGCCCGCCGGCTTAGATCAGCTGACACCCGACGTGTCTGCGGACTTGTTATACCTGATCGTAAGTAGTCATGCATGTGGAAATAGCTGCAGGGGTGATAGTGACCCCGGAAAACTACACGCTTTCATTTGTGGCCCCTGGCGCACACACACACACACACACACACACACACACACAGGAACACACTGGCCCAAGCTGTGTCATTTACTATGATCAAATTATACAGTTTAAGCCAGTACAGGTCCACCTTTGAAATCTCTAAGTGGAGTATAGTCAACATAGGTAGACTGTTGACACTGTGGATTAAAATCTAGCAACAACATGATGTTGATTGTTGCAAGAAGGATGATGTTGATGACTGCGGCAATGATTACATTCAATTATAATTAGACATTGTAGCGAATTTGGGGGCAGTCCTGGAACCGCCGCAGCCAGGACACGAACCCGGATCTCCCGCACCACGGTCGACAACATTAATCAGTCGACTAAAGGGTCCAACCCGTTAGTCAAGGGCTAGCGAGTCTATTTATCCGTGCACGTTACACTATGATAAAGAAAAACAACTTTTGAATAAGGTGAAAAAGAGGGGTACTGGGTTACATGAAATGAAGTTAACTTTTTAACAAGTCCTCCAACCCATACGACCACATAGGTCGTTTGTCCTCTAATACGACCCACGGAAGTTTTTCCTAAATTAGCGCCCCTACCGGCGGCAGGAGATATGCCACAGATACTTTTTGCCTCTGTGCATTGTGGGTTTTTAAAACAATTTGAGAACAATAAAATATGTAGTCAGTGCTTTTTTGTGTTGTTTCACTGTCTTGTATAGTAACTAAGATTGCTATTGGCAGTATGTTTACCTACGAATACCGTTATAAGAGCTAACTTAACATTAGCCAAAAGTTAGAAGGTCAGCTAGCATGGACATTATAACCGCTATGTGACATTAAACTTTGCTTTTATTAATATTCGTTCTCACGAGAGCTTATGGAAGGAGAAAGCTTATTGTTACAGGGAAAGTAACATATTATAATTATGGAGGACCGCAAGGAAGTAGCTTAAAACGTAACTAAGCTGCTTGTACAAACGACCTATGGGGTCGTTTTTTGGCGGAGGACAGTCTCCTTTTTAACTAAGGTCAGGAGCTCGGCTATGCCTCAACCACTCCTCTAATTACCTGGCCAGCCTACATAAACCTGATCAACCCATGCAGCACGGTTTGTCTCCATTCTCGCAATGACAGACTGAGCTTCGTGCCTGCGCTTGATCGCATTAATTCAAAACAGACTAACGCTATCTCGGAAACTAAAACAAAAACCAACCCACCATGGTACCCGAACTTCAAATCAATTCATCCGATTCAGGTGACTATCTACCCGACAGCGATTCCTCTCCAGTCAGGTTATTCTCACAGCAATCAGACCATAGTCAATCTTCACACCAAAGTCGCTTGCGCTCTACGATACACATTACTCAGCCCCGCAGACACCCCCATCCAAGCTCACCTAATGAGATCTCTCCAACTCTGACTCAGTCCCAGCTTTCTGTCTTCCATCCACGAGGCCTAGGACCCATGGTTGTGACAGACATATTATACATGATAGCTGGCTTGGTCGCTCTCCTCATTGGCGGCCTCCCTCACGGCCAACTCCTGATAGCCCTCTTTGGTGACTCGAGGCACACCTCGGGCTCCTCCATTTCTTACTGGTCTACCCCCCCCCCCAAGCACCCAGATATTTTTTCTACATGTAACAATCTTTTAACTCTAACCACAGCAATGCAACCCCCGCAACCAGCTTCATCAATCAATCGCCCTTCTCCTGTCCCTCCAGCTTTAAGCCAGCAAATCCTGTCTGGTAACTATGTAGATCTAGCCCTGCTCCTTCAGCCCTACCTCACCAATATTAGCCAGCCCAGGGAACTGCAGACTAGCCAAGGCTTAATGCAGTTTAGTCATTCAGTTCATTCTCAGTCAAAAGACCTCAGTCCCACCAAATTTGCTCCCTCTGCCGAGACATAATCTGCTCAGCGTGTCCAGACTGAAGGTCTGAGCTCGACAACTACCTCTCGGTCTTTCTTTACGCTTCGGAGGGACAGACTTTACAGCTATCATGTCTTTTTCACTACCCAGGCAGCAGGGCGTTTACAACAGTTTAACCAAGGGACTTACTTGGGCACTTTAGATTCAGAAATTAACTGCCACATTTTTGCAGCTCGTACATCCCTCTCCTGTGAGGTATGTGGACTCCCCTCACATCCAGGCACAGCATGCACTGTCATTGCCCCACTTGGTTCACGCCCCTCCTCTTCATGCAATACCTCAGTATTTAGCCACTTACCTCCTGCAGCACTGCCTCCTCCAATCATCCCCAACCCCATCAACATATGGTTCACAGTTAATGTTCCCATCCCCAAGGGCATTGACAAACATGGATGGCCAATCCCCTATCAGGGAGGCAGGATGGTGTGAAACAACTTTAATGACCCGGGCTGCTCCCTCTCCAACTGCAGACTCTTGCACAACTGCTCTTTCTGTGGCAGCGCCCATGCAAGAAATAGCTGCCCCCACAATCCAACCACACCAGCAGACTGACTAGCAAAGAACTTTGGTACACCCGTCAAGGTAAAGGCCATAGCCACCACTCTACAAAATCACCCCGATAGAGAGTTTCTCAACTTTCTCATAAACAGGTTCACACATGGTTGCCATCCTGGTATAGAAATTATTCCTGACACTAAGCAGTGGTTCGGCCTGGAGTCGCCTTGTCATGAAAGTGGCGAGGCGTCTCCTTCGAGACTGCCGGCCGGAGAGATGCAGTTGGTGAATGCATGCAGTACGGGGGTGGGTGTTTGAACTACAATAGTGATCGATTGGCCACTAAATTGGGAGAAAAGGGTAAAAATCGGAAATAAATTTAAAGAAATTATCCCTGACACTTTTTATATCTTTCACAATCTTCACTTACTGTCAGGCACTGTTGACCCCTTATTAGCTAAAGAGGTCAAAGAGGGATTCATGATAGCCCCATTTCAAAATCCACCTTTCCCAGTTGTCCGCATCAGCCCTATAGGCATCGCCACTCGGAAATATTTTTGTAAAAAGATGTTAATCATTGACTTATCTTCTCCTCATGGCACACATGTTCCAAGCATCAACAGCGTCATTCCATCTCCAGATTTTTCCATGCAGTATGCAACCATCGACCACGCCATCACCCCCATCTGTTTGGCAGGCCATGGTGCTTGGCTCTCCAAAGCAGACATTACTAATGCTTTCAAAGTCTTGCCATTCATCCAGACTTCTGGTGTTTCTTTTGAGTTTTCTGGAAAGGAGCTTATTACTTCGCTGTAAGCCTCACCTTTGGCTGTAGTAGCAGACCTAAGATCTTTGACTCCCCTTCAGTAGCCTTATGTTGGATCCTCACCAGCAACCACAGACTCCATTATGTTCTCCATCTTCTCGGAGCCTTACACTTCCATAGAGTTTTTAGGCATCTACCTGGACTCCATCTCCTTCCAGGCATCTCTGCCCCCTGAGAAAATACAGCTCATCACACAGTTTCTGTTGAACTATCTGCTCGCAAACAGATGTACAAAGTGGCAACCGATAGCCCTTCTCAACCACCTCAACTATGCTATACTCATAATCCCCCAAGGGAAACGCTTCCTATCCAACCGCAGCCATTCTCTCTCTCCACAACAGAGACATGCTAGAGCACACATGCAAATGGAAACGTGCCTCTGGCACCAATTCTTGTCTTCTTGGAATGGCATTTCTTTTTCTACAATGACTGTCACTAAACCCGACGACATTCAACTTTATTCCAATGCAGCTCCTTCCATATTCTTTGGTGTTTACTACGGCAGGAGATGGTTTGCTTCCAAGTGGCCCTCAGAGGTAATTTCTCTTGACCCACAGTCCATTCCCCCCTCGTCTGCGCTCCATGAGCTATACCCCATCAAAATAGCTGCCATTCTTTGTGGGCATGAATGGTCTAGGAAGACTATACTCAGCCACTCAGACAACGCCGCAGTAGTAGAGTTCATAAACAAAGGTCAATCTCCAGCAATTATGCAGTTCCTACGCAGACTCACCTTAATCTCCAACCAACACCAGTTCCTCCTCCGTGCAGCTCATGTCCCCGGGCATCACAAATATATTGCTGATTCATTGTCTTGCTTCTGCTTCCAGAAATTCAGACTCAGTTCAATACAAATCAGCCTCCACATTTAATTAGCTCTGCAGCTGGCGAACCTTTCAAATGTTTGCATGAAGTCATCCTTAACAGCCTTGCCCCACGCACACTCTCAGCCTACCTAACCGGCTGGAACTATTTCAAGGCACATCTCACCACCTACCAACTGTCCTTTCCCTCACTAGACATCATACAACTTTATCACGCATGCCCATTCCACTCTAAAAATCTGCTCCTCCACAATCCAGACTTACTTGTTGGCAATCAACTTTTTCTTCAAACTGGTCACTGGCAACCACTGTCCCTCTATCTCCCATTCCCATGTGTCCATGCTTCTGAAAGGCTTGCAAAAACAAGAAACTCCCCTCTCTGCAAAACGCTTGTCACTCACATCTGATCTTCTCAGCCGCTGCATTCTTTCACTACGCTCAGGCTACTCATCTCCCTTAGTCCACCTAATCTTAGAATCCATGTTCTTGCTGGCCTTTTTTGGCTTCCTACGATGCCCTGAATTGGCGCCAAGTTCTTCTACCTATAATCCATCTTTTCATCCCAGTCTGTTAGTCATCACTATTCACACTACAGACTCTGTCATATTCACACTCCGGAGAAGTAAAATTGACCAATTAGGAGCTCAATTTCCCATCTACATCTTTTATCTAGACTCTCGTACTACAGATGCGATGTTTGTTTTGAGAATGTTGATTGAAAACTATAGAGAAGGCCAGAAGAAGTTACATTTTGTCTTCTTGGATTTAGAGAGAGCATATGACAGGGTGCCGAGAGAGGGGGTGTGGTATTGTATGAGGAAGTCGGGAGTTGCAGAGAAGTATGTAGGAGTGGTGCAGGATATGTATGAGGGAACTGCGACAATGGTGAGGTGTGCAACTGGAATGGCAGATGGGTTCAAGGTGGAGGTAGGATTACATCAAGGATTGGCTCTGAGCCCTTTCTTGTTTGCACTGGTGATGGAAATGTTGACGGACGAGATCAGGCAAGAGTCTCCATGGACTATGATGTTTGCGGATGACATTGTGATCTGTAGTGAGAGTAGGGTGCAGGTTGAGGAGAGCCTGGAGACGTGGAGATATGCACTGGAGAGAAGAGGAATAAAAGTCAGTAGGAGCAAGACAGAATACCTATGCGCTACTGAGAGGGAGGACAGTGGAATGGTGAGGATGCAAGGAGTAGAGGTGATGAAGGCATATGAGTTTAAATACTTGGGGTCAACTGTCCAAAGTAATGGGGAGTGCAGGAGAGAGGTGAGGAAGAGAGTGCAGGCAGAGTGGAGTTGGTGGAGAAGTGTGTCAGGAGTGATTTGTGACAGAAGGAAGGGTACCAGCAAGAGTTAAAGGGAAAGTTTACAAGATGGTTGTGAGACCAGCTGTGTTATATGGTTTGGAGGCAGTGGCACTGATTAAAAGACAGGAGGCGGAGTGGAGGTGGCAGAGTTGAAGATGCTAAGATTTTCATTGGGAGTGGCGAGGAAGGACAGTATTAGGAACGATTATATTAGAGGGACAGCTCAGGTTGGATGGTTTGGAGACAAAGCAAGAGAGGCAAGATTGAGATGGCTTGGACATGTGTGGAGGAGAGATGCTGGGTATATTGGGAGAAGGATGCTGAATAGGGAGTTGCCAGGGAAGAGGAAAAGAGGAAAGCCAAAGAGGAGGTTTATGTATGTGGTGAGGGAAGACATGCAGGTGGCTGGTGTGACAGGAAGTTGCAGAGGACAAGAATAAATGGAAATGTATGAGCCGCTGTGGCGACCCCTAATGGGAGCAGCCGAAAGTAGAATAGTAGTAGTAGTAGTAGATTCCTCTACACTGTAGATGCAGCATTGAACAGCAGATGTGATGAGAGCAGCAAAAACCAACTGCATGTTTTACAAAGACATAGCAATAATTACAGTAATATTACCCATCTGCCATTTTTTTAAGATCATTATAAACGAGGTGAACATGTGGTGATGTTCACAGGCTAAGATGGGATATGATATTAGATAAAATGCTTTCCAGGGAAAAGCTGGAATAGACTTGGAGTTGTGAACTGGCCTGGATTGACTGAAACCTATTAAAATAGCAGGATTTTGAGGTGAAAGAGGTTTTATTGACAACTGAGATAACGCTAATAATTTATATGGTGACGTTATGTCACAGTATGTCTGGTTCATGGCTGTAATGTCCACCAGCAACATCACACAGACATGATGAACAGACATTAAAGTTTTAGATTATTTATTTATTTATTTTTTACTTCAGTCGAGTCAGGTAGTGATCCAAGAAGTGTTTGCATTAATGAGTATACAGTGTGACATGATTAAATATGTGTTTTACACACACACACACACATATTATATATATATATATATATATATATATATATATATCGGTTTCGTTTAATGGCTGGGAGAGCTAGATGGATCGGCTGGGAGAGCGGGGCAGGCTAAGCTAACTGCTAGCCCATGTAGACCGGCAGTTCCGATAATGCCACGATAACACCGAGGGCGGTCTGGTGGCAGCCTCACCTAGTGTCGATTGTGCAGTGTTTTTGTCTGCGTCTGCATTTGTGTTGTCATGTGGAGTGCGGGGAGGTGTGTCGAAGGTGTCTGGCTGGGAGAGCTAGCGTTTGGATCGACTGAGGGAGCTTGGTCTGCTGCGTCCTGTGGGCCCAAAGTCCACGACCCTGACCGGAACTGTGCCTGAAGAGGAAACACCGAGGGCGGTCTGACAGGACGCGGAAGCGGGGCAGACTAAGTTAACTGTTAGCCCATGCAGACCGTCAGTTCCCACAGTCATCCTGACTGGCCTTCGTTCTCTTGGACAGCAAACAATTTTAATTGTGTTGCAAATTTACTAAATAGACTGTGTTGTTGACTGTTTGTGTTTTTTTGTTTGTTTTTTTGCTTTGTTCTCTCTGGTTTTGTATGTTTTTGATGGTGTCGTTTTTGGGATGTTTTGGATATGTGCTTTTGTCTTTTGTGTTGCCCTGCTGTGGGCTGGGAGAAACGAAATTTCGTCTCTTTTGTGTACACAAGTACATGAATGAGATGACAATAAATTGTTCCTGATTCCTGATATATTTCTTTCATGTATGGATTGAAATTGCTGAAAAGACGAAGTGGGGTACAGAAAAAAACTACCCAGTGGGCGGAAGTGGTTCATGTATTTAAAGTAGTCATGTAAATTTTAACTCTGAAGTGTTTAGAATCAGAATCATGTTTATTGGCCATGTAGGTTTACACTACATAGAATTTGACTCCGGTTTCGTGGCTCTCTCAGTGTACTTAACATAGGATAACAACACTGCAGTACAACAATCTTCAGATATATACACAAGGATTGACTTATACAGGCGGAATAAGAGGTGATAAAGTGCAATGGTGCACAGAAGAATACATTCATTCGTTCATTTGTTCATTCATTCGTCTTCAGCCGCTTCTCCTGGGTCGGGTGACGGTGGCAGCAAGCTAAGTAGAGCACTCCAGACGTCCCTCTCCCCAGCAACACCCTCCAGCTCCTCCTGGGGGATCCCAAGGCCAGATTGGACATGTAGTCCCTCCATTAAGTTCTGGGTCTACCCCAGGGTCTCTCCCAGTTGGCCGTGCCTGGAAAACCTCCAAAGGAAGGTGCCCAGGAGGCATCCTAATCAGATGCCCGAACCACCTCAACTGGCTCCTTTCGATGCGAAGGAGCAGCGGCTCTACTCCGAGCTCCCTCCAGATGTCCGAGCTCCTTACCCTATCTCTAAGGCTGAGCCCAGACACCCTACAGAGGAAACTCATTTCAGCCGCTTGTATCCGCGATCTCACTACCCAAAGCTCATGACCATAGGTGAGGGTTGGAACGAAGATTGACTGGTAAATTGAGAGCTTTGCCTTCCAGCTCAGCGCCCTCTTCACCACAACGGTCTGGTACAACATCCGCATTACCAATGATGCTGCACCAATCCGCCTGTCAATCTGCCGCTCCATCCTCCCCTCACTTGTGAACAAGACCCCGAGATACTTAAACTCCTTCACTTGAGGCAACAACTAATCCCCAACCCGGAGGGAGCAATCCACCATTTTCCGGTAGATGACGAATACATGATACAGAGAATAATACAAATAAACCATGCAATACATTATTTGATATATTCATTTTTATGTAAATATCCTTGTAGAAACAGTATGATAAATAACATTCACAAGTGTATTTCCACACTTTAATGATGCATGTTAGTTCAGGAAGACAGCGTTGGAGTAGAAAGAGAGAGAAATTTTCACCTGTTGGATACAGCAACAAATGGCTGCAAGTCAGCTTGGACACGGGCGCCATGTCCAGAATACCTGCAGTTGACATTGGTACATTGTTCTGTATTCTTCTGAGTTTGGTTGCTCTGGTGAAGGTATAACATACTATGCTAAAATGCCGTAAGTTCTATCATCCATCCATCCACTATCCGAACCACTTATCCTGCTCTCAGGGTTGCTGGAGCCTATCCCAGCAGTCATTGGGCGGCAGGTGGGGAGACACCCTAGACAGGCCGCCAAGCCATCACACACACACACACACACACACACACACACACACACACACACACACACACACACACACACACACACACACACACACACACACACACACACACACACACACGCACACGCACGCACACACACATTCATACCTAGGGACAATTTAGTACAGCCGATCCACCTGACCTACATGTCTTTGGAGTGTGGGAGGAAACCAGAGCACCCGGACACAGTGAGAACATGCAAACTCCACACAGAGGACGAACCGGGATGACCCCCAAGGTTGGACTACCCCAGGGCTCAAACCCAGAACCTTCTTGCTGTGTGTTTGCATGTAAATCAGGATTCAAGGTTGTAGTGTACGGGCCTAAAAGCAAAACATCAGAGAACAGAGCAATAGTTTAACGGATACTTCTACTCACTTTGTGTTACTAATACACACACACACACACACACACACACACTGCATGGATTATGAGTCAGTTGCTGCCCTTCATGCTTTGCAGAGCAAGCGTCTGATGGTCTCCGAACCCGCGACTTGACTTGACTTGACGTCCAGCAGCAGAGCCCTGTGTGCTGATACACATCACAACACCACTGTCCCACCCTGACGAGGACAACAGATTTCAGAATAAGAGCTCGTGACAGTGAAAACTTCTGAATGAAGGATAAAGTAATAAATGTTTAGGCTTCTCGTCCCAGAAAGTGCGTTTGCTCGTGGGTGCCTTGGCAACACGGAAAGACAGAGAGGAAAGGAAAATTGATTCCCTGTAATCATCTTTTGTCATCTTTTGTCAGCACTTGACTCCACTTTCACCCCACTCTCCAATCATGTTCTTTAAAGCATGTGAAGTCTCCTTTTATGCTTTTTTAACTTTGTTTACTTGGCCTTCCCCTGTTATTTAAATTTGGCTTTTATTTATTTTTGGCATGGGTTTTCCAAAGGCGTACAATAGGGAGCTGGAATCACCGCACTGCAACACTGTGAGTAGCCCGTCTGGTCGCACACACTCACGTGCACCTCCCCCGTTTTCAAATAATCTCAGTTCAATATGCAAACATCCTATAGAGCTCGCCCGATGGTGTTGAACTCAGAACGGGTTTACACCCCCACAGTGGGGACGAGCTGGAGGCTCAGAATAACTGCGCCCAAGTCCGACAACAGGAAGTGAATGCGGCGTGACTGCAGGCCAAACGCTTAATTGGCCATCTACAGGAATTTCTGTTGTGGCAAGCTAATTGACTGGAAACTCCCTTGTGTTTTATCAACACGGAGAAGTGCCACCGGGTCGATAACTAGCCAGCCTTGTAAACCGATCTATAACCGATGGCCAATTTGAAACACATGTTATTGGCTACTTTACGATAGGCACTCCCCAACCCCACCCCGAATGCCCACCCTACTCCATCCACTTCACAGACACGTCCACACTTCAACTTTCTGTTTCAAGAAAAAAAAAGTTGTTTCTTTTAGAAACCTGTAGTATGTGTTTAAAAGAGGCATCTGTACATGTTGTCATTTAAATACGTTGGGTTGAACAGACAGTGTAAACAGCTGATGCCCCAGACTAGATGCGTGAAAAGCTTTCAACAAGGGAGCAAACCGTTATTCAGAAAAAGAACAGCGTTTTCACTTTTGACAAATGAAATTATGATGGAGAAAGTCAGTGTGCTTGGCAAGTCTTGATCAAAACCAGCTGCCAATTAACTTAATGACTGAACCAATCACGTTCAATTAGGGGGAGTCTATGAGCTGTCAGTCACACCCCCGGACCACTCATTAAAAAAAAAAAAACCACTGGCAGATAATGATCACTTTAGGAGCTATGGCTCTGTCTCTGTGATCCTTATCTGGCAGCTCCTGCAGATAGGCTGCGGTATCAAAGGGGTCACCTCGACTCCTGCAATCCATCCTCAGCCTTCTGCCCTGCACCGCTGACAAATGGCTTCAAACAGAAATGTAGGAAACCAGGGAAAGCTATTCTGTCATGTGAGCCCATAGAGAGATTATTAGAGAGAGAGAGAGAGAGAGAGAGAGAGAGAGAGAGAGAGAGAGAGAGAGAGGGTAAAAAGAAAGAACAAAAGGAAGACGGAGTAAGAGAAATGAACCAAAACAAAAGAAAAGAGTGAAAAACCACTCTCCCTCCATTCTGTTGTTACCTCAGTTCGGGGCCTACTGTAATCCCCGGAGGAGCTGCTATCTGGCAGAAGTGGCCTGTCAGGCCGCCCAGCTCCCGCGGTCAGTGTCTTTGACCCCCAGATGATAACACTCAGCCTGGCCTTACAGAATAGGCCCCTTTAAGTGATCCATTAGCGTCCCATCCCCGGGAGTGGACCCGCTGGTGTCTACTGAAACTTGCCAGGAAGCCTTGAAGGAAAACAGCATGGCAGACATGCAGTGAGATCAAAGACGAAGCCCCCTCCTCCTCCTCCACCACCTCCCTGTCCCCCCGTCTCTCTCTCTCCCCAAAACCTTCTCTTCAGGATCCTTTCCTGCTCTATCATATATATCCCCTCCCACCTCACTTTTTCTTTTCCTTCTCCCTATTCAGCCGTCTCTCTCTCTCTCTCTCTCTCTCTCTCTCTCTCTCTCTCTCTCTCTCTCTCTCTCTCTCTCTCTCTCTCTCTCTCTCTCTCTCTCTCTCTCTCGCAGTTTCTTTCTCCTACTCCTTGGGAATTTTTTCTACCCACCCTTCTACTGATTTCGCCCATGCGCCCCTCTTTTTCTCTGTCTTCATCTATAGCTCTTTTCCTCCTCCACAGGAGTCTCTTCTTCCTGTCTGCTCCCAGCATCCTCTTGGCCCTCTCTTTTCTCTTTATTTCGCTCTCTTTCTGTCTCTGTGCTTTTCTTCAATTCTACTCTGCTCCTCTTATCTTCCCCAGCTCTTTCTCTCTCTCTCTCTCTCTCTCTCTCTCTCTCTCTCTCTCTCTCTCTCTCTCTCTCTCTCTCTCTCTCTCTCTCTGAGTGCATGCTGGGAGTTTGGTGGTGGAGAGTTTGGTAAGTTTGGCTGAGAGTCTTTGACTTTTTCTTGATTTTTCTTCTTTTTTCTAATGTGTTTATAGTATGGTTGCTTTGTACTTGTGGTTGTTCTTACTGTAATTTGGTTTATGTTCAATGGTTGTTTTTGCCGGATGGTGAACCATACTTCTTGGCGGGCATGGTGTCCTTTGAGATGCCATCCCAGTCTTTGAGGCAGGGAGTGTGGGTAGTATCGTGGCCCAGTACCACGGTGGAGCAGGTGCTGTTGGCGGGGGGAGGACAGGTAGGGCATGGAAAAATCTCATATTCTTCATGCATGAATAAAACAGCGGTTTTATTTATGAAGGAACAGGGGTTTGTTAACTAGCTAATAGAAAACGGCTTTCTTGTAAACGATGAGTTTACACTAGTTTCTCTGCTGGTGGTGCCTTCCACCCAGATCACCAGGACCAGAGTCCCTCCTTTTATTTCCAATACTAGTGCAAGAACTGAAGTGCTTTGGGAGGTTTGTGAATGGATTCCAGACAGTGAGTCTGGGCTGTAAGGACACCAAATTCTAACATGTTCAGTATCTGTGAAGACAAGTGTTCATGTATTTGGACTCTTGACTCAAACACTGGATATCTCTTTCCGTGTTAGCATGAGGAGGGTCTCTGCTCTATGCTAGCTCCAGGAGTATGAAGTGTTTTGAGCATGGAGATGTGGGCCACAAGCGAATCGCTTGTCCCCGTAGACAGCACCCAGCGGCGTCCACTGCGGCTGATGTGGCTGACAGTGGGGAGGGGAGCAGGCAACAGGCCGGTGTAGCTGACAGCGGGGAGGGAAACGGCTCTGCAGCAGATGTGGCAGACAATGGCAGGCAACTTGCTGCTGCGGCGATGTGGCTTACAGTGAGCAGTGGGCGGTGGATGCTGCCCAAGGCTGCTCCCCTTGTATGGGGTGAGGCTGGTGGTTCCGTGGTCGGAGCCACCAGTTCGTGTGGCTCTGTATCTAAAGATAATTTATCAGGGGAGGTTGAGGCTCAACGTTGTGGTCAGGACAGTGCAGAGGTATGATGACATGGGGAGGTCAGAGTGTTTTGCAGTACAGGAGGAGGCTGAGATGCTGCAGGTTAGCCTGGACAGTGAGGCAGAGGAGCAGGTGATGAAGCCTGCTGGTTGCCATGGTAATTTGACTGACATGGACTGGGAATCTGAAGCTGAATCTGACAGTGTTTCTGTAGTAGCCGACAGTGTTTCTCAGAATGTAAATTTGTATTCATTAGAGGAGTTTAATGGATTTCTGGATGACACATTTGGTAAAAGATTACTTTCCTGATGTTGAAAATTTATTCAGTCAGTTATTACTCTTCAAAAAGTTGTTGGGTTGGATTTAGATTACCGGATAGCACAAATTAGTTTTTTTTTTTTTTACCAGCAATACACATACAATTCCACAGCTAACATTAAGGGAGCTGTACAGGAGTTAGAAGAAGATATATGAGAATATGAGACCTAGAAGATGTCTCTGTCTCACAAACTGATCAGCAGAATAAAGATCTCTTACACTGTAAAAGACAGAAGCTGAACTCCTTCCTAGAAGAGAGAGCCAAAGGAGCTTTAGTCTGAGCACGCTTCACTTGACTGCAGGACATGAATGCACCAACCACTTTCTTCTTTAATATAGAGAAGTAGTTGGTTCGAAAAAACAAAAACAAATTGTGTGTCTTTGTTTCTCTGATGGAAAGGTGACCACAGTGCAGTGGACTGCTACACAGACTTTTTCAGGGTAGACAGCTGTGATTGTGGACTCTGCTGCAGAGCTTCTGCAGGACCTTCCTCAGCTGAGTCTAGAAGAACAGGATAAACTGAGCTTGGACATAGCTCTGGATGAACTGACTGCTGTTGTGTCTCAGATGGTGTCAGGCAAGGCTCCATGAATAGATGGTTTACCATCCACCTTTTTTAAAGACTTCTTGAGTGTTTTGGCACTGGATCTTCTGGACATTTGAAAGACTTTTTTTTTTTAGGGACACTTCTCTCTCTGCTGCCTAAGAGGGGAGATTTAGCCCTTTAAAAAACTGGAGACCAGTAGCTCTTTTATGCACAGACTATAAAACTCTCCAAAATTTTATCAAACAGACCGAAAATATTTATTGGACTGTTGATTGGTGCAGATCAGTCTTATTGTGTTCCAGACAGGTCTATGCTGAATAGTTTATTTTTAATAAGAGGTGTGTTTGATATCTTTAAAATATATAACATAAATGTTGGTATTATATCTATTGACCGACCAAGAGAAGGCCTTTGACTGTGTAGATGATGATGTTCTCTTCTCTACCTTGCAGGCTTTTGGTGTGTTGGGTGGCGCTTGTTGTGTCGTGAAGGTGGGGGGATGGTTGAGCTGTCCCGTGCCAGTTAGAAGGGGGATCAGGCAAGGCTGCCCCATCTAAGGCCAGCATTGCAGCATCACCATTGAACCTCTCCTGTGCAGGTTGACGGGCAGGCTGAAGGGTCTCTGTCTGCCAGAGCTTGCTCAAAGCCCACCCGTTGCTGTATCAGCATATGCTGATGACGTTAATGTGTTTTTCCAGGGAGAGAGAGATGTCTCGCATTTAAAGAAAGCCTGGTCTTATATGAAAAGGCTTCTTTGGCCAAGGTTAACTGGGGAAAAAGTGTTTGATGGACCAGTGGAGCATGGGGCGCACTCCTGGTCTTCCTGGGAACCTTAGATGGGGAAAAAGCGGTGTTAAAATACTAGGAGTAAACTTAGGAAGTGAGGACTTTCAGAGACAGAACTGGGAGGGAGTGCTAGAGAAGTTGTCTAAATGGAAATGGTTGCTACCCCAGCTGTCCTACTTGGGAAGAGCGCTGATAGTTTAAAAACCTGGTTGCCTCATCTCTGTGGCACAGACTCACTGTTTTAGTGCCACTATCAGGCACGGCTGCGGGTCATTGCTGGTTGGCTCCTGCTCGGCTCCTTCTTAGGAAAGCTTGGGTGGCTTGTGTTGGATAAACAGCTTTTTCTGCTGAGATCATCTGAAGCTGACCTGACAGGACTTACAACTTTTTACAGCTCAGTAGTTGATGCCTGGCAGATGCTGAAGGTCACTCAGACCCCTGACCCTAGACCAGTAAAGTGGCTTTTTGAGAAGCTGCTGTTTTATAATGACTTCCTTACAAATACCATCTTTTCCTCAGCAACAGTAAGGACCAAGTATTTTGAGGGTGGCATCACTAAACTGGGCCATCTTACAAAAACATCAGTGGAAACACTTAGTGGCATCACTACCATCGGGTCTTCCAAAGTGCTGAGGAGGGTTGTGGAGGAAGTCTGGGAATCCCTGTCTGGGCCACTGAGAGCGTTTGCCAAAAATTGTGCTCTAGCTGATCATTGGAATGATGACAATGAGTAGGTTTTCCCCTCCCTGATTGTCAGTCCTGTTGTTTATGTGTGGTGAGGGGGAAGCAGACTGCTTATTTCCCTGAAAACGCGAGTGTTGGGCAGTTTCAGCTCTTTTGAGAAGAAGCAGCTTTATCACAGCTGTGTGAAAGTGCTCAACCGTCGCTCTCTTGCTGAAGTCAAGGAGTCGAGGTGGGCTAAGGTTTTTGCTTTAGACTGCACCCCTAAAGGCAGGTGGAGGGTCCTGTATAAGCATCCTGTTGAGAAATGGATGGCTGACCTCCAGTGGAGGATTATATATGGAGCAATGTCATGATCAGACACAGAGCTCACCTAGATCCAAGTGCTAGGGAGGAATGTCCTTTCTGTACACAAAGGGAAACCTTAGAGCATTAAGTGGTCTCTGGTCCTCGATTAGTGGGCTTATTTTAGAGTACTGCAGGAATGGGTGGAAGCTTTGGGAGAGAAAGTCTGTATGCCCTTGTTTGTTTTTGGGCCAAAATATGCAGTGAGAAGAAGACTGTTTCTGTTCCTAGTCAATTTATTTTTTTGTTTGGAACTGCTAAGCTGGCGATCTGGAAGACCAGGGAGAATAAGATGTTAGGTCAGGGCTGGACTGATGTGGCGCAGAGTCTGAAGGGTTTGGTGGCGTCTTGTCAAAGGATAGAGCACGCTTTTCACACCCTGACCAGTAATCTGGACTCTTTCAGGGCTCTTTGGGGGGTTAAGACAGGTTTTACGTTCGCTGACGGAAGATGGGTCACTTGTTCTTAATTTTCTATTTATAATGGTGTGTGTGTGTGTGTGTGTAGCACTGTAGATGTTGACAGTTGACTAGGATCAGTTTTAGGTTTGTAGGAGCAGTTTATAACTAGCATCAAATGATTGCAGACCACAGACCAGGGAATAAAGTTGGAACTGCCGGCTTGTTTTTATATAAAGAATTGTAAAAATAGACAGAGAAACATACACAATTACACAATAACACAGTGAGAATGGATAAATTCCTTGAAACCTCTTGGTTTATGATTTAACCCTTATTAGACCACTATTTTGACAGATAATTTAGATAGATATTTTAGTTCTAACTTAGGATCCTTTTAATTCTAATTTGAAGTTATCTCTTGTTTGAGTTGACAAATTATGTTAATTTGTTTGTTTTATGTTCTATTTTGTTCCATTAGGCCTTTAAGTTTCAGTTCTAATTTCCACTAACCTAAGTTAATTAACCAGTAAATCAGAATGCCAAAAGTAACACACAATTGCATTACCCCATGAACAGTATGAACGAGTAATAAACTCAGCCGATACTGCAATTAACAATACAATATCAGATCAAAAATCAAAATCAATAATCAATGTAGGCTATAATCCGTCTTTTTTGGAAAGTCCGTTGTTGCTCCAATGAGTCCAACTGCGTTTTGCAGTAACAAACTGGAAATTTCAGCCCTACCACAATCCAGGTGCTCGAATCTGTAGGCTATTGTCCTGAGAATAAGCTGTCTGAATCCGCAGACAGACCACATGGATCCAGCAGGTCTTCTATAGGTGGCTCGCCATCTTGTTTCCAGCTTGGATAAGAAACATCAAGCGCGATCTTCCCAATCCAAGAAAAAACCTGGCCTGCATTATAACAGGCATATCACACATGCAAAGGCATTAGTTTACATATCTCTCAATAAAATAATCAAAAGAAAACAACAGAAGTACCGACTGACATAGTCAATCTACCAACCGCTAAAACGTGACGCAGTTTAATTTCTGTGCTAATACACCATGCCGCTGCGGCCCAGCTGGAAGTAGCCAGCCCATCAACTGGGTTTGCACAAAAGAAAAACACATTCTGAATTCAGTTTACAAAAGAAAAACGTAGCTCCTCAATAACCTTTACACAAATTATGATCTACAACATAACTGAGTTACTTATAGCTTTAACTAGCCTATGCGCACAGACATTGAAAACGGAAAAGTTCGGCTAGTTAGCAATTGACTCCCCAAGTCCTGGATGACACTCGGACACAACACAAAACCCAGGGCCCGGAGAACGACCGGACCAACAAAATACTCAATTTGGATAAAGAAAGAACCAATTGTAGCTCACTGCTATTTCAAAGTAGACTCTCCTAGCTCTCGTCCCAGTGGCTTCTCTCAAGCGTTTGCCTGGCGTTCTGAAACCCAGCCAGCTCTGGGACGTCCTCCCTCTCAAGCAAGGCAGCTGATTGGCCAATCAGCACTGCACGCGTTGCGTTTTAAGAAATAACAATCTGAACCAACAATATGAATATGCATGTGTTGGTACCATGAATTACGGTTCACTATTTATTTGCAAAATGAATAATTATGATTATTTATTTATTACGATTCAACTGTAATTATATGTAGGTTATTTTAACCTGGGTTACGTGTGTGTGTGTGTGTGTGTGTGTGTTTGTTTTGTGCGAATGATTCGATGGAGCCACAACAATGATGCCTGAGAATGTTTTTTACCATAGCAGAAGTTGTTTCAAAAGTCTCTCTCTCTCTCTCTCTCTCTCTCTCTCTCTCTCTCTCTCTCTCTCTCTCTCTCTCTCTCTCTCTCTCTCTCTCTCTCTCTCTCTCTCTCTCTCTCTTTCTGTGTCTTATAAACCACTCTCACCCAATCTGATGTCACTATCCACCTCTCTTCTTCTTTTCCTGATATCAAGCGTCCTCCCTCCTCAGTCCGCCCTCGCTGCTTGTCCCGCTGACACGCCTCTGTCCCCCCGCTGCTGGGTTCGGTTAGCGGCTGCTCTGCAACGGGTCAGCTTGTAACGCCATCAATTAGTCAGCGACTGCGGCCTGTTCATGTGACGGGTCCAGCAGGAAGGTCCGTGAGGTACCGGCTGTCAGAGAGAGATGGGCTGAGGAGGACTGATGTGATGTCTGTGGGAAAAGAAGCCTGTACGCCGTGTACCTTTGTGGATTCTACCCTGTGGTTTAGGTCCCTACGGTAATGTGGTGAAAACCCGAGAAGATGAGAAGAAGGTTCGGGAGGGGGAAAGAAAAACTAAAAGAGAGGGAAAATGTTTGATATTGAAATTTTGCTGGAGACGCCTTTCTTTGTATGTACTGGATTTCAGTCCTCCTCAGTAGATATTATAAAGAACCACATTCTTCTGAGATACTGTGGCAGTGTTTTTATTTACGTTAAAATATGTTTAAAAATCTTTCTATTATTCTAATATTGTTTTTTTTTTTTAGATTCCCCCCCCCCCCTTTTCTTTTTTTTTCTCCCCAATTGTACTTGGCCAATTACCCCACTCTTCCGAGCCGTCCCGGTCGCTGCTCCACCCCCTCTGCCGACCCGGGGAGGGCTGTAGACTACCACATGCCTCCTCCCATACATGTGGAGTCACCGGCCGCTTCTTTTCACCTGACAGTGAGGAGTTTTGCCAGGGGGACGTAGCGCGTGGGAGGATCACGCTATTCCCCCCAGTCCCCCCTCCCCCGAGCTGACCAGAGGAGGCGCTAGTGCAGCGACCAGGACACACATTCCACATCCGGCTTCCCACCTGCAGACAACGGCCAATTGCGTCTGTAGGGACGCCCAGCCAAGCTGGAGGTAACACAGAGATTCGAACCGACGATCCTCGTGTTGGTAGGCAACGGAATAGACCGCTATACTACCCAGACGCCCATGGCCTATTCGTCTGATTTTCAAGTATGACACCGCCATGCACTTCAAGAACCCACACAGCCCAGCACGTTCACATATTTACACACACACACACACACACACACACACACACGGCATTACCTACCCACTAGCATCCAGCAGTCAGCATGTACAAAGTGATGGGACGAGTGGTGCTCACCATGCACGCGGACCTGCCATGAGGCCAGAGCCTAGTTGTCATCAGGGTCGGCACACAGGGTGCATCATCCGATACACAAGACGTGACCGCGGTGTGTTTCCCCTGACGAGGCGGCCCCCCGCGGTCTGCAGCCCTCCAGCATGTCAGCCTTTCAGGGCCCTCACAAGCCCTCGTCTGTGGCTGGCGGCTTAGCTTTTCCCATGGGCGACCGGACACAGGGAGAGGGTCAAACAGACAGGGAGAGATGGGGCAAGGGAAGACGAGAGAGACGGACAAAGGAAGAAGCACTGTGGCAGAGAGAGAAAGAGAGAAACGGACACACAGGGAGGAAGACGAGGCGAAAGAGGGGATGAAAGGGGAAAGGAAGGCAGGGGGAGAAAGAGGGAGCATGTGTGAGAGAGAGGGTGGAAGACGGTGCCACTTAGAGGGAACTGGAGGAAAAGATGGGGACAGAGCAGACGTGGGAGAAGCAGAGAGGAACACACAGCCAATCGCTTGACGCCTGTCAGCGAGCCCCCGCAGCATCTCTCACTGTCTTCCTCTTAATTACCCGCCATTCCCTCGCAGCCAGGACCCCTCACAAATTACAGCACATTGTCCCCTGCCGATCGGCCTGTCATCACACGGCTCCGTGTTTCAGAGCCCGGATCATTGTGGATGGAGCAGGGCTGGGGGCCATGTGGGGACTCCCCCACACACACACAACACACAATGATTAATGTGTACCTGTGCAATTAAAGTGTATTCGTGTTACACATATACATCTGCGTAGACAAGCACACCCACACACACAGTCTTGTACAAACACGCACACAAAAACACACACAGGCCTGGCCCATTAACTGTGGTGCCAGCTGACTTCATGACCCAGACGGCTTTCTGCCATGTCAGCAAGGCCAAATGACAGTGGCAATTACACACACACACACACAAACAGACACACACACACACACACATAGCAGGAGCGAGTGGAGGAAGGCAGAGGTGCAAAAGGGCACAAGAGGGACAAAGTAAGAGACAAAGACTTGAGAAGAGTCAGCGGCGATGTCCAGTTTGTTGTTTCTTCCCACCTGTTTGTGAGTATCTGACTGTGTGTGTGTATCTTCACCCTGTCAGGCTCGGGCCTCGTCCGCACAAACCTGGGGAAATATGAAAATGCCCTTTCCATATCGAAAACCCGTCAAATGTTTTCCATCCACAATAGAAAGCCCCGTCTTCACCGTCCACAGTCCAGCACCAAACCGGCGTCTTCTGATTCGCCCAGCTTGGACAGCGTCTTGTCGAAGACGTGTCTTCAGTAGTGGAAAACGCTGACTTGGTGTGGATAGAGGGCCGCAGCGGAGAGGTCAGTACACATGTGGTTGCAGACATGGCACCCCTGACTGCCCACGGATGAGGGGAGAAGGTCCACCTGCTGCCGTCCACACGGAAGACCTGCCGCCCTGTCAGAGAAGACCAACGGCTTTTTATTTTCCATGTGATCCGACTCCAGACCAAAGCTCTGATTGAAGAAATATCAATTTCAGTGTCGTACTCAGTTTTCTGCACATATGGGTTATTAAAAAATACGCTTTTGTTAATGATTCAGTATCCTCCGAAATAACATCTGCCTGTGAATACTAGATCATTTGCTTAGCCATGGTCCAGCAAGGAATAACTACTCCACTCTTCTTTTTTTTTTTACTGTACTGCATATTGCATATTTTTACAAAGGCCAGTACTCAGTTCTAGCTGTATTTCTGTGTACGTGTTTTCTATCCAGTGCTATGTGGTTCTTGTTGCAACCTGTCATGTTTGGGTATTGTTTAGCGGAGTCCGGCTGTGTGTATAGTTTCTATTTTCGGCTTGTGTGCAGAATCCCTTGCACACCCCACACAACTAGATGCACAGAACTGACTCTTAAATACTTGTGTGTATATATATATATATGTGTGTGTATATATATATATATGTGTGTGTATATATATATATATATAGTGGCAGCCACGTGCAGGCACATATGTAAAAGGTGATTCTTCAGTTAAGGGAGTTTTTCTGTCCCCGGGGCAGATTTTCAAGAAAAAAAAACTTTTTTTTAAACAATTCTTGTATTTGTTAGAGTTAGAGTTGTGTTAGCTATGAAAAAATAGATTTGTGTCTCAATGATGACATTTTAATACTTTTTCAGTATGTTTAAAATTCAAACGTGGCAGAGTTCCACTGTTTTGGGCTTGTCCCCAACCCAGACTTTTAAACGTCCCCTCTATAATAAAGTAATAAAAATGGTTAAATTCATTAAAGCTTTACTTTGCATTTTCTCATAACGATTTACAGACATTTCAAATTCATATGGTTTATATATGTGCAGTTTGCACAGTTGTATAGTTAAATATCGCTGTCCCCATACATCTGTCATTACGTCACACCCAACATTTTAGAGCAACGACGTGGTTGCCATGGAAACGAGAAGTGCCAGAGGCGCGTGACCAGTCATGGCAGAAGCGCGCCTCTTTCATGTCCACAAACGTAAGTAATGTGAAGCTTTATACGTCCTGACCTGAGAGTATGTTTATTACGCGTCATTACCAAACAAGTTACTAACTGGGGATTTTACTTCAGAAATAACAAACTTCACTTTATTCACGTATATTCATTGTGCATTGTATGCTAGCTAAAAAGTTAGCTTAGCAAGTCTAAGGCTTAGCCAACTTTTTCTCCAAAAAGTGAACATTGTCATTACCAACACGTGTCATTACCATCACGTGTCATTACCAACACGTGTCATTACCATCACGTGTCATTACCATCACGTGTCATTGACATCACGTGTCATTACCAAAACGTGTCATTAATCACATTTTGCTGTTACAACTTTGAAAAAAAAACAAAACATCATAATATCAAACTTATCAAAGCTATGCTAAGATATTTGTTCCAGACCACCTAATAGAGCTGTTGAAAAAGAAAAAAAACAGATTTCAAAAGCCGAAAGTGCCTCAAATTGAAGAATCACCCGTATATGCAATTTATTGTCATTAAAAGCAATGTGCAGGTGTAAAAACGAAATAAGGGACGCGGCTTTGGCCGACATAGTAACACTTCCGGTCGGGCGAACGCTATCGGAAGCAGCAGCCGCTGCTCCCTGGATCTCTGTTGATTTTTGTCGTGGTCTCTGTTGTTCCTTTAGCCAAATGAACAGTAGCGCATTCTTCTGACAGTTTCAGAAACGTTTGCTTGTTTTTATTTTGCGTTTTATCTGACACCCCTGTGTGTTTTGGGCTACCAATTGTTTTATACCTGGCTGCTGGATTCCTCAGCTACTGTCGTTGTACTCCGGAGCCTACATATGGTACAACACCTGCAATAATGTGGACCAATGGGCTACCTATATATATATATATATATATATATATATATATATATATATATATATATATATATATATGTATATATATATATATGTATATATATATGTGCTACTTCACTCTTAAAATAATTTGCTGTTTTTTTATTTATTTTTTTAGGTCAGAAGTAAATTTAGCTTTGTTTCAAATGTTGGATGTATCTTTATGAAGATAAAAGAACTCTTGTTTTTGTTGCACCTTAATGGATTAAGCTGATAGAGTACCTCACCTCACCCTCACCTAGGTTGTCCGTCATGATGCCCCAATAGAGTAAGGTGATAGAGTAAGGCCTGCAGCAGTAGCGTGATCGAGTAAGACCTGCAGCAGTAGAGTGATAGAGTAAGGCCTGCAGCAGTAGAGTGATAGAGTAAGGCCTGCAGCAGTAGAGTGGTAGAGTAAGACCTGCAGCAGTAGAGTGATAGAGTAAGACCTGCAGCAGTAGAGTGATAGAGTAAGACCTGCAGCAGTAGAGTGATAGAGTAAGACCTGCAGCAGTAGAGTGATAGAGTAAGGCCTGCAGCAGTAGAGTGATAGAGTAAGACCTGCAGCAGTAGCGTGATAGAGTAAGACCTGCAGCAGTAGAGTGATAGAGTAAGACCTGCAGCAGTAGAGTGATAGAGTAAGGCCTGCAGCAGTAGAGTGATAGAGTAAGACCTGCAGCAGTAGAGTGATAGAGTAAGACCTGCAGCAGTAGAGTGATAGAGTAAGACCTGCAGCAGTAGAGTGATAGAGTAAGACCTGCAGCAGTAGAGTGATCGAGTAAGGCCTGCAGCAGTAGAGTGATAGAGTAAGGCCTGCAGCAGTAGAGTGATAGAGTAAGGCCTGCAGCAGTAGAGTGATAGAGTAAGACCTGCAGCAGTAGAGTGATCGAGTAAGACCTGCAGCAGTAGCGTGATAGAGTAAGACCTGCAGCAGTAGAGTGATAGAGTAAGGCCTGCAGCAGTAGAGTGATAGAGTAAGACCTGCAGCAGTAGAGTGATAGAGTAAGACCTGCAGCAGTAGAGTGATAGAGTAAGACCTGCAGCAGTAGAGTGATAGAGTAAGACCTGCAGCAGTAGAGTGATAGAGTAAGACCTGCAGCAGTAGCGTGATAGAGTAAGACCTGCAGCAGTAGAGTGATAGAGTAAGACCTGCAGCAGTAGAGTGATAGAGTAAGAGCTGCAGCAGTAGAGTGATAGAGTAAGACCTGCAGCAGTAGAGTGATAGAGTAAGACCTGCAGCAGTAGCGTGATAGAGTAAGACCTGCAGCAGTAGCGTGATAGAGTAAGACCTGCAGCAGTAGCGTGATAGAGTAAGACCTGCAGCAGTAGAGTGATAGAGTAAGACCTGCAGCAGTAGAGTGATAGAGTAAGACCTGCAGCAGTAGAGTGATAGAGTAAGACCTGCAGCAGTAGCGTGATAGAGTACGGCCTGGTTGAGTCGGCAGTGAAGACAGAAGATAACCTGAAATATAAACCCATCCTGCATGCTCGGTGTGTATCGGTGACGTGAGACTCTTAATGGATCATGTTGTCATACGTCTGCTTCCACATTGTGACGGTTGAGTTGGATGTTCATTGGACACGGTGTCCTTCCATGTTGCCCCCATGCTGAGTGTTTTCCTCGACTTCAACCCGCTGTGGCTTTGTTTTTCATAAAGATGATCAAAATAGCTCTGAGCCTGTTTGTAAGTCTGTTTGTGCAAAGTTGCTGTATTAGTCAAAAGTAAAAACATATTGAAAAAACAAACACATAGTAAACTTTAATTGAACACTTTTGCCTTGGGTATCAAGGCTTAACATTTTACTGATCCCCCGTCTTTGGTTGTTACCTACATGCAGGAAAAGCACTAATTAATAATGACTAACATGTGCCTGGTGCAGTGTGGGAGTGGGTGACTGTGGCGTTAGGTGTTAATGAGATTAGAGGAGCGGCGGAGGCTTCTCGGACCCTTCAGCCAGCCAAGGCTGACATCAACACTGCAGTCGCTGATGACACCTGCGTGGTTGCTCTGTCAGTCACATTGCTGGTCCAAACAAACAAACAAAACCCAGACAGCATCCGGATGTGGGCCACTTCAGGCAATGCCGCGGCACTGCTGGCCTTCTTCTGGCCCTGACAAAATGGATGTGAGCCTGAAGTGGCCCACATGTATAATAGCAAATATGGCCCAAATATGCCAAATCAAATGTGGGCCTTTTTTGGCAAAGACGCGGTGCTCTGGGCAACATGTAATCTGGATGTGACCCTGAAGTGGCCCGTGTGGTAAATGGTGAACATGGCCCAAATATCACAAAACAAATATGGGCCACCTTTGGCTAAAATGTGGCACATGCAGCATTGCTGTGGCTTGGTTCTGGCCCAGATCTGGCAAACAGGAGCGGACCGCCCAAGTGCCATCATTCCACGTGGTATGTGGGCCGGATGAGAGTGTTGGGTGTGGGACGGGTCCGGGCCACAGCGGTTTTGCTATCTGGGAACGGTGTAATGTTTTCAGCAATATGTCAGGTCGAGTATCTGCAATTTTGCATCCTATGAATCTGCTAAAAGGAAAAAGTAGATAATATTCACAGGAAGAATGTAGCCCAGCAGCTCCCCCGAGAATTACAATTACTTCTTCATTTTAAGTAATTGGCCCTTCTTACCCCACAAACCATGGATTTGGACGCATAAAAGTGTTGGCAATTGTAATAATCATTGTGTGTGTGTGCGTGTGTGCGTGCACATGTGCATTAGTGTGGGTGGTGGTGAGACTGGTGGTGGAACGTGACGTGGTTGTAAAAGTAGAAATGGAAGGCTCTCATTGAGAACAATGACTTCCTTCCTCTCTCGCTCTCCATCGCCCGGCTCTGAAACATGCTCCATTTGGCTTTGATTAGGAAGGAAGAAAATGCGAGGCATGGGGGGCGTGGGGGGGGGGGACCACACTGGTTACACACATGTATCTGTAGCCGCGACACTCACGGCCCCTCTAATTTAGACGTCTAAGAATTTGCTGTATAAGCTGCCTCATGCCACCACGTCTCAGCCCCACTGTACATACGTGGTGTATGGCATTCTAATGGCCCAGGAATCCCCCCCGACACACACACACACACACACACACACACACATGCAGCCCACCACCCCATTTGTCAGTCATTAAAATATTTTGGGTGACGTATTAATTGGTGCTGCAGTCTTGTCACGTATAAATAAAGAGTTGCTGGTGTTGCAGTCAGCTCAGCCCAGAGTTATTTATATCTGAAATGTATGCCTACATTTCTAAAACGATTATTTAGCTCTCCACAAAAATGCAAAAATTAAAAAAACAACAACAACAATAACAACAGCAGTTTTGCCACTGAGGATGCAGGATGACTAGTAAATGTAGTCACTAGTAACCCATGATGTGCTTTAACGTAGCACAACGCGTCACTTTCTTTCAAATTCAAATTTTGTTTTTAGGAAATTCTGTGAAAGAATATCTACTTTATTGGCAAGGTTGAGACACGGTGAACATTTAACATCGTTTTTATTTCACTGCAAAGCCTTTGCCTACATTGAGGGCAGATAATTAAAGCTAAACCCATGAATCTTCTCCTGTCACAACTACTAATACAAATACCATTTAGACTTTGCTGGAGTTTATCTTCCTCCCTTCATGAGGATGATCTCGGGGTGTCTGGGCCCCTCATGAGGATGATCTCGGGGTGTTTGGGCCCCTCATGAGGATGATCTCGGGGTGTCTGGGCCCTTCATGAGGATCATCTCGGGCTGTCTGGGCCCTTCATGAGGATGAGCTCGGGGTATCTGGGCCCCTCATGAGGATGATCTTGGGGTGTCTGGGCTCTCATGAGGATGATCGCGGGGTGTCTGGGCCCCTCATGAGGATGATCGTGGGCTGTCTGGGCCCTTCATGTGGATGATCTCGGGATGTCTGAGCCCCTCATGAAGATGATCTTGGGGTGTCTGGGCACTTGATGTGGATGATCTCGGGGTGTCTGGGCCCTTCATGTGGATGATCTTGGAATGTCTGAGCCCCTCATGAAGATGATCTTGGGATGTCTGAGCCCCTCATGAAGATGATCTCGGGGTGTCTGGGCACTTGATGTGGATGATCTCGGGGTATCAGCCCCTCATGAGGATGATCTCGGGGTGTCTGAGCCCCTCGTGAGGATGATCTCGGGGTGTCTGGGCACTTGATGTGGATGATCTCGGGGTTTCTGGGTCCTTCATGTGGATGATCTCAGGGTGTCTGAGCCCCTCATGAGGATGATCTCGGGGTGTCTGGGAACTTCATATGGATGATCTCGGGGTGTCTGAGCCCCTCATGAGGATGATCTCGGGGTGTCTGGGCACTTGATGTGGATGATCTCGGGCTGTCTGGGCCCCTCATGAGGATGATCGCGGGCTGTCTGGGCCCTTCATGAGGATGAGCTCAGGGTGTCTGGGCCCCTCATGAGGATGATCTCGGGTGATCTGGGCCCTCATGAGGATGATCGCGGGGTGTCTGGGCCCTTCATGAGGATGATCGCGGGGTGTCTGGGCCCCTCATGAGGATGATCGCGGGGTGTCTGGGCCCTTCATGTGGATGATCTCGGGATGTCTGAGCCCCTCATGAGGATGATCTCGGGGTGTCTGGGCACTTGATGTGGATGATCTCGGGGTGTCTGGGCCCTTCATGTGGATGATCTCAGGATGTCTGAGCCCCTCATGAAGATGATCTCGGGATGTCTGAGCCCCTCATGAGGATGATCTCGGGGTGTCTGGGAACTTTATATGGATGATCTCGGGGTGTCTGAGCCCCTCATGAGGATGATCTCGGGGTGTCTGGGCACTTGATGTGGATGATCTCGGGGTGTCTGGGCCCCTCATGAGGATGATCGCGGGCTGTCTGGGCCCTTCATGTGGATGATCTCGGGATGTCTGAGCCCCTCATGAAGATGATCTCGGGGTGTCTGGGCACTTGATGTGGATGATCTCGGGGTGTCTGGGCCCTTCATGTGGATGATCTCGGGATGTCTGAGCCCCTCATGAAGATGATCTCGGGATGTCTGAGCCCCTCATGAAGATGATCTCGGGATGTCTGAGCCCCTCATGAAGATGATCTCGGGGTGTCTGGGCACTTGATGTGGATGATCTCGGGGTGTCAACCCATCATGAGGATGATCTCGGGGTGTCTGGGCAGTTGATGTGGATGATCTCGGGGTGTCTGGGTCCTTCATGTGGATGATCTCAGGGTGTCTGAGCCCCTCATGAGGATGATCTCGGGGTGTCTGGGAACTTCATATGGATGATCTTGGGGTGCCTGAGCCCCTCATGAGGATGATCTCGGGGTGTCTGGGCACTTGATGTGGATGATCTCGGGGTGTCTGGGAACTTCATATGGATGATCTCGGGGTGTCTGAGCCCCTCATGAGGATGATCTCGGGGTGTCTGGGCACTTGATGAGGATGATCTCGGGTTGTCTGGGCACTTGATGTGGATGATCTCGGGGTGTCTGGGTCCTTCATGTGGATGATCTCGGGGTGTCTGAGCCCCTCATGAGGATGATCTCGGGGTGTCTGGGCACTTGATGTGGATGATCTCGGGGTGTCTGGGTCCTTCATGTGGATGATCTCGGGGTGTCTGGGCACTTGATGTGGATGATCTCGGGGTGTCTGGGTCCTTCCTGAGGATGATCTCGGGGTGTCTGGGCACTTGATGTGGATGATCTCGGGGTGTCTGGGTCCTTCATATGGATGATCTCGGGGCGTCTGAGCCCCTCATGAGGATGATCTCGGGGTGTCTGGGCACTTGATGTGGATGATTTCGGGGTGTCTGGGTCCTTCATGAGGATGATCTCGGGGTGTCTGGGCACTTGATGTGAATGATCTCGGGGTGTCTGGGTTCTTCATGTGGATGATCTCAGGGTGTCTGAGCCCCTCATGAGGATGATCTCGGGGTGTCTGGGCACTTGATGTGGATGATCTCGGGGTGTCTGGGTCCTTCATGTGGATGATCTCGGGGTGTCTGGGTCCTTCATGTGGATGATCTTGGGGTGCCTGGGTCCTTCATAAGGATGATCTCGGGGTGTCTGGGCACTTGATGTGGATGATCTCGGGGTGTCTGGGTCCTTCCTGAGGATGATTTCGGGGTGTCTGGGTCCTTCATATGGATGATCTCGGGACATCTGAGCTCCTCATGAGGATGATCTCGGGGTGTCTGGGAACTTCATATGGATGATCTCGGGGTGTCTGAGCCCCTCATGAGGATGATCTCGAGGTGTCTGAGCCCCTAATGAGGATGATCTCGGGGTGTCTGGGCACTTGATGTGGATGATCTCGGGGTGTCTGAGCCCCTAATGAGGATGATCTCGGGGTGTCTGGGCACTTGATGTGAATGATCTCGGGGTGTCTGGGTCCTTCATATGGATGATCTCGGGGCGTCTGGGCCCTTCATGTGGATGATCTCAGTGTGTCTGGGCCCTGTGGGAGCATCAGCGACCTCGTCACAGCCTGCAGCATCCCTACAACATCTCTGCAACACAGCCAAGTCCTCGGGGAAACCATACATTCGTTAAAGGGCCCTTGACTTAATTCAGTGTGTATAAATATATCCATTTCATGATGGAGACCAGTCAAATATTTGTTTCAGCGGTTTTCCCCCCATATAATGTAAATTGCTGCAAGCTGTTGCACTTGGAAAATGTTTTCTCCTAACGACTTTCTGCCTCCACATAAATCACAGCTAACAGTTGCGTTCAAATGACTACAGACAGACAATTCATTCTTGGCTTTCCGCTTCCCCCTCGAGAAATGCCGGAGGAGGACGGGTCACTGGGCAGTTTAATGGAGGCTGTCTTTTTATTTGTTGACAGTTACCCATCATCATTTTGAGTCTCCATTGTTTTATTTTGTCTTTCCAGAGGGGGAACACATGCCAAGAGTCAGGCCTCCGAGAGGCAATGGCTGAACGACATGACATCTTTTATTCATTCCTGCAGAGATATTCATGTTGAGGTTAACGAGGGGAGTCTGATAAGTGAGACACACTCGTAAAGATCAGTTTGCTTTTTATTCAGTGGCATACTCTGCATTTTACCACGCTCCCTTGTCTCGAACTCATCCAGGGTTTATGGCGTTCCCCCGCGACCAAAATCGGGGAACCGGTCATAGTTGCTGAAATTCTTGCGACACTTTTATTACGTTTTTTAAAGGGTGTATAATTTTGCACGATCTACGGTTTCATTAATTTACACTAGTAGCCTAAGGAACCGGCGCTGACCTCCAGGTTCCTCAGTGACGGAGAGGGGAAGCCGTGCTCCGGGTCAGTGGGCCCAGACCCGTCACTGTCCCCCCTGCACAAGTCCAACTCAGCTGTTCTGTTCTACTGACAAACAGCACGGGATTATGTGGGGGGGGGGGGGGGAGACGCATATTGTTTTTGAGCAGGCCCAGAAATGGCCAAATTGTGTGCAGTTGCTGTGGAAAGGTGTGCGTTTTATGTCCAAGGTTCAATAGTCAACCTATCAAAACCAACCAGTGGTAAGGTTTGGCTTGCCGAGACTGCGAGAGGAGGTCTGCACCTTTCTTACCGAGACAGACGGAAATAGAAAGACAGCAATATATTATTAACCTCGTCCACTCCCACCGGGTAGGGTGTCGGTACACTGACGATATGGAGCAGCAGAAAGTACACACATTTGTGTGCTGTGTTGTGATTGGCTGTGATATAATTTGGCGTGTTTTTCCTTCAACATAAATGTACGGAGACAGCATAGTCTGTTAGAAATAGGGGCTGTTGTGAAAGGACTTCCATAACAGATGTTGTTTTTTAAAACATGTTGTTTTTTATTAACTCACATAGCCTCTGGAAATTTCTCCGTAGAGTCATCCTTCATTAAAGAAATGTCAGGTAGCCCATGTAAGTCAGAGTGCTGAGTAACACAGTTACAGTGTATTTGTACACTTAATGCTGGGGTTACAGTGTATTTATACTTTTACTGCTGGGGTTACAGTGTATTTATACTTTTACTGCTGGGGTTACAGTGTATTTATACTCTTACTGTGGGCTTAAAGTGTATTTATACTCTTACTGCGGGGGTTACAGACAAGTGCATTTTTACTCTTTCTGTGGGGATTACAGTGTATTTATACTCTTACTGTGGTGGTTACAGTGTATTTACACTCTTACTGCTGGGGTTACAGTGTATTTATACTCTTACTGCTGGGATTAGAATGTATTTATATTCGTACTGCTGGGTTTACAGTGTATTTATACTCTTACTGCAGGGGTTACAGTGTATTTATACTCTTTCTGCAGGGGTTACATTGTATTTATACTCTCACTGCTGGGGTTACAGTGTATTTATACACTTACTGCTGGGGTTACAGTGTATTTGTACACTTACTGCTGGGGTTCTGTGGGGGTTGCAGTGTATTTATACTCTTATTGTGGGGGTTACAGTGTATTTATACTCTTACTGCGTGGGTTACAGTGTATTTATACTCTTACTGTGGGGGTTGCAGTGTATTTATACTCTTACTGCTGGGGTTAAAATGTAATTGTATTCTTACTGTTGGGTTTACAATGTATTATACTCTTACTGCTGGGGTTACAGTGTATTTATACTCTTTCTGCAGGGGTTACAGTGTATTTATACTCTTACTGTGGGGGTTACAGTGTATTTATATCCTTGCTGCGGGGGTTACTGTGTATTTATACTCTTACTCCTGGGGTTTCAGTGTATTTGTACACTTACTGTTGGGGTTGCAGTGTATTTGTACACTCACTGCTGGCGTTACAGAGTATTTATACTCTTTCTGCGGGGGTTACACATATTTATACTCTTACTGTGGGTGTTAGTGTATTTGTACACTTACTGCTGGGGTTACAGTGTAATTGTACACTAACTGCTGGGGTTACAGTGTATTTATACTCTTACTGTTGGGTTTACAGTGTATTTATACTCTTACTGTCTGTGGGTGCTACAGTGTATGTATACTCTTATTGCTGGGGTTACAGTTTATTTGTACACTCACTGCTGGGGTTACAGTGTATTTATACTCTTTCTGCGGGGGTTACAGTATATTTATTATTTATACTCTTACTGTGGGTGTTACAGTGTATTTATACTCTTACTGCTGGGGTTACAGTGTATTTGTGTACTTACCGCTGGGGTTACAGTGTAATTGTACACTAACTGCTGGGGTTACAGTGTATTTATACTCTTACTGTTGGGTTTACAGTGTATTTATACTCTTACTGCTGGGGTTACAGTGTATTTATACTCTTACTGCTGGGTTTACAGTGTATTTGTACACTTACTGCTGGGGTTACAGTGTATTTGTACACTAACTGCTGGGGTTACAGTGTATTTATACTCTTTCTGCGGGGGTTACAATGTATTTACTCTCCAACTACAACGGCATTGTTATAAAAGTCCAGCTCAGCTTGTTCATATTGAAAATAGACACCTTATCTGAAAATAGTTTGAACTCACTTTAAAAAGCACAAAACAAAAAAGACAACAAAAAAAATTCATCTCCCACTTTGTAAATTTTCATTTTGAATTGTTTTACATTATTATTTATGAATGTATTTATTCATTTATTTATTTACCGTGGTTAGTCTTCAGCTGAACAATTTATGGTGGTCATAGCCTATATAGAATTTCTGATACATCGCATTTCAGTTGTTTTTTTCCCAGCGCCAAAAGAAAAAGCAGGTCCGTGGATGTGTAATAACTTATCCAGTATTAGGGCTTTTCTGGCCGAGTCATGGCTTCGATAGATCACCATTAATCACGTCGTGACCCTCCTCTCAACCGAGCCCATCTAAAGCCCATTTATCCCCATTTGCCATGTGGCTCTGTGGGTTGATAATTGGCAAAGCAAAACACAGATTAAACCCAATTTGGACGGTTTCAGCTTGAGGCTTAGCAGACGTGGCCTGGACCGAGGCTGCGCCGCTCTGCATGACTGAGACTGCGCCGCTCAGCCCAAATCAAACCAGCCTGTCCTCTCCACTCATGTCTGTATGTGCTGGAGAGACATGGATGTGTTTGTGTTTGTGTGTGTGTGTGTGTGTGTGTGTGTGTGTGTGTACACAGCTGTGCACAGCCCTCCATCCACTTCCCTGTGATGCTGTGGCTGATGGAAACCAACAATCAGCATTCAACATCCATTTGTCTCATTAGCCCATTAGCTTAAAGTTTAATTGCAGGATGCCATAAAAATGTTAGCTGTATGACTAATGACAATATTTCTGCTCGCTAATGGACAGAACAAAGCGAAGCGATGCAAAGTAGGTTGTTTTCTTTCCTCACGGCATATCTGGCCTGCAGCTTTTGGGCCTACCTAGCTCTCTTGGCTGGATAATTGTTTACTGACGAGGGTTTGGCTTCATGGGGGCATCATAACGGCAGGGAAACATACTAATGACTAATTTCATGGCAGTTGAGTCATTTTAAAAAGGCCATCTTGAAGATCTTAATGCAACTTTAAAGAGCAACTGTGTCTAATCTGATAGCCGCTATTTGGAGCTACCTTTTGTTGCAGGATACAAGCCCCCCCCCCCCCCCCCCGTTTAAAAAAAAAGCATGAGAATGAATGCTAAATCCATTTATGCCAATTACTAAGCTACTACAAAGCTTACTCTGTGTCTTTAACTGTTAATCATAAATAAACCACTTAGATGAGTCTAGTCTGACTTGCTTCAGGTTGAAGATGAAGACCAGTTTAACGGCCAGAGAACACAGGCCCTCTGCCAGATTCCTCCTCGCAGCCATGGGCACTAACCTCTAGGTGGCGGTGTGCCTCATAAAACATCCCCAACTGTAAAGCAAAAGTTCTTCTGACATTGATGTACTAACTCTTTCTCTGGTTCTCCCCATTTTAACCCTTTTTATGGGTCTCTTTTTTGGGCTGGTGAGCGCAGTGAACAGTAGATGACATTGTGGGCGAACGCTTGATAAGTTATGACGGGCTCCCTCCTGCTCGGCCTTCCCTTTAAACAGCAGCCTGATAGGATCTGAGAGAGGCACAGTGGGCATGTATAGTGTTACTCTCATCAAAGCCGACTGAATGGGGGTGAATGGAGGATGATGTGTGCATTGCCTCTGCTTAGCGGAGGCATTTCCAGCTGGCGCCAAGGCAGAGGAAACCCACTGAGACACACAGCGACTCACACAGACACAGGGGTCAGCCCAGACCCCTCCCCACCACACCATGCCTCACAGCCCTGCTGCCTCTTCCTCCCAACAACGCATCCCCACCCTCCTCTCCCTCATCCCCACCTCCCATCTGCTCTCTCTCTCTCTCTCTCTCTCTCTCTCTCTCTCTCTCTCTCTCTCTCTCTCTCTCTCTCTCTCTCTTGCTCTCTTTCTATCTCCCGCTCTCCCTCTTTCCTTTCTGTTTCTTTTTCTTTTCCTCTTTCTTTCTTTCTTTCTTTCTTTCGTTGTCTCTCTACCGGACTAGTCATGTCTCTCTCCTGCGTCTATCACACTTTCTTCCTCTCCCATCAGATGAGTTCCTCTATCCCATGTCCTCTTTTGTACTGTTTACTGTTTTGTTGGAGAGCATTGTATCTGAAGGGGCTGTATCATCACGCCTCCCACCTAGCAACTTGGGACACAGACAGAGCGAGAGAGAGAGCGTGAGAGAGAGAGAGAGAGAGAGAGAGAGAGAGAGAGAGAGAGAGAGAGAGAGAGAGAGAGAGCGAACAAGAGAGAGAGAGAGAGCACTTACATCATTCCTAGTTTCCCCTCCTTCTTGCACACATTCCCTTCTTTGGAGTAATATCAGGGCTTGGGGGAATGTGATTATGGTCAAAGTGAATGTCTAAATGACTATTGGCATGGCTTCCAACCAATCTTCAAGGGACTTCCGGGATGGCGGACTGAGCAGTCAGGAAAAATTAAAAAGCTGACATGATATTTTACTGGTGAGATCTGTTGTAAGTCCGAGTTTATTTATACTGCACCTTTTAAAACCCCGTCAGTAGAGATTGGTTTTGAGAAGTTTATTAAAGCTGTTTACAGACTCAGCTGATCTAATTGGGGGGCGGGGAGACTGTTCCAAAGGGACGGGGCCCTTACGGCAAAAGAACAGTCACCCTTGGATTTGCAGAGGAAGCGGGGCATGAATAAGAGACCCTGGTCTAAAGATCTGAGTGGCCTAGTGGTGGAGAAAGGATGCAGAAGTTCAGAAATGTATAAATTGGGCAAGACCATGCAAGGCCTTATATATGTGATAAGCAGTATCTTAAAGTCTATTCTATACTTTACTGGGAGCCAATGACGGGATGTGAGGATTGATATGAGAGTGGTATTAGCTGCAGTTTGCTGCAGTGTTTTGCATGAGTTGCAGGTGGGACGCGGCTGCATGGCTGAGACAGGAGAAAAGAGATTTGCAGTAGTGAAGGCATGGAAAAATTAGGGTATGTATTAGTAAATCTAGATCTCTGGTTGATAGCATTGATTTGAGCTTGTTTTTATAATTGATTCATGAGTTTTCAATTATACAGAATTACACATATTGACATCATGTATGTACATAATTATTCTTAACCCAACCCCCCAATCCCCCAGCAGACCCTCTCAATCCAAGTCTCCCCCTCCAACCCTTGAACCCGAGGGGAAAAAAAAAGAAAGCGAAAAAAAATAATAATAGTAATAATAATGATAATAATAAAAAGTGGGAAAAGAATTAACCAATTTATAGATAAAGGTAGGGTGGAATTGTGTGTGTGTGTGTGTGTGTGTGTGTGTGTGTGTGTGTGTGTGTGTGTGTGTGTGTGTGTGTGCATGTGTGTGTCATATTACGGCTGATACTCCTGCTAATCCTAATTACCATCAACGTCTGGTACAATGGAGAGTGTCCTTGTGTGGTCAATATATGGTCTCCAGGTTTTTCAAAGTTTTTTAAAGAACACTTCAATGAGAATCTGTTTTTTTTTCCTCTAATTTGATATTACTTAAGACTTTTTTGATCCATTTGTCATTGGTTGGGGGAGATATGTGTTTCCATTTCAGAAGTATAAGACGTTTAGCTCGGAGGGTAGTGAAACGTATTGTTCTTTAGAATGACGTAGGTAAATTAGCACTGGGGGAATGCCAAATAGAGATGTAGGTGTGTTGGACGTGATTTGTGTGCCAGCTAGTTCCTCAAAGGATTTAAATATATTTGTCCAATGGTCGTGCAGTTTGGGACAGGACCAAAACATGTGGGTCATGTTAGCAGGGGACTGTCTGCACCTGTTGCAAGCATCATTTACATCTGGGAATATTTTCGCAAGTCTAGCGTTTGTGTAGTAAGTGTGGTGCATTGTCGCAGACCATGGCATGTGCAAATGGAAGATGAATGAATCTGTTTGAGAGCAATTTCCCATTGCTCCTCAGAAATGTCTATTTCCAGTTCTTGTTCCCATTCAGTCTTCAATATTATCGAGGGGTTCAGGATTAATGCATAAAATCTTCTCATATAATATTGAAATCAAGCTTTTGACCTTAGGATCAAGTCCAACAATTAAATCAATATGTGAAGTTTGGAAATTGTGGAAACTGATTCTGTACAAAGTGGTGAATTTTACAATAATGAAAGAGGTTGGATTTAGGTAAGTAAAATTTCTTTGACAAATCCGAAAAATTAAAAAAAAAAATCCATCTGAATGGAGTTCTCAGAGATTTGATTCCTTTGTTGGACCATGTATCAAAAGTGGGACCGGTCCATGATACAGCGAGTTGGTGATTTTGAGCAACATGCGATAGGGTGGAGGATTTATGCAAGCCATAAAGTTTTCTAAATTGGGAACACATTTTTTGTGTATGGGTGACAGTATGAATTGGACTAACATTGTGACTGAGTGGAGGTTGAGAGCAGATCAAGGAATTCAAGGGTAAGGGTGAAGAAGAGATCTCTGAGCCCATACCGGCAAGTCATCTTGGGTTATTTTGCTGGGCCAATACAGTAATTTTTGACTATCACTAGCCCAGTAATTCCGGGTAATGTTTGGAAGGGCCATGCCGCCTGATATTTTAGGATGTTGAAGGAATGATTTCTTAATTCATTGTGCTTTATTGCCCAAAAGAACGGCTGTTATGTTCTGGCCAAGAGTAGTGAAAAAGGTTTTTTTTAATGAAGACTAGAATATTTTGGAAGAGGTAGAGAAATGTGGGCAGGACAACCATTTTGACTAAGTTAATGCGACCTGCCAGCGACAAGGGAAGAGTGGACTAGTGTGCTAGATCTACTATGCATTTTTCTAATAATGGGAGGAAATGTTTTTTAAAGAGAAAGGAAAATATTTTGTTATGAAAATGCCCAGATATTTGAATCCACCCTGTGCCAATTTGAAAGGGAAAAGAGAGGGGAGTAATTTTGCTGCAGGAGGATTCATGGGGAAAAGTTAGCTTTTCTGTAAGTTTGTATCCTGAATATGATCCAAATTGCTCCAGGATAGATAGTAAAGGAGGAGATTGGATTAGATACATATAATAGCAGGTCGTCCGCATATAGAGATAATTTATGCACAGTATTATTCCGCTCTATGCCTTCAAATCTTTTCTCATTTCGGAGCCAGATGGCCAGTGGTTCAGTTGCAATGGCAAACAGTAAAAGGAGAGAGCAGGCAGCCTTGTCGCGTTCCTCATGTGAGAGAGTGCATACTGTTAGTGATGACTGATGCAACAGGGGAAGATTAAAGTAACTTAATCCAAGAGATAAAACTGTCATTGAAACCAAATTTTTTGAGAACATAAAAAAGATACGGCCATGCTACCATGTCGAAGGCCTTTTCCACGTCTAAGGAAACAACCACTTCAGGTGAATCTGATGTAGGGGAGTAAATGATATCTGGCAGTCTTTTTGTGTTGAAGTATGAATGTCTCCCGTGTATAAATTCTGTTTGGTCAGGAGATATTATTTGTGTATGACTTGTTGAAGGCAGGTTGCCAGGATTTTCCCGAAACTTTTTTGGTCCACATTCAAAACTGAGATGGGTCTGTATGAGCTACAGAGAAAAGGGTCTTTGTCTTTTTTAAGTAGTAAAGTTAATTAGGCTTGAGAGAGTGTTGCTGGTAGTTGAACTTTCAAGAATGATTCGTTGATCATGCTCTGTCGATAAAGAGATATTATAGTAGAGAATTTCTTATAAAACCACCATGTACCCATCAGGTCCAGGAGATTTGCTGGCCTGCATGGTTCTTATGGCTTCCTCGAGCTCAAGTACCAATCTGTTGTATCCAAGTTGTTTAATGGTCACTGTTATATCTGGTTAGGTAGTGTTATGCCCGAGTCTGACTTGTATGGTTAAGCACTAGCAGTTAATGTGCCTTTAAGAAGGGCAGGGGGCAGTGTGAATTACGGCAAAGTGAAAAGCGTTGTGAGTTGATGTTGGTGAAGTAAAAGTTGTAAACGTGGCTCCCGGTGTGGTCACTGACTGAACCTAATATTTGGTGAATGAGGATGGCTGGCCTCGTTCTATCGCCACCGCCACCTTTCCTACCTGTTCCCGGTGACCCAGCTGTTCCCAGGGACCGATGGATATCGTCGTTTGATTGCTATTACTGGCTCTGGGGCATTTGAATTTAGCAGCAGCTAGAAAGTGTGCACTCTTGCGGCACTGCCTCGGTCAGGAGGGGCAATGTATTTTCGCCATACTCTCAGTGGCGAATTACACCTATGCTGCAACTACCAACACACTACAGTCCTATTTCAGCTCAGGAAGGAGCCGACGCATGCACCGGTTTGAGTTTCGTCAGAGAGCCCTGGGGTCTGGTGAGTCAGTGGGCCAGTTCGTTTCTGCCTTACAGGGGCTAGCAAAGCATTGTGACTTCGGGGCTTTGGAGGATGGACTTATAGTTGATCAGCTAATAAAGAAAACGTGTTGTGCTCGGCTGAGGGAAAGACTGTTAGTCGAACCAGACTCCATGACATTATCTGACACTATAGTGACTGGGAAGCAGTTGGAAACGGCTCTGCTGGAAGCGCACAAGTTCTCTTGCGCTGTGCAGGAGCCTGTGACGTCGCTGCTACCAGCAGTTCACTACTTAAAGGCTGTTTCCCAGGAGATGGCAGGGGCGGCTGACATGGACAGTGCCAGGTTTGATGTGCAAAGAGTGGCAGACAGGTGGTCTAGGAAGAGTGGGCCCAAGCGTTGTACTAACTGTGGCTCCACAAAACATGTATCTCGGGACAAATGTCCACCCTGGGAAAGTGCTGTCATAACTGCAACAAGATGAATCACTTTGCACTCTGGTGCCCCCCCCCCTGCAGACTCACAGGCTGCTGCAGTTCCTATCAACACAATTCAGTGCCAGCTGGCCTCATTCAGCCACTGCACATGCCTTGTGGGCGGAGCCTACATACCGCTCCTTGTTGACACGAGGGCAAAGGTGTCACTCCTGAGCAAACCCACATATCACCGGCTCTTCCGTCACGTGCCCCTTGAAGCGGCAGCCAACTCCCTCTTGGGCTACGGCCATGCCCCAATCACCACTTTGGGAGTAGTCTGCCTTCCTGTGGAGTATAATCACCAGTACGTCCCTGAAACCAGGTTCTACATCACACAGAAAGGGGCTAACATCATGGGGCTAGACTTGTTCCATGCCCTGGGCTGTACACCGACTGACGCTGTGGGCCTGTGTGTCCTGCAGCTCTCCACCTCCTGGCCCAAACATTTCCCAGAATTGTTCGGAGGACTGGACTGCATGTCTGGGTTTGTGCACCAGCCTACGGTGGACTCATCGGTCCGCCTGGTAATCCAGCCACTACGACGCATTCCCCTGGCCCTCCGGGATGGGGTGAAAGAGGAGATACACCGCCTGATGAAGGAGGACATCATCGAACCAGTCAATGCCTCACCCTGGATTTCCAACCTAGTGATAGCCAAGAAGCAGGGTGGTGGACTGCGCCTCTGCGTGGATCTGACGGATGTCAACAAAGCCATCATCCCTGACAAATACCCCCTCCCCACAGCTGAGGAGCTGACTAGCCTTTTCCATGGCTCCACATTTTTCAGCAAAATGGATTTACGCCACAGCTACCTACAGTTTCCCCTGGCACCGGCCAGCATGGACCTCACAGCTTTCGTCTCACACGTGGGGGTGTTCAGATACAAGCGCATGGCTTTCGGGCTGTCATCAGCCCCAAGCTGTTTTTAGAAAATAATGTCACTCATCCTAGCTGGCATTCAGGGGGTCGCCATCTACCTGGACTACGTGGTGGTACACGCACCCTCCGCCACACTGCACGATGCTCGCCTGGAACAGGTCTTCCAGCGCTTCAAGCAATACAGGGTCCTTGGCACCTTGTTTAGTGCCAAGGAGGTCGAGTTCCTGGGATTCCGGCTCACCCAAGGGGGGTATCACCCCAGTCATGTCCCACACGGAGGCCATTCTGTCCCTGCCGGACCCACAGTCACCGTCCCAGCTGTCCTGTTTTCTGGGGATGGCTGCCTACTATCTCCATTTCATGCCACACTACTCCGACTCAATGCCCCCCCCCCCCCCGCCAGCTGCTACGGAAGGCTGCTGTATGGGACTGGACCCCAGCATGCCGGGAGGCTGTGGGCATCATCAAACGGCAGCTCACATCCCCGCCCACTTTGGCCCATTTCAGCCTGACTGCACCCACCATGGTCACCTGTGATGCGTCCGGGGTGGCACTTGATGGAGAGTTCTCCCAGGTCCATGATGGGGTCGAGCGTCCAGTGGCTTTCGCCTCACGACCACTCACTCCGGCAGAGCAGAAGTACTCAGTCAGTGGGGGAGAGGGAAGCTCTTGCCTGCCTGTGGGCATGCGAACACTGGCATGTCTACCTGTACGGCAGGGCTTTCACTATCCGCACAGATCATCAGGCACTGATGGCTCTGCTGGCGACCCGAGGTTTGGGGCATAGGCCCATGAGACTACTGAGATGGGCGGATACGCTGAATCAGTACAACTTCAGACTCAAGTTTATGCCGGGGTGTACCAATACGGTGGCCGACCTCCTGTCCCGAGCCATCTCTCTGACCAAAGTGGTAAGAGGGGCGACGCCAGAGGATGACGATGACGACGACTGTGTCCACATGCTGCATGGGCCCCTCAGCACAGTAGTCACCCTGGCCGAGCTGCAGCAGGCCTCGGCTGAGGATGAGACACTCACACTGGCGTAACATATTGATTATGGGCCCTGGTGCAAGCAACCCCCGTAGACCCCCCCCGTCTCTCTCTCACTCGCTCACACACACACACAGCGCCACCACCATAGGTGGGTGTAGTAAGTAATTTTAGTAATTTATTTGTATAGCACCTTTCACAGATATACAATCATGAAGTACTTCACAGCATAAAATATAACAAATAAAACAGAAATATCAAAGTAACAGACAAAGTTTACACAGATTAGCTATTGTAAAGGTCAGTACGTCAAAGATTGGCTACCCTTCAGAACCACGGAGAGCGGATGCACCACGGACAGAGTTCGGAAACCTAAACAGACGGTCTCTAAATCAAATCAGTCGACAAGGCAATGAAACAAGTCAACAAAGCAACTAGGCTGTAATATAGCGAATAGCCTTGTCATTCGACAGTAACGGGAGCACACATCAGACTCAAAACCTGCTAGATTGCATGGTTTGGCACGCACGCAGCACACATTGCAGCTTTCCTTTTTTTCCCTTGCTCTCCTTCCTGTTTTTACATCCACTTTTATGTGTGTAACTCATGCTTGCTTGCTTGATTTTATTTTTCTAACATTACTTAGGTAGGCTAGATAGGTAAATGATATTGCGCGCGCTAAACAAGCTATCATCACATGCTCAAAACAGACACGTAACATTGGACTAGGACAATGCATGCAGAAATATTGACGGGCCCCCCCTAGCGACGGGCCCTGGTGCCACTGCACCGGCTGCACCACCTATATTTACGCCAGTGGACACTCACAACCCTTCGTGCCTACGTCCAGGATGACTGGCCTGCCAAGGTAGATGACAGGCTGCTCCCCTACCATAAAGTCTGCAACAAGCTGTCCTGCTAGGGGGAGGCATGCCTCTGTTGTGGCCACCGCACCCTTGTACCAGAGACTCTAAGGGCCAGAGTGCTGTAAATGGTGCATGATGGGCATCTGCGGGTGGTCAAGGTGAAGCAGCGCTGCCGAGACACCGTGTGATGGCCTCACATAGACTCTGACGCAGAGGAGCTGGTGCATAACTGCACCTGCTGCCTTCTGAGTGGGAAAACCGGCCAGCCTACCACATTACCCCTCACTCCAACCCCGTGGCCGTCCACGCCATGGGAGCACATCCAGCTCGACCTCTGTGGAGAGCTCCACGGGGCACCTGTGCATGCCCATTACTTGCTGGTCGTGCATGACCTTCACTTGAAATGGCCAGAGGCCATCGAACTGGGCTCCATCACCTCACACACCATCATCACCTGCCTCAACAAGCTGTTCGGGCGCTGGGGCCTGCCCAGTGTCATCACAATGGACAATGGACCCCAATTTGCATCGGCGGAGTTCTAAGAGTTCCTGTCACTGCGGTCCAAGCACATCAAGACAGCAGTGTACCACCCGGAGAGTAACGGAGGGGTGGAAAGACTGAACAAAACTCTCAAGAATGGAATTCGAGCCTGTCTGGAGGAAGGGAAAACCTTCAGCACTGCACTCAGCCAAACTTTCCTGACCATCCAAGCATCCAAGCACTCCACCACGGGGGTGACACCGGCGCTGCTCATGATCGGGCGGGAACTAAAGTAACCGCTGGACCGCTTGAGAGTGGAGCCAGCCACTGCACACGAGAGCGCAGGGCTCCAGAAAGCCAGAACTCAGGTCTGAAGCTCACAGGCCCGGATGAAACAGAGGTTCGATGCCTCCCGCCGAGTACAGACTCCCTCTCTGTCTGTGGGGGACTGGGTCAGGATCAAACTTGCCCACTGCCAGAACAAGCTGCGGTCGTACTGGTCAGAGCCCCATCAGGTGACTCAGCAGTTCGGACCGGCTACCTACAAACTGGACGATGGGACTCGTTGGCACTCAAACCACCTTCATAGGGTTGTAGCCCCTACAAACCCTGCATCATCCCTGTCCGCAGCTGCTGCTCTCAGTTGGCAGCCCAGACCAAAGGCAAACCGGGTGGGTGGTAACCCATTGCCATTGCCAGTTCCTGTTCCCCAGCCTGCTCGCCCTCAGAGGGTGAGGGTTCCGCCTGTCTGGCACAGGGACTATGTTATGAATGGTTAAGGGACATCTAGGGTAGGGACTGATATGTTATGTTACTTTCTCAAGGGGAGTGGGAGGAGAAAATTTTATATCTGGTTAGGTAGTGTTATGCCCGAGTCTGACTTGTATGGTTAAGCACTAGCAGTTACTGTGCTTTTAAGAAGGGCAGGGGGCAGAGTGAATTACGGCAAGGTGAAAAGTGTCGTGAGTTGATATTGGTGAAGTAAAAGTTATAAACGTGGCTCCCGGTGTGTTAATTGACTGAACATAATAGTCACTTGGTGTACAACTGGGTAGGGGATCTGGTCAAGAGGACCATTATGGTCCCAGATGCCTGGGGGGCTTTCAGAAGTGTAGAGGTCAGAGTAAAACTCATAGAATGCATCATTAATATCTTCAGAGTCTGTAAGGGCGATGCCTGTAGGTGCTTTGATTTTAGTTATTAGCCTGGAGGTTGCTTCAGAGCGAGCTTGATAGGCAAGTAGTTTGGGAGTTTTGTCTCCCATTTCAAAAAATTCTGCCTTGATTTGAGCAGCTGTAGTTCAGCTTTTTTTGTTTGTTTGTTGATAAATCAAATTCTGTTTGTAGTTGGAGACGTTTCTTATAAGAATCTGGAGAGGGGGCACTTGCGTATTGCTGGTCTAATTGGAAGATTTCTTCAGAGATATTGGATAATTTGGCTGTATCGGCCTTTGTTGCATGTGAGATGTATGAAATTATTTGGCTTCGTAGATATGCTTTGAACATTTCCCATAGAGTTCCCTTAGATATATCAGGCATATTATTTATATCAAAGAAAGTTGTAATATACACTACCGTTCAAAAGTTTGGGATCACCCAAACAATTTCGTGTTTTCCATGAAAAGTCACACTTATTCACCACCATATGTTGTGAAATGAATAGAAAATAGAGTCAAGACATTGACAAGGTTAGAAATAATGATTTGTATTTGAAATAAGATTTTTTTTACATCAAACTTTACTTTCGTCAAAGAATCCTCCATTTGCAGCAATTACAGCATTGCAGACCTTTGGCATTCTAGCTGTTAATTTGTTGAGGTAATCTGGAGAAATTGCACCCCACGCTTCCAGAAGCAGCTCCCACAAGTTGGATTGGTTGGATGGGCACTTCTTTGAGCAGATTGAGTTTCTGGAGCATCACATTTGTGGGGTCAATTAAACGCTCAAAATGGCCAGAAAAAGAGAACTTTCATCTGAAACTCGACAGTCTATTCTTGTTCTTAGAAATGAAGGCTATTCCATGCGAGAAATTGCTAAGAAATTGAAGATTTCCTACACGGGTGTGTACTACTCCCTTCAGAGGACAGCACAAACAGGCTCTAACAGGTACTATTTAATGAAGATGCCAGTTGGGGACCTGTGAGGCGTCTGTTTCTCAAACTAGAGACTCTAATGTACTTATCTTCTTGCTCAGTTGTGCAACGCGGCCTCCCACTTCTTTTTCTACTCTGGTTAGAGCCTGTTTGTGCTGTCCTCTGAAGGGAGTAGTACACACCGGTGTAGGAAATCTTCAATTTCTTAGCAATTTCTCGCATGGAATAGCCTTCATTTCTAAGAACAAGAATAGACTGTCGAGTTTCAGATGAAAGTTCTCTTTTTCTGGCCATTTTGAGCGTTTAATTGACCCCACAAATGTGATGCTCCAGAAACTCAATCTGCTCAAAGAAGTGCCCATCCAACCAATCCAACTTGTGGGAGCTGCTTCTGGAAGCGTGGGGTGCAATTTCTCCAGATTACCTCAACAAATTAACAGCTAGAATGCCAAAGGTCTGCAATGCTGTAATTGCTGCAAATGGAGGATTCTTTGACGAAAGCAAAGTTTGATGTAAAAAAAATCTTATTTCAAATACAAATCATTATTTCTAACCTTGTCCATGTCTTGACTCTATTTTCTATTCATTTCACAACATATGGTGGTGAATAAGTGTGACTTTTCATGGAAAACACAAAATTGTTTGGGTGATCCCAAACTTTTGAACGGTAGTGTATGTATTAAGGAACTGTATGAATTTGTTATCCGATAGTAGAAGTGAGTTAAATGGCCATGGTTTTGGAGGGGTGAAACTGCCTGAAAGGTGTATGGCCATGGAAGTGGGGGTGTGGTCTGAGATCACAATAGAGTGATATTCACAGGCCTGAACTTTTGAAAAGAGACTGTCATCTAAGACAAAAAAGTCCATTCGTGAGTACGTGTGGTGCTGTTGTGAGAAGAATGAAAAGGCCTTAGCAGATGGAAATCTAGTTCTCTGGGGATCGGATATGCCTAGCTGGTTTACATAAAAGGTGAGAGTTTTAGATTCATTAGAAAGTGGTGCATACCTTGTAGATGATCTGTCAAGAGTGGCATCTTGGATAAAGTTGAAATCCCGTCTGATAATAATATATTGAGATTCAGTGTTGCGCAAAGTGGCAAAAAACAAGTTGGTTATGAAATTGTGATCATCCCAGTTCGGGGCATATACATTTGCCAGAATTACTGGAACGTTTTGAAGGTGACCAGATACTATTATGGAGTGTCAGTTTAGATCAGCGACAGTGTGAAGAGGTACAAAAGTGATGTTTCTATGAATTAGTATTGCAGTTCCTCTAGTTTTCAGACTAAACTTTGAGTGATATAGCTGGCCCATCCACTTATGCTTAATTTTGACTCGAAGATACATGCTAGGATGCACTAGGACGGGGGTGCCCAACCTTTTTTGAACCAAGATCTACTTTTACATTTGTCAGCCAGCCGACATCTACCAGCCCAAATGTGGAACCGCATTACTGTAATACCCATTCAATACACACGACAAACAGAAAATAGTACAGCCACTATACTGTATAGTTCTCTGTTAAAAAAGCAGAAATAAATGTCATTCTCTACCTTAGTGGGACCGTTGGCACTGGGAGGATGAGGCTAGTTTCTCATAGTCAGGGTTGTAGCAGCTGGTTGCAAGCCTTAGGCAGGCCAGAAGGCAGTCATCTGTCATTGTGGCTCTGCACTTCCAACTTGATGATCTTCATGTGAGAAAAAGCAGATTCAGACAGGTAGGTTGATCCAAAAAGTGCTGCGAAGTTCATGGCACATCTCCTGAGGATGGGGTACTTTTCCTGCAGCAGTAGCTCCCAGAAAGCTCCCTTCACCCCTTGTGTTGCCCTGGATTTAATCTCAATGTCAGTTTGAAGTGTGAGGATCTCATTCTCCACAGCAGGGCTGTCCATGTGAAACAGTGATGCCACTTTGGAGGCAATGTCATCCACATCAATACTTCCAAATGGAAAACACAGACAGCTGGCAACAGGTCCAATGGATGCAAAGTCAGTAAAGCGCCTATCAATCTCTGACAAGATGCTCTGAACTTGCTCCTCATAATGTGCATTACCAAGCTGTGCTGTGTCGTTACCCTGACGTTTAAGTTCTGCCTGCATGTGAGCAGTTTCGCAGGTCACTGCATTGCAGCCTACTTGACAGCAGTCGGAGCTTGCTTTTAAACGCGTTCACTGAGCTGATCATGTTTATTACGCATTTATCCTTTCCCTGTAGTTCTAAATTCAGCTCATTCAACATGCCAAATCCAAAAGCCACTTGTTGTCCTCTAGCTGTGTATATTTAGTGAGCTTGAGAAAATCTCTGATTTCAAGCAACAACTCACTGAATCTCTCCACAAAATGTGCCTCTGCTCAGCCACCTTACATCCGTATGCATCAACAGATGTGTGTGTTCTGCCGAGAACTCAATCTTCATAACAATATCCATTACTTCTTTCATGTTTAAGATCTCCCCACACAGCGCTTAATGGTGAATTATGCAATGATAATTAAGGAAGTAGGGGAAATAATCACTTTGCTTGCACAATCCAACGAACCCATTAGTACGGCCTACCATAGCAGGTGCGCCATCAGTTGTAATGCAGATGAGTTTAAAAGGGGCCAGTTTATTCTGGTTAACGAATTCCATGGATCCTTGAAAAATATCTTCGCCTCTAGTCTGTCCTTTAAGTGGCAAAATAGTGAGCAGCTCTTCTTCTGCGCTCATAATGTCGTCAAAGGCCATTCTAATGAAAATGCAGAACTGCGCCACATCCGCCATATTGGTTGACTCGTCGGACTGGAGGGGAAAACACTCACAAGCCTCAGCGTCTTTCTTCAGTTGCTCATGAAGACTCCCGGCCATTTCCTCACAGCGCCGTGTGACAGTATTCCGGGGTAGTTGAACGTCTTTAGTGGCATTCACAATGTCCGTTTTATTCTTGAAATCACCGAAGCGTGCAGCCACAGCAAACGCCTCTTCCACAGTTTAGCAAGAACATGACTGACGCGATGCGACGCTGTCGTTGCAGCCTCACCCTCGGCGCTGGGTCTCGTAAAAGTGGACTGCTGCGTTGCTAGCTGAGACTTCAACTCCTGCAGTTTTCTGGTTGGTGGAGCTGTTTTCACCGGGAAATCTGTATCACGGCTTTTGGGCACCGTTTTAAAATGGCGCTCCCAATGACCCTTCTTCGGTATTGACCCTTTGCACGTGACGTCACGTCCCACTCGCGGGGAATATGAACGCCATGACGGACGGCAGGAAGTGATAGACCGGGAAATTCAAAAGCGAACAACAAAAAAAAAACAAAATATTGCAACGGATGAATAGCTATTATAGTTTAAATTTAAGTGATGGCTACCAATAGTCAGAGTAATGTTGTGGAGTTGTCCTGTGAAGTGAGTCACCTTGTAGGACGGCACAAAGAGCGATATGTGGAGAAGCTAGCGATAGCAGGGTTAGCTACCGACCCGTGCTTTCTTCCTACCGATGTGTTCACGGATCTAGCAAAACCGTCCAGTCTGTCCGAGTTCAATCCACACGATCTGTACCACTATGTTACTGTAAACTACTAGTAAGACACGTTAGTCCCTGACTAATGGGTCTGACCCTTTAGCCGAGCGGTTAGTGATGTCGCCTTGTGGTGCAGCATACCCCGTATCGAATCCCGCACCGGGCAAGAAAATAACCGGTTACACTGGCGGCAGCGGTGGGATCCGGCAGTGTGCAGATCCTCAGAAGTCTCTTCGGAGCGCGGGAATAACAAAGCGCGAGGGCGCGCTTCCGGGGAGGGTGACGACTGTAAACTACTAATAAGACACGTTAGTCCCTAGCTAACGAGTCTGACCTTTTAGCCGAGCGGTTAGTGATGTCACCTTGTGGTGCAGTACACCCCGTATCGAATCCCGCACCGGGCAAGAAAATAACCGGTTACATTACCAACGGAGTGTCCCCATACACAGGTGCTGACCTAAAAGCATACAAAAGTCTGGATGCTTACCAGTTCTTTGTAGCTGGTTGGGTTACAGAATCGCGGCGCAGATCAGACAGATGGATTTTGTGTTTGAGTAAACAAAAAAATAATCTTCCTCCCATTCACTGTGGAAATGATAAGGTTTCGATCGTTGGCTTCTGCCACTTTTGTTGTTTGTCGCTGAACACACACAATAAAGTTAAAGAGAAGTCGGTCTCGCTACCGTTAGCCGCGGCTCTCGTCTCTCCACTTTGACGCTAAGTTACGTCAGAGCTCGCGAGTGAGAGACCAATAATAGCTTGATTGATGTTGAATCTGACTAATACAGGACCAGTGCTGACCTTGCCTCTTCATGGTTGGTCAGATTCGATGTCAATCAAGATGTGAACACAAGGGACTGCCGATTTTTTTTTTCAAAATCTAACTCAATTCTTCAAAATCATCTCGCGATCGACTGGCAATCAGCCCGCAATCGGCTGGTCGATCGCGATCGACTGGTTGGGCACCCCAGCACTAGGACAGATCATGAGTGATGTTTCCTGAGGTCCTCGGGTGTTTCAGGTCTTTCAAAATCATACACCCTCGCTCAGGTGACCTATCCAGGGTTGATCAGGTCCTGGCTTGTGTCCCAACAGCATTAGCCCACAGATCACTCCTTCTGATCCAAAGCCATCTGGAGGCCCTCTCTGCAGCCTCCATGAAAGACCTGATGGCTTTCCTTTTAGCAGCCCCAGTGATGCCAAGTAGAGCGTACACCTTGTGCAGTGAGCGGCCAGCAAAGCCTCTCCACCCCATTTCAATGGGCTCACAATGTGCCTTCCAGCCTCTCCTCTGGCACTGATCCACCAGCTCCTGGTACTTGGACCACTTCCACTCATTTGCCTCCTCCATCCAGTCCTCCCTGGGAACTGTGAGCTCTATAAGGAGCACCTGTTTTGAAGAGGCTGATGATATCACTATGTCTAGCCTCAACGAAGTTGTCATAACATGGTCCGGGAACCTGCGCTGCCCCCCCCCCCCCCAAGTCAACGCTCAGCTCCCAGTCTGACGCAGAGGTGAGGAGACTGGCTGCTGATCTGGCCTGTGACTGAGGCTGCTCACCAGCCCTGACAAAGGCAATGTTCCTCTGTCCACGGGTTTGCTTGTTGTTGGCTACAGCTTTGGAGATGGCCTCTGCAACTGTCTTCAGCACCTGGTCATGTCACCAGCGGTAATGGCCCTCCCCTAGAGCTGGTGGGCAGCTGCTGAGGATGTGCTCAAGTGAGCCTTTTCCAGGGCATAGAGGACATGATGAAGAGTCAGTCTTGCCCCAGAGATAGAGATTTGCTGGGCTAGGCAGAACATCATCCACAGCTTGTACCATGAACTTGATGAGCTGCGGTTCTGCCTGACAGATATCTGCCCAGGATATCTCCCTTTCCAGCACACCCTTCCACCTTGCCCATGCTCCCTGCTGCCACATGCCCACCATTCTGCTGGTCCTTTCCTCCTCAACACCTGCCCGTACCTCCTCCAGGACTAGATGCGTTTGTCCTTGCCATGGGCCTTATCATAGCGAGGTTGTGGGATGGCTCCCAGCCCTGCCCGTCCAGTTGCCACTGTGCCCACCAAAGCCCCATGTCTCAGCTGAGACTCTGCTATCTCTAGGCCTTCCTGGGCTCTCCACTTCCTGCCTGCCCATATCATGCCTGCTGATGCCACTCTAGAGTCCTTGGAGTCCCGATAGAGCAGTGCTTCTCTTGTGTGAGAAACCCTGAACTCCTTGTCGAGGCTGCTGATAGGGAGCTGGAGTTTGTTGCTCCTCCCACACAATGCTGCACTACTAAGGCTGTGCGGCAGACCCAGCCATCTCCGGAGGTAGCTACTGATCTTCCTCTCCAAGGTCTCAACTTTCGACAAGGTTACCTCATAAACCAGCATAGGCCATAGGACTCGGGGTAAGATCCCATGTTGGTAAATCCAAGCATTGAACCTGCCAGGTAGGCCAGACTTGTCTACTGTGGGAAGCCAATTCTCAAGCTCCTTGATGGTTGCTTGGATTGCCGCTGTATCTCTAAGGCTACAGTCAAAGACCTTGCCTAGACTCTTTTTTTGTATCCCTTTAAATTTATTTCTGATTTTTCCCCTTTTTCCCAATTTAGTGGCCAATCACTCCCTAATCTAATTCAAACATCCACCCTCATACTGTATGCATTCACCAACTGCGTCTCTCCGGCCGGCAGTCTCGAAGGAGATGCCTCGCCACTTTCATGACAAGGCAAATCCAGGCCGAATCACTGCTTTTTCTGACACAGCCAGAGACGCATTCATGTGACGAACACAAGCCGACTCCGCCCCCCTCCCAAAAACAGCATTGCCAATTATTGCTGCTTCATCGAATCTGGCCATAGTCCGATCTGACAAGACCAGGGCGCGAACACCCGTCCCCAGTGGGCAACTGCATTGACACAAAGCCGATGCTTAAACCGCTACACCACCGTGGACACCTTGCCTAGACTCTTGACTGGTTTCTCGGTAATAGATGGGATTGCAATGCCATCCAGAAAGAAGTGAAACTGGTCCACCACTTTCCCCCCCATTCAACATCATGGCTCTGGACCTGGCTGGTTTAAGACTCATCCTTGCCAAGAAAATTAGCTTCTCCTGGCCCTGGAGGATCCACCTTCCATCAGGCACCGATGATGTGGTGACAGCGAGGCCATCCATAAAGGCTCTGATGGGGGGCTGCCGAACGCCCGACTTGGACAGAGGGCCTCTGCACTCAGTTTCAGCTGCCTTGACCACCATATTCATGGCAAAGGTCAAGAGTGTAACTATCATGGTACACCCAGTTATGATCCCCTTCTCAAGCCGGTGCCAGTCAGATGTTGTGTTCCCAGAAGTCACTCTGAGCCTGAATTTCCCGTAGTAGTTCAGGATGAGGCCCTTGATCTTACTGGGTACATGGTGTCGATCCAGAGTAGTCTTGATCAGCTTGTGGGGTATTGAGCTGTATACGTTTGCAAGGTCATGCCAAAGCACAACTAGGTTACCCTTCCCTTCGTGCGCCTCCCTGATCAGCTGGGTGAGAACTCCAGTGGGTTCTAGGCACCTTGGAACTCCAGGAGTGCCATCTTGCTGTACCGAAGTATCAATGTAGGCATTCTTACGGAGGAAGTCTGTCATCCGTCTGGATAGATCACTGAATAAGAGCTTCATCTCCACACTGAGGCGCGAGATGCATCTGAACTGCTCCAGCTTGTTTCAGTTCTCTTCCTTTGGTATCCAGACTACCGCTGCCTACCTCCACTGGTCCGCTACAGTTTGCCTGTGCCAAATCACCCGCAGAATCTTCCAGAGGATACTGAAGTGCTCTGGGTAGCGCTTGTACACCTTATAGGATACTCCACTGGGTCCTAGAGAAGAGCTGGCTCTGGCTGCAGTACCCACCTCCTGGACTTCCTTCCAGGTGGGCTCTCTGGTGTTGAGCTCCACCGTGGGTGATGGTATGTCCAAAAGGACTCCATGGGGCCCTAGCTCTTGGTCTCTATCAGGGTCACTCAGAGTGTTGTGAAGGAAGTGGTCTACATCTTCTTTAGAAGCAGGCAAGATGACCACTGCGCTTCTGCCCTAACAGCTGCCTTGTGAGTCCAAATGGATCAGCTATAAAGACAGTAGACTTCCTGGCTCTCTCTCTCGTCCGTCTCCTGTGCCATTCTGCTCTGCGCAGGGTCATGAGCTTCTTCCTGATGATGTAACGGAGCTCAGCCAGCGGTGGTTTCTCCTCCTCAGTTGCTATCTCGAGCTGCCTTGCCAGAGTCTGAAGCTATTGGCGCAGTTGGTGGATCTTGTCTGCCCTTCGGTTCATGGTGTAGTTGGGTCTGGTGGTCCTGCCCTCTTCAACACCAAACCTCTCTGCTGCAAAACTGACAATGATGGTTGTCATCATCAGAAGTCGTCTGTCTGCATCTCCCTTTGCTGTTGACATGATGATTCTGGCTGCGTCCTTGTCAAATTGATGCCACTCTCTGTGCTGGCTTGCTGGATACCACTTGATTCAGCTGCTGAACTGCCCTGCTAGGAGCCAGAGCGCATAGCACCTGGAGGTTCTAGGCTCTATGGGGTGTCTCTGGGCAGGGCTCCTCTTGCGTCTTACCAGGAGTGGATCCTGTGCGCTGTACTGCTCCCCTCCCCGCCAAGCATTTCATTCGGGCCTGATGGATTTTACGGCTGTGCTCGTTCTTGCAGGCCTTGCCACAAACACATCTTAAACGCGAGTTTAAAAACAAGAGCAAGTGTGCGCATAGTCATGCGTAGACACAGGCACATGTTGAACAAGGTTAAAAGAGTTGGTAATATTTAAAAAGTTCGTTGCAAGAGAATCTGAGAGGTTGTCAATGTGCATATTAAAATTGCCAGCTATAATAAATATGTCATATTTGAGGACCACCATAGTTAACAGTTCAGAGAGTTCTTTTAAAAAAGAATTGTTAAGTTTGGGTGGTTGGTAGACAACCAAGCAACATACTGGGTTTTCACAATCACATTTTAAAGGAAGTAACTCAATGATATTGAAAGTCCTCCATGTAATCTGATCACAAATAAAATTATTCTTAAAAACAACTGCAATACCCACACCATGACCATTGAGCCTGGGGAGATTGAGGGTCTGGTAATTGGGAGGACAGAGCTCTGTTAGAGGGTAGCAGTCCCCGGTTTTAATCAAGGTTAATGTTAAAAGCAAAAGATCCAGATTATGAGATAAAATGAGATTGTTAAATATAAAAGTCTTGTTTGACAGATATGTTACACCGCACATGTTAGGGCTTAGGCGAATGCACGGACCCAAGGAGGCAGGAGACAGTGCAGTGGTGCTAAAACGGGTTTATTCGTCTTAGCCAAAAAGGTCGGCAACAGAAAAAGGCAGGAGGCGGTGACTGAAGGCAGGCTGGCACCTTCCCGGGATCTGGGCTGAAGCAACGAGGTCCTGGATCTGGAAATGGCAAGGGGGAGAGTTTGGTCAAGAAATAAACAACAAACGGCAAGAACGCTTTCTCGGGAAACTTCTTCTGGGTAGGGAACGCAGGCACTACCGATGAGACGGAATTATCTGGCAAGGTGGTGACGACTGAACCGGGCTTTTATGGAGGAGAGGTGGGTGATTGCACATGGGGATCAGGTGTGCCTTGCTGCACTCAGCCCAGAAGTAGGTCAGCCTCGCCTTCAAGTCGCAGCCGATCCTGCAGGTACTCGGAGAGAGGAGGGGTAAACACTCAGACCATAACAACACAAACACTGTTGGAGTGAAAGGCTTGACTGAGAGTGAACTCTTGATGGAAATCTGAGAAAGGGTGTTTGTATTAAGAGCAGGCTGACAGTGTTTGATGGTCTATTGTTAATTATAACAGAGATAGGATGGACTGGAAGAGGACCAGGCTCACCCAGAGAAATAAGAGGGCTGTATCCTGTCAGAGCTAGAGTTAGATCGACACATGATAGATACAGAGTTTATTGCATGATCTCTGCATGCAGCTAAATGTCAGGCTGAAAAATCCACACAATGGATTATGGTAGATGTCAGTTGCTTAGCTCCCTCACTGTTTGGGTGAACGCCATCTTTTTTTGTAAAAGTACCTTCTATGCGAGAATTAGTCAAAGATGTTGATAAAATCATGGCCTGTAGCAGTACAAAAATTCATTAACCAGCAGTGCAGACTGAAGAGGTGGCTAAAGCGCTTTACCTATGGATGTAATGGGGCCAGACAGGATAAAGTTTTGCCCAGAATCTCTAAAGTTAGAGTAAGGAACTCAAAATCAGACTGCAGCTTTAATGATTGCCTTGACATCATTGGTTCCAACGTACACAATAACAGTCTGGACAGTTGGATAGCAAGTGAGTATGGCTGGAATGTGTATAGAGACGTCAGAAACTTTACATCCAGAGAAAGAGTAAGTTATGACACAAGGGAGTTTGACGAACCTGGAGATGGAATCACCAGTCACAAGGATTTAAGGTTGACCGTTGAGGCGTTCTCCATCATAGATTGTCAGCTTTCAGTGATGAAAGTTATCTGTATCAGTCACCACACCCACTGCAGTAGGGACCTCAGTGGTAGTGGTGGAGGGGCAGGGCTCCTCACGGTGGGTGGGAAAAAGGTAGTTGGACAGCTGAAGGCTGAAGGGACGGCGGTGTGGAGGTAGTGAGTTCGACTCGTTAACGGTTGGTCTTGGGGATGTAAAGTGGAGAGCACACCAAGCTGGGTGTTGCAGGATGTTTCCTAGTTGATGGAGTAGCTCCGTTGCCGACATCAGCCACTGGAGTAACCGGCTAGGATATATTGTCAGCAAGCTCTGTCAATGAAGAGAATGAGTTTTCCAGGGGGAAATGAAAGTCAGACTCAAACAGGAGTATATAGCTGTCTCTTTCCCTTTACCACGGAGGACCAGCTGTGAGAGGGACCCAGACCGTCAACCAGACCTCCGAGCTCCTCTGGGTTGGACTGGATGGCAGCTTACTGAGAGCATAGTTGAGCTTGGTGATGTTGGAGATCTTTGATCTATGGATTGTAGCTCGGTTTGAATGCAGGTAAGTTCAGTGGCTAATGTCATTTCAGTTAGTTTAGCTTGGCTACCAGGCTAAAGGTGACCCTAGCTAAACTGGTAGCCAGGACAGGTAGTCCAGGTAGTCCAAATCTATCCCGCAAGTTATACAATACTACAAGTGAGGGGAAAAGTGCGATAAAGTGAGGAAATTGGCATAAAAGTCAGTAAAACTGCCAAAAGCTTAAAAATCCTAAATAAAAGCAACCGGCTAGCCTAGCTACCAGGCTAAAAACAACCCTGGCTAAGCTAGTAGCTCCATAAACTCTGTTAACTGAGGGCTGAGTGAAGGTTGAACCATGTAAAGGCAGAAAATGCAGGCTGGCGTCCTTAATGTGACTACTCAGCTGATTTTACATGATTTCCCCCCATCCAAAATCTAAGCCTTCTTGGCAAAACACGCTATGCCTTGACCAAGCATGGGGTCTGTAAATGGCCTAATAAATACTTTTTAGCACTTTATTTAGTTCCATGCCCAAGGCCAACGGCATCCAAAGTATGTCACCCAGCAACTATAGGGTGGAAAAATCCCGCAGCGGGGCGTGGTGTACTTTAATTAACGAGTCTCTAAGCTCAGGCACACACGTTCACACTAGCACACAGCGAAACACACTGGCACATCCAAACACACAACTTCCTCCGTGAATATACCCAGGCATTCGGTCATGTGTACACTCACATACACAAACATACCTGTACACATCTACACACAAATCTATAAATTCACACACACCACAAACACACAAACACAGTAAAAAAAACTCACAAACACAGTAAAAAAAAAAATCCCACTTGATTGTCACAAAAACATGTATGTCAACATACAGGACTCACATAAGGATACACATACATACACACACACACACTCAAGTGGAGGTCGCCAAAATTTCTTTATATGATACACAAACAAATTCATATTCCTTGATACAGTCAAAGCAGCCACACAAAGTCATACACTCGCTCACCACATTTAGACATGCACGCACGTGCGCGCGCGCGCGCACACACACACACACACACACACACACACACACACACACACACACACACACACACACACACACACACATCAAGCCACACATCCCTGGACTCAAAACGATGGTGTGAAAATATGTGAGTGTAAATGAGATGCAGACAGGCTCACAGAATTGTGGTCAAGCAAGTGAGAAAGAGAAAGAGCGAGAGAGAGAGGCAGATAGCGATAGAGAGCAAGAGCGATAGAGTGAGACAGCGAGAGGTAGAGATAGAGAGCAAGAGAGACAGAGAGTGAGACAGAGAGAATGAGAGAGAGAGAGAGAGAGAGAGCGAGAGCGATGGAGTGAGACAGAGAAGTAGAGAGAGAAAGCGAGAGAGAGCGAGAGAGGTAGAAAGAGAGCGAGTGAGAGCGAGAGAGACAGAGAGTGAGAGAGAGAAAGCGAGAGAGAGCGAGAGAGGTAGAAAGAGAGCGAGTGAGAGCGAGAGAGACAGAGAGTGAGAGAGAGAATGAGAGAGAGAGAGAGAGAGAGAATGAGAGAGAGAGAGAGAGAGAGAGAGAGAGAGAGAGAGAGAGAGAGAGAGAGAGAGAGAGAGAGAGAGAGAGAGAGGGGGACAGATAGAGAGGTAGAGAGAGATAGCGAGAGAGCGCGAAAGCGAGATAGAGAGCGAGAGCGATGGAGAGCAAGAGCGATAGAGTGAGACAGAGAAGTAGAGAGAGAAAGAGAGAGAGAAAGCGAGAGAGAGCGAGAGAGGTAGAAAGAGAGCGAGAGAGACAGAGCGAGTGAGACAGAGAGGTAGAGAGAGATAGCGAGAGAGCGAGCGAGAGCGAGATAGAGAGCGATAGAGTGAGACAGAGAGAGAGGTAGAGAGAGAAGGTTGTTGCTGTTATATCTGATGACAGTATATTGGTTTTGTTTGGTACTGTTCTTTGCTGCAGTATGTTTGCTTTCAGTAATGTTTTGCCATGAATGTTGAGCTTTTTCAATGTTTAAATCCTTGTTCTGGTAACATGTCACGTCATGCCAATAAAGCCAATGAATTTGAATTTGAATGGAAATTTGAATTTAGAGAGAGGCTGACCATCTCCCCACTGTCAGAGGCAGTAAGCAGAGACACATCCTTACCAAGTACAGGCTCACTGACCACAGTCTAGCCATTGAACAGGGTAGGCACACAAAACATCTTGGCTACCAAAAGAGCAGAGAATATGTGGTCACTGTACGGCAGGTGAGGTGGAGACAAGAGATGCACTTCCTGCTAAATTGTGAGAAATTCCAGAACATACGAAAAAAATACCAGGAGACATTTGAAAATCAGATTAATGTCCTACTCCTGGATGTGAAAGAACAATGGCCACTTATTTTAGGAGGAGGGCCTAAGGTCACACCTTGTGGCACAATATGTGTCAGAATGCCGTAGCCTAAGGGTCAGTGAGTGACCAAAACACCGTCAGTTACTGTTCAAGTGCTGTTCTATGTTTCTGCCAGATCTACCTTTTCCTTTTTCCTTTTTTGTTTTTGTTTTTGTTTAGTACTCTGTTGACCTGTTTTGCTTTGGCAACATTGTAACTAATGCAGTCATGCCAATAAAGCATAATTGAATTGAGAGAGAACAAGAGAGAGCGAGAGAGCTAGATCGATAGATAGCGAGAGACACAGAGAGAGAGAGCAACTCAGAGATAGAGAGAGAAAGAGCGAGAGAGAGAGAGAGCATGAGAGAGAGAGACAGGCAGATAGAGAGAAAGCGAGACAGAGATAGAAAGAGAGAGAGAGAGAGAGCAAGAGACAGATAGAGAGAGAGAAAGAGTGAGAGCGAGAGAGAGATAGCGAGAGACAGAGAGAGAGAGCAACACAGAGATAGAGAGAGAGAAAGAGTGAGAGTGAGAGAGAGATAGCAAGAGACAGATAGAGCAACAGAGAGATAGAAAGAGCGAGAGAGAGAGAGAGAGAGCATGAGAGAGAGACAGGCAGATAGAGAGAGAAACTGAGAGAGATAGAGAGAGCGCGAGATAGAGAGAGAGAGCAACATAGAGAGAGAGAGATAAAAACTAAGTGCGAGAGCGAGAGAGATACAGCGATAGTGCGAGAGACAGAGAGACAGAGATGGAGAGAAATAGAAAGAGAGGAAGAGAGAGAGAAGGAGAATTTTGAATTTTAAAGCAAGTCTTTCTGTAACAAAAAAATGTATCAAAAAACAGACTTGAAATCTTTCTAAACATAAACAATACTTGTCAGAGTACAAACACTCAATAAGCATCTTTTAACAATCCCAAAAACCAATCATTCACCGACAACTCGAAAAATGAAAAACAGGTAAGACCCCTGTTACCCGCGCTCTGCAGAAAACACCAGCTCATCCTTTGTGCTGGAACACAGCAGCCCTTTATAACGCCACAAAGTTGTGAATGTGTCCATATCTTCCGTTGCCTTGTATGAACTGAAGTCTACTCTTATCCTGGCCTTGACCATCCTGCAAAACAACAGTTCAACATGGCTTTCTGTACATTCTCTAATTCTCTTTTCCCGGCTCACATAGATAGCCAGGAGAGATAGAGGGAGGGAGGGAGACAATGAAGGCACGCTCACGGAAAGCTACTCCACACATTGTGCCACATTCAGCCACAAAAAATAAATCCACACCCTGGCTGTTGGTTAATACAAACTGATGTGACTCATCAGTCGTGTAATGACTGAGACAAATCAACACTTGTATCATGTGTTTGTGTCCAGCCGATGACATCACAGCAGATGGTGCAGCATGGAGGCTTGGTGTGGGTCCATGGGTACAAGCTGTGCTGTGGTCACACATTCCTCCTGGTGATGTGTGGGGGCCTGTTCCCACATCACATCCCACATCCACCATGTAGAAAACACACACACACATCCACACATCCACCGTGTAGAGAACACACACACACACATCCACCATGTAGAGAACACACACACACACATCCACCATGTAGACAACACACATCCACACATCCACACATCCACCATGTAGAAAACACACACACACACATCCACCATGTAGACAACACACACACACACATCCACCATGTAGACAACACACACACACACATCCACACATCCACCGTGTAGAGAACACACACACACATCCACACATCCACCATGTAGACAACACACACACACATCCACCATGTAGACAACACACATCCACACGTCCACCATGTAGACAACACACACACACACACACATCCACCATGTAGACAACACACACACACATCCACACACACATCCACACATCCACCATGTAGACAACACACACACACATCCACCATGTAGACAACACACATCCACACGTCCACCATGTAGACAACACACACACACACACATCCACCATGTAGACAACACACACACACATCCACACACACATCCACCATGTAGAGAACACACATCCACACATCCACCATGTAGAGAACACACACACACATCCACCATGTAGACAACACACATCCACCATGTAGAGAACACACACTTCCACACATCCACCATGTAGAGAACACACACACACATCCACACATCCACCATGTAGACAACACACAAACATCCACACATCCACCATGTAGAGAACACACACATTGACCATGTAGACAACACACACACACATCCACACATCCACCATGTAGAGAACACACACACATCCACACATCCACCATGTAGAGAACACACACATCCACACATCCGCCATGTAGAGAACACACATCCGCACATCTGCCATGTAGAAAACACACACACACACACACATCCACACATCCACCATGTAGACAACACACATCCACACATCCACCATGTAGAGAACACACACACACATCCACACATCCACCATGTAGACAACACACAAACATCCACACATCCACCATGTAGAGAACACACACATTGACCATGTAGACAACACACACACACATCCACACATCCACCATGTAGAGAACACACACACATCCACACATCCACCATGTAGAGAACACACACATCCACACATCCGCCATGTAGAGAACACACATCCGCACATCTGCCATGTAGAAAACACACACACACACACACATCCACACATCCACCATGTAGACAACACACATCCACACATCCACCATGTAGAGAACACACACACACATCCACCATGTAGACAACACACACACATCCACACATCCACCATGTAGACAACACACACACATCCGCACATCCACCATGTACAGAACACATCCACACATCCACCATGTAGAGAACACACACACACATCCACCATGTAGACAACAAACACACATCCACCATGTAGACAACAAACACACATCCACCATGTAGACGACACACACATCTACCATGTTGACAGCACACACACATCCACCATGTAGACTACACACACACAACCACCATGTAGACAACACACACACAACCACCATGTAGACAACACACACACATCCACCTTGTAGATAACCAACATACATCCATCATGTTGACAGCACACACACATCCACCATGTAGACAACAAACACACATCCACCATGTAGACAGCACACACACATCTACCATGTTGACAGCACACACACAACCACCATGTAGACAACACACACACATCCACCTTGTAGACAACCAACATACATCCATCATGTTGACAGCACAAACACAACCACCATGTAGACAACACACACACATCCACCATGTAGACGACAACATGACACCAGCAGGTAAACCCAACGCACTTAACAGCACAAAAGTAAAAAAAAAAAAAGAAGGATTAATGAAGGTAATGACCCCAGAATGGAAATCAGTTTCGGTACACAACTCTTCATAGCACAGTACACAAACACAGTTTTTCATCTCAACCCCTAAAACCCCAGAGACAGTTTAAACTCATAACTGGGTAATACAGTAGGTATGAGAGTTAAGCTGTACATCCTGAAGCAGTAATACATCACCATGACTACCGAGAGTGATGCTTCAAACATTCACACAACATGCTGGGACGGACTAAACCGTGGTAGACCACGTGTTTAGCAGAACCGCTTGTGGAATTAAAACAACAACATCAGGGAGCAGTTGTGCTCATATGCTCTGGAGGCATTTGTTTTTTGGCGGTTTCCAGCTTTGTGCTGGAGTTTCTACCTCAGTCTAACAGTCCAACACTCATGACACCTGTCAGGCCGTCTGTGATTACATCGTTATTACATCAGCCACAGTTGACAACATTTTTTGTTGTTGACTGTCGACAGTCAACAAGTTTGAATATCTTGGGGCCATCGTCACAGATGAAGGCTCCAAACCGGAAGTCCTTTCCGGCATTGCACGAACGACCGCGGCACTTGCGAGGTTAAAACCAATCCAGAAAGACAAACATGAGTACCGGGTCTACAGTCAGGTGACGCACTCACTAGTCGTCTCCATCTTTTCATACGCACGTGGAACTTGGACACTCGCCGCAGACCTCCAAAGAAGAACAAGTGCAATGGAGATGAGGTGCTGCAGAAGATTCTAGGCATCTCATATAGAGACCATGGTACGAATGAAGAGGTGGGAAGAAGTGTTACACAAGCCGTTGGACCACATGAGGACTTGTTGACAGTCATTGAGAAGAGAGAACTGAAACGGTGTGGTCACACCTCGGGAAGTTCCTGCCTCGCCGAGACCCTCCTGCAAGGCACGGTGAGGGGCGGGCGAAGACGAGGAAGGCAGAAGAAGCGATGGCTGTGTAACCTCAGAGTGGGCAGGCCTTGACTTTGCCAGCTTCCAGAGGGCAGTTGAGGACAGACAGAGACGGCGAGGACTGGTTGCAGATTCAACAGCGCTGCCCCAACGACCTCTCTCGAGGTTACAGGATGGGTGAGGTGAGGTGAGGAGGAGGAGGAAGGTTGACAACATGGCTTCAGGTCACTCCACCTCATTTATAGTCCCAGTGTTCACACCACCTGACAGCTTCTTCTGCCTACCTGTGTGTGTACGCCACACAACAACACACACTGTCCTTCTTCTACCTAGCTGTGTACGCTACACAACAACACACAATGTCCTTCTTCTACCTAGCTGTGTACGCTACACAACAACACACACTGTCCTTCTTCTACCTAGCTGTGTACGCTACACAACAACACACACTGTCCTTCTTCTACCTAGCTGTGTACGCCACACAACAACACACACTGTCCTTCTTCTACCTAGCTGTGTACGCCACACAACAACACACACTGTCCTTCTTCTACCTAGCTGTGTACGCTACACAACAACACACACGGTCCGACTCGCCGGGACTGGCATGCATTGTTTAGAGAAACCTGAAACACAGTTCCATGGGTGTTTGTGTCAAGACCTCAATTGTGAGTGTGTTCTGGGATGAGCTCTGTGATGAGCTCACACACTCATCTCTCAGTAAATGAACGCACACCCAGATAACAAGACCAACATGATGAACACAAAGACATACCAACAAGTCTCGTCTTCATTTCTCACTCTCTCCTGTTTCACCTCTCACTTTCTCACACAACTATTAAATGAACAGTTCACACACACACATGCACATACTTGCAGACACACACACGTGCACACACACACACATACTTGCAGACACACGCACGCACACATACTTGTAGACACACACATACTTACAGACACACACATGCACACATACTTACAGACACACACATGCACACACATGCACACACATACTTGTAGACACACACAACACACACATACTTACAGACACACACATGCACACACACACACATGCACACACGCACATACTTGCAGACACACACGCACACACACATACTTGTAGACACACACAACACACACATGCTTACAGACACACACGCACACACATGCACACACACACATGAACCCATACTTGCACACACATGCACAAACACATACTTGCACACACACATGCACATGCACACATACTTGCACACACATGCACACACACACTCGCATACACACACACGACAGGTGTGTGCCATGTACACAGGTGCCCACAGACACACACAGCAGAATGCATGAGCAGAGGTCTATGTCGACCACTGGCTCAACAACACGAGTCAGGCACATTGTGCGATGCTGAGCTAACATGAGCTAACAGTCCTGGCATCCCCCACACCAGCCCACAGCATTGTGACGGCTGGGTTAGCTCACATTTGTAAGAAAATTAGGTCACACTTTATTTGAGTGGGTGTATAAAGACTGACATGACACTGTGATGAACATGAAGGATCTTTATGAGTGTTTGTGACTGCTGTCGTTAACTGTCTCTCTATCCATTGTGTAATTTTTAATGCAACATTGAACTTGTTTGAGATGTTTGTGTTGTAGCAGCCCCAGTTGGACCGTCTAGCACATCTGTAGCTCGAACACACACATTTCAAACCATGTTCACTGGACTCCTGTTTACCTTGGTACCATTTAGCTTTTGTTAGGCTAAATATGAACTGTTAACTTAGATATGAACTGTACAACTAGATATGAACTGTTAACTTAGATATGAACTGTACAACTAGATATGAACTGTACAACTAGCTATGATGAACTGTAAAACTAGATATGAACTGTACAACTAGATATGAACTGCTAACCTAGATATGAACTGCAAAACTAAATATGAACTGCTAACCTAGATATGAACTGTAAAACTAGATATGAACTGCTAACCTAGATATGAACTGCTAACCTAGATATGAACTGTACAACTAGATATGAACTGTTAACTTAGATATGAACTGTAAAACTAGATATGACCTGCTACCTGAGATATGAAGTGTTAACTTAGATATGAACTGTAAAACTAGATATGAACTGTAAAACTAGATATGACCTGCTAACCGAGATATGAACTGTTAACTTAGATATTAACTGTAAAACTAGATATGAACTGCTAACCTACATATGAACTATACAACTAGATGTAAAACTAGATATGAACTGTAAAACTAGATATGAACTGCTAAACTTCCGGTTATGGCGAGGGACTAGGAGGTCGCACATCTCAAGCTCTGCAGCTACCGTGTAAATTAATCCTACAATACTAATCCGAATCTTGTCTAAAGTCACGCAATACGTGTATAAGAGTACCCAGAACTAAAATGTCAGGGAAAGAGAGAGAAAGAGAAGGAGAAAAGGAAATCGCGACACGAGGAAGAGGCTGAGAAGGTTAGCGACGCCATGCAGGTTGAAAATATGGCTAACGAAGAAGACGACCACGAGGAAGAAGATGACGAAATGTTAGACACAGATAAGAATAGCAACCAAGATATCATGAAAGCCATACAGTCTTTGAAAAGTGGACTTTACAAGAAAATTGATGGAGTGCAAGCGACAATTGCGGATGTAAAGAAACAGATACAGGAATGCGTGGGTCGCATGGAACAGGCCGAACAACGGATTTCTGACATGGAGGACGACGTTAAGAAGCTAACACCCCGAGTTAGCACGCTGGAAAGCACCGTCAAAAGCCTTACTGACCAAGTGGAGGACTTGGAATGCAGGAGTCGGTGAAATAACGTAAGGTTGGAGGGCCTACCGGAGAAAGAAGAGGGCCAGGATGCACCTGCATTTTTGGAGAAGTGGTTGCCGGAGGCTCTGAACATGGATCCGCGGGAGGGCTTGGTAGTGGAGCGGGCTCATAGAATCGGCGCTCCGGTAGACTCTCGCACGGGTCGTCCAAGGACATTGATCATGAGGTTCATGAACTTTAAGGACAGGGAGCGAGTACTAAAGGCAGCCAAAACCAAGGGACAGGTCCTTTACAAGAACACGCCGGTCCGTTTTCACATCGACCTCTCTGCTGGGGTGCACAAGATGCAGCGCGACTACGATCAGGTCCGGAAGAAGCTGAGAGACCGGGGGATCCGCAAGCACAGCATCCTCTTTCCAGCCCGGCTCCTGGTAACACACGACGAGAGACCCCACACCTCTCAAACCCCGGCAGGAGTGGAGAGGTGCATTCCATCCCTCGGATAAGGACTGACGCAGTAGGCTATTAAGCCCACTTTATCTTATTTTATTTCCATTTACACGAAAGATGTAGCTACGTGTTCGGGCTGTCGTCATTTTGTTTTTGTTTAGGCTTTATTTTTCTACCTGGACAGGACGGAGTCTCGTTTATAGCTAGACTATTCAGCTTTTGTGGAAGGCCCTTAACCCTGAATGAGAGACAATGTCCAAGCACCAGCCGAAATGACATGGGCACATGCAAGTAGGCCTAGGCCTAAGGGACAGAGAGAGTCATCATCGGTTTATGCGCCTGTCGGAGGAAGGAAGGCCCAATGCATCGCGGACTCTTGTGACCAGGCTACAGACTTTTCCCTCTCCTCGTCTTCCAGTCTGCATGCACGGGTTCCAGATTGGTGTATGTGTTCGGGTGGTTAATGTTATATATGCCTACATGTTGTAAGCGTTGCACAGTTCATTACTGATGTTATGTGTGATTAGTATTTAGAAAAAGTAAGATAGCGAGCTGGAGCGAGAAGAAAAGAAAAGGTATAGAGAAACTCGTTTTAGCGGTAGTTAAACGTGGGATGGGAGGGGATGTCCAGAGTTCCTGGACTTCAGGTTCGTATGGGGTTGAGGGTGGGTTTTTGTGGTTTCATTTTATTATTTATTCTTTCATCAGTGGGTGTGGTTTGTCAAAGTACTTCTTCACTAATACGGTTCCTAATATAACATACCGGAATCAATGTCAGAGAGTTGCAAGGTAAAACTTACTGGGTGGAATTGTAGGGGTTTGATCAAACTCACAAAGGTGAAGCAGGTAATGAGCAGGATAAAATCCTTGAAATCAAAAATCGTTTTTTTACAAGAAACACACATGGTGAATGAGGACGTTCCCAAAATAGCAAGACGATGGCAGGGTCAAGTGTTGTCTGCTCCTTACACCACTCATGCTAGAGGGGTTATGATACTAATTCATAAATCGGTTCCATTACGGGTACAGCATGTAGTTAAGGACCCTGCAGGGAGGTATATTATAGTCCAGGGTAGGTTATTATCTGAAACCTTAACTTTGATAAATGTTTACGGCCCCAATGAAGATGACTCTAAATTCTATAATAGTCTGTTTTTGACTGCTTCAAATCATCCTGGGAAATACATAATAGCTGGTGACTTTAACTGTACGTTAGATCCTTCAAAAGACAGGTCAACTGGTTTAGATGATACCCACAGTGAGTCCAGAAAGACGATACACCATTTTATAAAGGAATTGAACTTGTTTGATGTTTGGAGGCATGGTAAACCGAACGCAGTAGAATATTCCTGCTATTCCGGTACTCATAGAACTCACTCACGCATAGACTACTTTTTGGTTTCAGCGCTACTTGTCTCCAAAATAGATGAATGTCATTATAGTAGTATAGTTCTGTCTGACCACGCTGCAGTATCCTTGACCTATGAAGATAATAACTTAGTGTGCGACCCCCCCGAGATGGCGTTTTCAACCCGGGTGGCTTTCGGATCCTACATTCATAGATTTCTTAGATAAGCAGATTGACCTGTATTTTGAATGTAACAAGTCCCAGACTTCTGCTAGCACAAGGTGGGAGGCTTTCAAAGCCTTTATCAGGGGCCAAATCATTTCCTTCACTAGTTCCAAGAAAAAGGCTACAAGACTTGAAATGAAGACATTAGATGAGGAAATTAAAAAACTGGAAACAGAAATATATAATAATAGAAATATACCTACAGATGTTCATACAAGACTGCTACTGCTTAGAGCACAGTACAATGAACTGGCAGCTAATAAAGCGGCTGCTGATTTAATGAGACTCAAAACAGTCCTACTATGATCAGGGGGAAAAGCCCGGAAAACTTCTAGCATGGCGCATTAAACAACAACAAACAGAAAGGTCTATTAATTGTATTGAAGTCCCAAGTGGTAGAACTATAGTGGACCCGACAGAGATTAATGAAGCCTTTAGAGACTTCTACGGGAAATTATACAGCTCTGAGTGCTCTCCTAATCTGGACACGCAAACACAATTCCTAGACAATCTTAATATTCCTAAAATTTCGGGAAGAGGAATGTAGAGTATTAGATCAAGATGTAACTGCATTGGAAATTGCAGAAGCAATTGGGTGTATGCAGGCTGGAAAATCAGCGGGTCCAGATGGCATCCCTATAGACATTTATAAAAAATTTCAAACCAAATTAATACCACCCCTCTTGGAGATGTTTCAGGAATCCTTTGAGAATGGTCTTCTCCCTGCATCTATGAGGGGCGCCCTAATCACTTTACTCCCAAAACCGGGGAAACCAAATACAAAATGTGAAAATATGCATCCAATTAGTCTCCTAAATTCTGATACAAAAATACTCTGTAAAATTCTTGCAAGAAGATTGGAGGATCTTCTACCTAGAGTAGTGGGAGAAGACCAGAACGGATTCATTCAAGGGAGACAGGGTTTTCATAACGTTAGACGAGTGCTCAATATTTTATACAGTCAGAGGGAGGCGCCTGACACGGCCTTACTTTCACTTGATGCAGAGAAGGCCTTCGACCGTGTTGAATGGCCTTATCTGTTTGAGGTGTTAACACGATTTGGCCTTGGGGATACATTTATCAAATGGGTAAGATTGCTTTGTACAGGGCTTACTGCAGAAGTTTTGACGAATAGTAAGGTTTCTAAACCTTTTAACATTTGTAGAAGTTGCCCTCAAGGGAGCCCTTTATCGCCTTTACTTTTTATCCTAGCGATAGAACCATTTGCTATAGCGGTGAGGACACACAGTGATATTTATGGAATTCGAGAGGGACATCTGGAGCACAGGGTAGCACTCTTCGCCGATGATGTGATATTAATGCTTAAAAATCTGCATAAATCTATCCCAGCGCTCCTAAGCCTTATTGAATCATTTGGGAAAATATCTGGTTATAAAGTTAATTACTCCAAATCATCTATAATGTTACTGAATGAAACAGAGAGGAAGAATGGTCTTGTTTATGCTTCTACCTTCAACCCAACAGACATATTTACATATCTGGGAATAGAAATTGTCCCTGAGGTGAATTAGATTGCTCAGTCAAATTATGAGCCCATCCTGGACGCTAGTATTGCTTCGATAGAGCGTTGGACATCCTTACCTATTTCAATGATCGACAGGATTAATATCCTAAAGATGAATATACTTCCCAAATTTCTTTATTTGTTCCAGAATATCCCCCTACCCCCTCCTTCATCTTTGTTCACGAAAATCAAGAAACTGTTTACCAACTTTATTTGGCAAAATAAACGTCCTAGATTACGTCTATCTTTACTTTATCTACCATATGATCGAGGAGGCCTGAAATGTCCAAATATCCAATGGTATTGATGGGCAGCACAATTAAGGTCGATTATGTTTTACTTCTCATCTGGAAGTCCCCCAGCTTGGATTGATCTGGAAGCCTGCTCTGTTAAACCGGGCTTACCATTGCACCTGTATTTGTATTCAGCAGACCGTAAATATCTGAAGAGAAATACAGACAACCCTATAATATTGAATATGATTGATGTTTGGTTCGATGCTTGTAAGTATTTGAATATAAATATGTCCCGGTCACGCTTCAGTCCTATTTGGGGTAATGCCAATTTCAAACCAGGGCAAAATGATAGGGGATTTAAATTATGGGCTGAAAAGGGGTTAAGGAAAGTGCAAGACATGTACAGGGAGGAGGATGAAGTATTCATGTCCTTTGAGGAAATATCTACCAAGTATGACATTCCAAGGAATCATTTTTTCAAATATCTTCAGCTAAGGAGTTTTATATCCTGTCAAAGCCATTCATTAGACATTCCTAACATTTCTATATCAGAAGTTGCAGTCACAAAACACTGTTATAATAAAGGTCTAATTTCAACTATGTATGACTTATTTGTATCTGGATCTGATGAATCATCAGAGACAAAACTGAGATTATGGGAGGGAGATATAGAGGAGGAAATATCTTTAGAAGAATGGAGTGAGACATGTAAAGAGGCCCAGAGACAGATAGTTAGCAGCAACCTAAAGCTTCTACAGTATAAATGGCTGATGCGTACATATATAACTCCTGTTAAATTGCACAAGTTTAATGACAATATTCCTGATACCTGTATTAAGTGTAGTGAGGCAAGGGGGACGCTGTTTCACTGTATATGGGAATGTGTGGAAGTGAAAACCTTCTGGCAAGATTGTTGTTGATATGATTGATCAAAATTTGTCAAAGAAATTACCATTGAGTCCAAAGCTTTTTATTCTTGGTTTATATCCTACCACCCCACATTTACATAACAATGAGTTCAGATTTATAGATATGTGTATATTACAAGCAAAACGTGTAATTGCTCTTAATTGGAAAAGTGTTGATGGACCAAGAATTGGTATGTGGGTTAAAGAAATGGCTTCAAACATGTCAATGGAAAAGATAATGTATATTGTTAGACGTAAACAAAGTGTTTTTGATAAAATCTGGGGATTGTTTCTGTATTTCTTAAGACGTAATACTAATGTTGGTAACTTGCTTCATCAAGAACAAGCTCTGGGGGAGTAGAACAACTCTATCTGACTGTTTATATGCGTAAAAGCAACTGGAAAAAAAACCACACCCTCTAATCAGTCTGTGAAAGAAATTATTGTTGTTATTATTTTATTTTATTAATCTATTAATTGAATTGTTATCTTTATTATCTTCTTTAACCCTGCTTTGAATTGTATTACTTGTTATAGGGACAGGGTTATGGGGGAGGGGTAGGGTGAAAATGTTTGCTGTACTGTGCTATTACTTGTTTTGCTGTAATTTGCAAACAAAATTCAATAAATATATTGCTTAAAAAAGATATGAACTGCTAACCTAGATATGAACTGTACAACTAGATATGAACTGCTAACCTAGATATGAACTGTAAAGCTAGATATGAACTGTACAACTAGATATGAACTGCTAACCTAGATATGAACTGTAAAACTTGATATGAACTGCTAACCTAGATATGAACTGTACAACTAGATATGAACTGTAAAACCAGATATGAACTGCTAAACTAGATATGAACTGTACAACTAGATATGAACTGTAAAACTAGATATGAACTGCTAACCTAGATATGAACTGTAAAACTAGATATGAACTGCTAACCTAGATATAAACTCTACAACTAGATATGAACTGTACAACTAGATATGAACTGTAAAACTAGATATGAACTGCTAACCTAGATATGAACTGTACAACTAGATATGAACTTTACAACTAGATATGAACTGTTAACCAAGATATGAACTGTTAACTTAGATATGAACTGTAAAACTAGATATGAACTGCTAACCTAGATATAAACTGTAAAACTAGATATGAACTGTAAAACTAGATATGAACTGCTAACCTAGATATGAACTGTAAAACTAGATATGAACTGTACTAGATATGAACTGCTAACCTAGATATGAACTGCTAACCTAGATATGAACTGTACAACTAGATATGAACTTTACAACTAGATATGAACTGTTAACTTAGATATGAACTGTAAAACTAGATATGAACTGCTAACCTAGATATGAACTGTACAACTAGATATGAACTGCTAACCTAGATGTGAACTGTACAACTAGCTATGAACTGTAAAACTAGATATGAACTGTAAAACTAGATATGAACTGCTAACCTAGATATGAACTGTAAAACTAGATGTAAAACCAGATATGAACTGCTAACCTAGATATGAACTGTAAAACTAGATGTAAAACTAGATATGAACTGTAAAACTAGATGTAAAACTAGATATGAACTGTAAAACTAGATATGAACTGTAAAACTAGATGTAAAACTAGATATGAAATGTAAAACTAGATATGAACTGCTAACCTAGATATGAACTGTAAAACTAGATATGAAATGTAAAACTAGATATGAACCACTAACCTAGATATGAACTGTAAAGCTAGATATGAACCGCTAACCTAGATATGAACTGTAAAGCTAGATATGAACTGTAAAACTAGATGTAAAACTAGATATGAAATGTAAAACTAGATATGAACCGCTAACATAGATATGAACTGTAAAGCTAGATATGAACTGCTAACCTAGATATGAACTGTAAAACTAGATGTAAAACTAGATATGAAATGTAAAACTAGATATGAACCGCTAACCTAGATATGAACTGTAAAGCTAGATATGAACTGTAAAGCTAGATATGAACAGCTAACCTAGATATGAACTGTAAAACTAGATATGAACTGTAAAACTAGATGTAAAACTAGATATAAAATGTAAAACTAGATATGAAATGTAAAACTAGATATGAACTGTAAAACTAGATATGAACCACTAACCTAGATATGAACTGTAAAGCTAGATATGAACCGCTAATCTAGATATGAACTGTAAAGCTAGATATGAACTGTAAAACTAGATGTAAAACTAGATATGAAATGTAAAACTAGATATGAACCGCTAACCTAGATATGAACTGTAAAGCTAGATATGAACTGCTAACCTAGATATGAACTGTAAAGCTAGATATGAACTGTAAAACTAGATATGAACTGCTAACCTAGATATGAACTGTACAACTAGATTTGAACTTTACAACTAGATATGAACTGTTAACTTAGATATGAACTGTAAAACTAGATATGAACTGCTAACCTAGATATGAACTGTACAACTAGATATGAACTGCTAACCTAGATGTGAACTGTACAACTAGCTATGAACTGTAAAACTAGATATGAACTGTAAAACTAGATATGAACTGCTAACCTAGATATGAACTGTAAAACTAGATGTAAAACCAGATATGAACTGCTAACCTAGATATGAACTTTAAAACTAGATGTAAAACTAGATATGAGCTGTAAAACTAGATGTAAAACTGGATATGAACTGTAAAACTAGATATGAACTGTAAAACTAGATGTAAAACTAGATATGAAATGTAAAACTAGATATGAACTGCTAACCTAGATATGAACTGTAAAACTAGATATGAACTGTAAAACTAGATGTAAAACTAGATATGAAATGTAAAACTAGATATGAACTGCTAACCTAGATATGAACTGTAAAACTAGATATGAAATGTAAAACTAGATATGAACCACTAACCTAGATATGAACTGTAAAGCTAGATATGAACCGCTAACCTAGATATGAACTGTAAAGCTAGATATGATCTGTAAAATTAGATGTAAAACTAGATAGAAAATGTAAAACTAGATATGAACCGCTAACCTAGATATGAACTGTAAAGCTAGATATGAACTGCTAACCTAGATATGAACCGCTAACCTAGATATGAACTGTAAAGCTAGATATGAACTGTAAAGCTAGATATGAACCGCTAACCTAGATATGAACTGTAAAGCTAGATATGAACTGCTAACCTAGATATGAACTGTAAAACTAGATGTAAACTAGATATGAACTGTAAAACTAGATATGAACTGCTAACCTAGATATGAACTGTACAACTAGATATGAACTGCTAACCTAGATGTGAACTGTACAACTAGCTATGAACTGTAAAACTAGATATGAACTGCTAACCTAGATATGAACTGTAAAACTAGATGTAAAACCAGATATGAACTGCTAACCTAGATATGAACTGTAAAACTAGATGTAAAACTAGATATGAACTGTAAAACTAGATGTAAAACTAGATATGAACTGTAAAACTAGATATGAACTCTAAAACTAGATGTAAAACTAGATATGAAATGTAAAACTAGATATGAACTGCTAACCTAGATATGAACTGTAAAACTAGATATGAAATGTAAAACTAGATATGAACCACTAACCTAGATATGAACTGTAAAGCTAGATATGAACCGCTAACCTAGATATGAACTGTAAAGCTAGATATGAACTGTAAAACTAGATGTAAAACTAGATATGAAATGTAAAACTAGATATGAACCGCTAACCTAGATATGAACTGTAAAGCTAGATATGAACTGCTAACCTAGATATGAACTGTAAAGCTAGATATGAACTGTAAAACTAGATGTAAAACTAGATATGAAATGTAAAAGTAGATATGAACCGCTAACCTAGATATGAACTGTAAAGCTAGATATGAACTGTAAAGCTAGATATGAACCGCTAACCTAGATATGAACTGTAAAGCTAGATATGAACTGCTAACCTAGATATGAACTGTAAAACTAGACGTAAACTAGATATGAACTGTAAAACTAGATATGAACTGCTAACCTAGATATGAACTGTACAACTAGATATGAACTGCTAACCTAGATGTGAACTGTACAACTAGCTATGAACTGTAAAACTAGATAAGAACTGTAAAACTAGATATGAACTGCTAACCTAGATATGAACTGTAAAACTAGATGTAAAACCAGATATGAACTGCTAACCTAGATATGAACTGTAAAACTAGATGTAAAACTAGATGTGAACTGTAAAACTAGATGTAAAACTAGATATGAACTGTAAAACTAGATATGAACTGTAAAACTAGATGTAAAACTAGATATGAAATGTAAAACTAGATATGAACTGCTAACCTAGATATGAACTGTAAAAATAGATATGAAATGTAAAACTAGATATGAACCACTAACCTAGATATGAACTGTAAAGCTAGATATGAACCGCTAACCTAGATATGAACTGTAAAGCTAGATATGAACTGTAAAACTAGATGTAAAACTAGATATGAAATGTAAAACTAGATATGAACCGCTAACCTAGATATGAACTGTAAAGCTAGATATGAACTGCTAACCTAGATATGAACTGTAAAGCTAGATATGAACTGTAAAACTAGATGTAAAACTAGATATGAAATGTAAAACTAGATATGAACCGCTAACCTAGATATGAACTGTAAAGCTAGATATGAACTGTAAAACTAGATGTAAAACTAGATATGAAATGTAAAACTAGATATGAAATGTAAAACTAGATATGAACTGCTAACGTAGATATGAACTGTAAAACTAGATATGAACCACTAACCTAGATATGAACTGTAAAGCTAGATATGAACCGCTAATCTAGATATGAACTGTAAAGCTAGATATGAACTGTAAAACTAGATGTAAAACTAGATATGAAATGTAAAACTAGATATGAACCGCTAACCTAGATATGAACTGTAAAGCTAGATATGAACTGCTAACCTGGATATGAACTGTAAAGCTAGATATGAACTGTAAAACTAGATATGAACTGCTAACCTAGATATGAACTGTACAACTAGATATGAACTTTACAACTAGATATGAACTGTTAACTTAGATATGAACTGTAAAACTAGATATGAACTGTTAACTTAGATATGAACTGTAAAACTAGATATGAACTGCTAACCTAGATATGAACTGTACAACTAGATATGAACTGCTAACCTAGATGTGAACTGTACAACTAGCTATGAACTGTAAAACTAGATATGAACTGTAAAACTAGATATGAACTGCTAACCTAGATATGAACTGTAAAACTAGATGTAAAACCAGATATGAACTGCTAACCTAGATATGAACTGTAAAACTAGATGTAAAACTAGATATGAACTGTAAAACTAGATGTAAAACTGGATATGAACTGTAAAACTAGATATGAACTGTAAAACTAGATGTAAAACTAGATATGAAATGTAAAACTAGATATGAACTGCTAACCTAGATATGAACTGTAAAACTAGATATGAAATGTAAAGCTAGATATGAACCACTAACCTAGATATGAACTGTAAAGCTAGATATGAACCGCTAACCTAGATATGAACTGTAAAGCTAGATATGATCTGTAAAATTAGATGTAAAACTAGATATGAAATGTAAAACTAGATATGAACCGCTAACCTAGATATGAACTGTAAAGCTAGATATGAACTGCTAACCTAGATATGAACTGTAAAGCTAGATATGAACTGTAAAACTAGATGTAAAACTAGATATGAAATGTAAAACTAGATATGAACCGCTAACCTAGATATGAACTGTAAAGCTAGATATGAACTGTAAAGCTAGATATGAACCGCTAACCTAGATATGAACTGTAAAGCTAGATATGAACTGTAAAACTAGATGTAAACTAGATATGAAATGTAAAACTAGATATGAACCGCTAACCTAGATATGAACTGTAAAGCTAGATATGAACTGCTAACCTAGATATGAACTGTAAATCTAGATATGAACTGTAAAACTAGATATGAACTGCTAACCTAGATATGAACTGCTAACCTAGATATGAACTGTACAACTAGATATGAACTTTACAACTAGATATGAACTGTTAACTTAGATATGAACTGTAAAACTAGATATGAACTGCTAACCTAGATATGAACTGTACAACTAGATATGAACTGCTAACCTAGATGTGAACTGTACAACTAGCTATGAACTGTAAAACTAGATATGAACTGTAAAACTAGATATGAACTGCTAACCTAGATATGAACTGTAAAACTAGATGTAAAACCAGATATGAACTGCTAACCTAGATATGAACTGTAAAACTAGATGTAAAACTAGATATGAACTGTAAAACTAGATGTAAAACTAGATATGAACTGTAAAACTAGATATGAACTGTAAAACTAGATGTAAAACTAGATATGAAATGTAAAACTAGATATGAACTGCTAACCTAGATATGAACTGTAAAACTAGATATGAAATGTAAAACTAGATATGAACCACTAACCTAGATATGAACTGTAAAGCTAGATATGAACCGCTAACCTAGATATGAACTGTAAAGCTAGATATGAACTGTAAAACTAGATGTAAAACTAGATATCAAATGTAAAACTAGATATGAACCGCTAACCTAGATATGAACTGTAAAGCTAGATATGAACTGCTAACCTAGATATGAACTGTAAAGCTAGATATGAACTGTAAAACTAGATGTAAAACTAGATATGAAATGTAAAACTAGATATGAACCGCTAACCTAGATATGAACTGTAAAGCTTGATATGAACTGTAAAGCTAGATATGAACAGCTAAACTAGATATGAACTGTAAAACTAGATATGAACTGTAAAACTAGATGTAAAACTAGATATGAAATGTAAAACTAGATATGAAATGTAAAACTAGATATGAACTGCTAACCTATATATGAACCGTAAAACTAGATATGAACCACTAACCTAGATATGAACTGTAAAGCTAGATATGAACCGCTAACCTAGATATGAACTGTAAAGCTAGATATGAACTGCTAACCTAGATGTGAACTGTACAACTAGCTATGAACTGTAAAACTAGATATGAACTGCTAACCTAGATATGAACTGTACAACTAGATATGAACTGCTAACCTAGATGTGAACTGTACAACTAGCTATGAACTGTAAAACTAGATATGAACTGCTAACCTAGATATGAACTGTAAAACTAGATGTAAAACCAGATATGAACTGCTAACCTAGATATGAACTGTAAAACTAGATGTAAAACTAGATATGAACTGTAAAACTAGATGTAAAACTAGATATGAACTGTAAAACTAGATATGAACTCTAAAACTAGATGTAAAACTAGATATGAAATGTAAAACTAGATATGAACCACTAACCTAGATATGAACTGTAAAGCTAGATATGAACCGCTAACCTAGATATGAATTGTAAAGCTAGATATGAACTGTAAAACTAGATGTAAAACTAGATATGAAATGTAAAACTAGATATGAACCGCTAACCTAGATATGAACTGTAAAGCTAGATATGAACTGCTAACCTAGATATGAACTGTAAAGCTAGATATGAACTGTAAAACTAGATGTAAAACTAGATATGAAATGTAAAACTAGATATGAACCGCTAACCTAGATATGAACTGTAAAGCTAGATATGAACTGTAAAGCTAGATATGAACCGCTAACCTAGATATGAACTGTAAAGCTAGATATGAACTGCTAACCTAGATATGAACTGTAAAACTAGACGTAAACTAGATATGAACTGTAAAACTAGATATGAACTGCTAACCTAGATATGAACTGTACAACTAGATATGAACTGCTAACCTAGATGTGAACTGTACAACTAGCTATGAACTGTAAAACTAGATAAGAACTGTAAAACTAGATATGAACTGCTAACCTAGATATGAACTGTAAAACTAGATGTAAAACCAGATATGAACTGCTAACCTAGATATGAACTGTAAAACTAGATGTAAAACTAGATATGAACTGTAAAACTAGATGTAAAACTAGATATGAACTGTAAAACTAGATATGAACTGTAAAACTAGATGTAAAACTAGATATGAAATGTAAAACTAGATATGAACTGCTAACCTAGATATGAACTGTAAAAATAGATATGAAATGTAAAACTAGATATGAACCACTAACCTAGATATGAACTGTAAAGCTAGATATGAACCGCTAACCTAGATATGAACTGTAAAGCTAGATATGAACTGTAAAACTAGATGTAAAACTAGATATGAAATGTAAAACTAGATATGAACCGCTAACCTAGATATGAACTGTAAAGCTAGATATGAACTGCTAACCTAGATATGAACTGTAAAGCTAGATATGAACTGTAAAACTAGATGTAAAACTAGATATGAAATGTAAAACTAGATATGAACCGCTAACCTAGATATGAACTGTAAAGCTAGATATGAACTGTAAAACTAGATGTAAAACTAGATGTGAAATGTAAAACTAGATATGAAATGTAAAACTAGATATGAACTGCTAACGTAGATATGAACTGTAAAACTAGATATGAACCACTAACCTAGATATGAACTGTAAAGCTAGATATGAACCGCTAATCTAGATATGAACTGTAAAGCTAGATATGAACTGTAAAACTAGATGTAAAACTAGATATGAAATGTAAAACTAGATATGAACCGCTAACCTAGATATGAACTGTAAAGCTAGATATGAACTGCTAACCTGGATATGAACTGTAAAGCTAGATATGAACTGTAAAACTAGATATGAACTGCTAACCTAGATATGAACTGTACAACTAGATATGAACTTTACAACTAGATATGAACTGTTAACTTAGATATGAACTGTAAAACTAGATATCAACTGTTAACTTAGATATGAACTGTAAAACTAGATATGAACTGCTAACCTAGATATGAACTGTACAACTAGATATGAACTGCTAACCTAGATGTGAACTGTACAACTAGCTATGAACTGTAAAACTAGATATGAACTGTAAAACTAGATATGAACTGCTAACCTAGATATGAACTGTAAAACTAGATGTAAAACCAGATATGAACTGCTAACCTAGATATGAACTCTAAAACTAGATGTAAAACTAGATATGAACTGTAAAACTAGATGTAAAACTGGATATGAACTGTAAAACTAGATATGAACTGTAAAACTAGATGTAAAACTAGATATGAAATGTAAAACTAGATATGAACTGCTAACCTAGATATGAACTGTAAAACTAGATATGAAATGTAAAGCTAGATATGAACCACTAACCTAGATATGAACTGTAAAGCTAGATATGAACCGCTAACCTAGATATGAACTGTAAAGCTAGATATGATCTGTAAAATTAGATGTAAAACTAGATATGAAATGTAAAACTAGATATGAACCGCTAACCTAGATATGAACTGTAAAGCTAGATATGAACTGCTAACCTAGATATGAACTGTAAAGCTAGATATGAACTGTAAAACTAGATGTAAAACTAGATATGAAATGTAAAACTAGATATGAACCGCTAACCTAGATATGAACTGTAAAGCTAGATATGAACTGTAAAGCTAGATATGAACCGCTAACCTAGATATGAACTGTAAAGCTAGATATGAACTGTAAAACTAGATGTAAACTAGATATGAAATGTAAAACTAGATATGAACCGCTAACCTAGATATGAACTGTAAAGCTAGATATGAACTGCTAACCTAGATATGAACTGTAAATCTAGATATGAACTGTAAAACTAGATATGAACTGCTAACCTAGATATGAACTGCTAACCTAGATATGAACTGTACAACTAGATATGAACTTTACAACTAGATATGAACTGTTAACTTAGATATGAACTGTAAAACTAGATATGAACTGCTAACCTAGATATGAACTGTACAACTAGATATGAACTGCTAACCTAGATGTGAACTGTACAACTAGCTATGAACTGTAAAACTAGATATGAACTGTAAAACTAGATATGAACTGCTAACCTAGATATGAACTGTAAAACTAGATGTAAAACCAGATATGAACTGCTAACCTAGATATGAACTGTAAAACTAGATGTAAAACTAGATATGAACTGTAAAACTAGATGTAAAACTAGATATGAACTGTAAAACTAGATATGAACTGTAAAACTAGATGTAAAACTAGATATGAAATGTAAAACTAGATATGAACTGCTAACCTAGATATGAACTGTAAAACTAGATATGAAATGTAAAACTAGATATGAACCACTAACCTAGATATGAACTGTAAAGCTAGATATGAACCGCTAACCTAGATATGAACTGTAAAGCTAGATATGAACTGTAAAACTAGATGTAAAACTAGATATGAAATGTAAAACTAGATATGAACCGCTAACCTAGATATGAGCTGTAAAACTAGATATGAACTGCTAACCTAGATATGAACTGTAAAGCTAGATATGAACTGTAAAACTAGATGTAAAACTAGATATGAAATGTAAAACTAGATATGAACCGCTAACCTAGATATGAACTGTAAAGCTTGATATGAACTGTAAAGCTAGATATGAACAGCTAAACTAGATATGAACTGTAAAACTAGATATGAACTGTAAAACTAGATGTAAAACTAGATATGAAATGTAAAACTAGATATGAAATGTAAAACTAGATATGAACTGCTAACCTATATATGAACCGTAAAACTAGATATGAACCACTAACCTAGATATGAACTGTAAAGCTAGATATGAACCGCTAACCTAGATATGAACTGTAAAGCTAGATATGAACTGTAAAACTAGATGTAAAACTAGATATGAAATGTAAAACTAGATATGAACCGCTAACCTAGATATGAACTGTAAAGCTAGATATGAACCGCTAACCTAGATATGAACTGTAAAGCTAGATATGAACTGTAAAACTAGATGTAAAACTAGATATAAAATGTAAAACTAGATATGAACCGCTAACCTAGATATGAACTGTAAAGCTTGATATGAACTGTAAAGCTAGTTATGAACAGCTAACCTAGATATGAACTGTAAAACTAGATATGAACTGTAAAACTAGATGTAAAACTAGATATGAAATGTAAAACTAGATATGAACCGCTAACCTAGATATGAACTGTAAAGCTAGATATGAACTGCTAACCTAGATATGAACTGTAAAGCTAGATATGAACCGCTAACCTAGATATGAACTGTAAAGCTAGATATGAACTGTAAAACTAGATATGAACTGTAAAACTAGATGTAAAACTAGGTATGAACTGCTAACCTAGATATGAACTGTAAAGCTAGATATATACTAAGTCCATTTGCACTTGATTCAACTCCTTTGGGTGTGTGGTTATAAGCTATTTGAAATGTCTCCAGCTTTCATTGACTTAAACAGGTCAGACTTGCATTTGTTAAAGAAAAATAAGCAGAAATACAAATCAAAACTAAAAGTTGCTCAGCATGAATGAGGAAGGAAGAGATGGCAGCTTCGTGATGTTACAGCTTGAAAAGTAGGGCGTAACATTTCACATACTCGGCATCCTTCTGTCAGCCTAAAGCCTTCGGAGGGATTTTATTGGCCTTCTGAACATTACGTTAGGAAGATCCACTACCTGACCTTCTCTCACAGTAAGGAACCAGCTTCTCAGAGAGACAGCAGTGTGTCTGTGCCGGACCAAGACTGTGCCGCCCTCAGTTCCCCATTCTTGTTCCTCTTTTCATGTCTCCAACAACACATTAGCAAGAAAAAAGGCTGAGAGCGACTGTAACCGGCTAGAACTTCAAACGCTTTGCCGGAAGGTTCCTCCTACCCTCCCTTTTCTTGCTCCCACCACCCCCCTCCCCTCTCCCTGTTAAACCTTTAATCACAGTTTAGTCACGCTCAGCTCTAATTAAAGACCCCTCCGGTTCGCAGGCAGGAGTCCCAATCTCTGCCTGACCAGAAATTGGTCTCTCTCACTCCCTCTTGCTCTCGTTTCTCTTTTTTTTTTCCTTCCGCGAGACTCTTTAACTAACATGCGTGGCAGTGCTGGCTCAGTACGATGCCTCCAAGGTGTCGCTGTGAGATAATGGGTTAGTGTTCCCAGGCCCAGCGCTCTTGAGAACCCCTCCGAAGTCTCTGATGTGAGGAGGTGCTGAGAAACAAAACTCCAGATGAGGAGTACTGTTGACAGTTTAAGTACCCTTGGAGTGTGTGTCTTACACACTGGATGAGAAGTCTGTGTTAGCCAAGGGCAAGTCCCTGACGTAAAGCATCTTTGTTGGTCTCTGCTACACGAGCAGAAAGAGAGAGTTGCCAAAACAACGCTCAACATGTCGAGATATTTCCCCCTGCACTTGGTTTTCCATGCAAATTCATTTGTGTAAGTTAATAAATGTAAAAAAAAAAAGTTAATGTAAAGTGTCATGTTCGTGCACATGACACTTTATGTTTGGGCGTGTGCTCATCGTTGTGTGCATGTGTGTTTGTCTGAGTGTATGCCTGACTGAGTACACCCATGTGTACTTGTGTGTACTTTATTAACTTGAAGAATTAAGTGTACAATGAAAATGAGGTCAAATGCAAAAGGAAAAATATAGCTTGGGTGTGTAAAGATACTTCCAGGAATTTCCTGGAGTTTGAATGTATTTGTTTGTGTGCGCTTTAGGCTCCGCATGTGTCTGAGTGTGAGTGCCGTCTACGGTAAGGATGAAGCCCCCTGGGCAGGTGAGCTGGTCGGACCACATGGCCTTGTACATGAGCAAGAGGAACAGGCTGGTCAGGAAGACCATGGTGATCAGGATTAGACCTGTAATCTGGTCAAAAACAAGCATGCACGCGCACACACACACACACACATTACTGCATTTTTACTAGAGGCCACAACACCATCAGAACAGAAGCAGATTCCTAAACCTCAACTTCCTGTACCTTGGCCTTCTCTGACACTTGGCTATACAAGCTGATATTGGACTTCCTGATATCGGGCATAGACGGAGTGATCCGCTTCTTCTGCTGAAGCTGAAATTGTGTTGTGGTCTTCACAATTACCTGCAACAACAAAAACAAAAAGGTCAAATTTTAAAAGGTTTAATGTCAAGCTAATTCCTAAAATAGTGAATAAAAATGATAAAATAATAATAATAATAAATAATAAAATAATAAGTAGTATAAGTAATAGAATAATAACAAAAAATATGAATAAGAATACAAATAATAAATTCATAGTCTTCATGTATTTTTGATGTCTTAACATATATAGTTGGCATTCTGAGGCTTTGGAAATGAATTATCTGACACGTGGGCATCAATTATTAAGTTCATACCTGCAAAGGAGAAGTTTTGGAAATGGCAGATTTTTTACCTATTATGCCAGTAATGTAAATTGCCATCTAATCAACAGGATGTAACAGGCCTGGTTGCTGAGCTCATTATTAAAAAAAAACAAAAACACAGGGCCTTCCTGAAGACGTTCATACTCTAATTTGCATTAGAACAGGTTAGTGTGGTAGAGTTAGTGAGGGCTGATGTCAGTGTATCCATGACATCCCCGTTAGGGAAGGGGCACACAACAGTCCGAGACTCTGCTTTAGCAGGTAAGTACTCCCACAGGAATTTTAATGACAACTGTCCAGATGTACTATGTGGCAAAACTGGTCTGAGCTGAGTGTGTGTGGTAATATGTCTGGTCATCTTTGTTGCAGTTGTAAGTTGGGACCTGCTCCGTGAACAGCAGGCAGGCACGCCTACACAAACAGGAGAAACACGCAAACAAACAAATGTGAAAAAACACAAACATGCTGGTACAGTTGGATGCACATTTGAGCATCCCTGATTCAAATGTAGGCACGGTGGTGCAGCGGTTAGTGCGGTCGCCTCACAGCAAGAAGGTCATGGGTTTGAGCCTTGGGGTAGTCCAACCTTGGGGGTCGTCCTGAGTCGTCCTGTGTGTGGAGTTTGCATGTTCTCCCCGTGTCTGCGTGGGTTTCCTCCGGGTGCTCCGGTTTCCTCCCACAGTCCAAAGACCTGTAGGTCAGGTGAATCAGCCGTACTACATTGCCCCTAGGTGTGAATGTGTGTGTGTCGGCCCTGTGATGGACTGGCAGCCTGTCCAGGGTGTCTCCCCACCTGCCGCCCAATGACTGCTTGGATAGGCTCCAGCATCCCCAAAACCTCGATTGGGAAAAGTGGCTTGGATAATGGATTGATGGATGGATGGTTTAAATGTCTGATACAATTAATCTAAGTGATCGAAAGCAAACCTGAACTCTAAAGTGTACAAAGTTAAACATGAGACCTTTCTGCAAATTTTAAAGCAAGGCTGCTTTTTATTTGAATGTTTTTACCGTCTTTAAATACATTTAGAAAAAAAGGAAAAAGGCCCTGTGAAAAGTTTGAGAGCCCTTTAGATTAATCTTTGTTACTTTTAAGAAAAAATTATTACTAAGGCCCAGACCTTGGTGATTTACATGTTAGGGCTTCAATGAGTCAGGTGAATATAATTCCAGGGCTGAACTATTTATTCTGAAATAACTCCATGCCATCTAAAGTATCCAACTGCGGTGGCTGTTCTGTGTGATCCTAACAACCATGGGTTCCTCTAAATGGTTGTCCAAGAATGTCAGAGTCAAGATATTTCACTTCCAACAACAACACACTCCTTCGAGGGCAGCAACATACACATTTTGGACAGAGAAGATAGATGGTCTGAAAGAGGGGTGAAGGAAGCCATCTATGCGAAACTGGAAAAACCATCCCTCAACAGAGGAGGAGGTCTGCGACACCACCTATCTCCCACTTACAATGCCGTCGTTTCATCTCTACCCAGGAGACTCAAGAAGCCTAGCCTCCAAGAACAACAGTCGGTCACTAACGGCTCCAACGACTCTCATGACCACTGAACAATGAAGTCGAAATCAACACCCCCAACGCCCGTCGCTGCTAAACAAATGCAAATCAATAGCTCCGATAACGACGGGCGCGGCCAAACATCGGTACACAAAAGAGCCACTCATATCTATGGCTGTTAGCGATGGGCGTTGGTAAACACCAGGACACAAAGAGCCATGGACATCAATAGCTCTGACAACGACTCCAAAGAGGATAAATTCTGAGTCTCATCACCAGCCAGTCAGACTAGCTTGGTCTAGTCAGGAAGGCACGAACTGAGGAAGCCTCTTGGATGAGAGGCGAAACGTCTTCACGGATATATACCAAGTCCAGTTGCACTTGATTCAACTCCTTTGGAGAACCATGACGACCTGGATGAATGAGAACATTCACAGACACTTCCAACAACAAGGAGAATGCTACAAAAAAAATCTCTCAACGTTTCAAACTACCGATTTCCACTGTCGGATACATTATCAGAAAATGGGAGAAGTCAAGGCAAGGAGTCTGGACGAACAGATAACATTTCAGATAGAATGGCCCAAAACCTGGCGAGAAATGCTCAGAAGAATCCTCACATCACTGCAAAAGAACTCTAAGAGAGTAGCAGACATGGGTCTAATTGTTCACAGGACAAAAATACAACGTACTTTCAACAACAAAGACCTACATGGCAGAGTTGCCAAGAAAGAAGCCTTTCCTACAACCTCAAAACAAAATTAAGAATCTTAAGTATGCAGAAGAAACCCTTGAAAAGCCTGAAGCCTTTTGCATTAGTGTGACTGAAAAACCCAAAGTGGAACTTTTTTTAAAAATTATTTCTAATTTCTCCCAATTTAGTGGCCAATCGATCCCTATTTTAATTCAAACACCCGCCCTCGTACAGCATGCGTCCGCCAACTGCATCTCTCCGGCCGGCAGTCTCGAAGGAGTCGCCTCCAGGCCGAACCACTGCTTTTTCCGACACACCCAGAGACGCAGTCACGTGACGAACACAAGCCGACTCCGCCCCCCTCCCGAAGACAGCGTTGCCAATTATCGCTGCTTCATCGAGTCCGGCCATAGTCGGATCTGACGAGACCGGGGCGCGAACCCCGGTCCCCAGTGGGCAACTGCATCGACACAAAGCCGATGCTTAGACCGCTACACCACCGCGGACCAAAGCGAAACTTTTTGGCCGCAACCAAAGAAGGTTTGGAGAAAAAAGGGTGAAGCATTTGTAGAGAAGGACACATTGCCTACTGTTGAGCTTGGAGGTGGATCCATTATGCTTTGGGATTGTGTGCCAGCTGGGGGAACAGTAAATATTGTGCGTAAATATTGAGTAAATGTTGTGGAAGGAAGAATGGATTCCACCAAAATCAGAAATCCTACTGGCTCATGTTCGAAGGTCAGTCCAGATATTTAAGTTGAAGAGAGGTTGGATCTGGAAGAACAGTGTGTCTGTTATAATAATATTATATCGAAATTCTCCGACATTAAACATAGCTTACCTCAGGGCTCAGTTCTTGGCCCTGTACTTTTCTCTCTATATTTCACCTCTTGGCCAAATTATACACAGTCATGGGATAAATTTCCAATGCTTTGCAGACGATACTTAGCTTTATGTGCCTGTAAGGGCTGAGGATCATATTCAAATTATTAATTTAGAGGCCTGCTTGGCCGCTGTGAAAATTTGGATGTCACTAAACTTCCTGCTCTTAAATTTGGGTAAAACTGAGATGCTGGTTGTTGGCCATGCTAGACATAAATACTAATTTGATCAAGTAAGAATAACAATCGACAACTCGATTTTATACCAATGTTATATCCTTCTCTCACTCCGATGTGTGACTAATGTTTTTTCTTGTCTCTTCTCCCGTGTATGTCAATGGTGTTATGTGAGTCTCCCCTGTGTGCATGTGTAGTCTGTCCTCCTACCAGATCTACATGGTGATGGTGGTCAGGTGGCTTAGGTTCTAGGCTGTTCTGGTGGCATCTGGACACTGCTTGGCATCCTCCTCATTATATTCCTAATATATCTTGTAATTCCATTATAATTCTGTTATCCTCTTTCGATGTTGTATTCTGTAAATTCTGTTTTATTCTGTACACACAACATCCATTGCACGTCTGTTCATCTTGGGAGAGAGATCTGTCCTCTGTTGTTCTCCGAGGTTTTTTCCCCATTTATTCTCCCTGTTAAACATTTTTTTCTAGGGAGTTGTTCCTTATCCAATGTGAGGGTCTAAGGACGGGATGTTGTATTGCTGGTGGCTTGCAATGCCTCTCTTTAAGGAGAGTGAGGGATGGTGGAATTTTTTGGTTTTGTAATTTCAGAATCGAGCTCACTCTTGTTAACTTCTCCAAAGTTAGCGACATATTGTAGCTTTAATTATTGGATTAGCCAAATAATCATGCATATATTTGAAAAACGGAGACCCTAAGCTTTCTTATCATATATATCAGGGTAAAACACTAAATGGTTTGTAAATGCATGTGTCTGTCATATTTTTGCTTTTTCTATAGCCAACAGTGTTGTCTTTCAGTGTTCCCCATCTGGCTATTTAATTGTTGAAAAGGGTGTTCCACAAAGTTCTACACTGAGACCACTTCTTTTTCCTATTTTTTTATAAATGACTTACCTCAAATATGCTCTAACTATCTTGTTCATCTTCATACTGATGACACAGTTATTTACACTTGGAACCCTGATATATTACAAATCCAGAATTCCTTACAGTTTGCTTTTAGTTTGGTACAAAAAAGGTTTCACAACAACAAACTCATATTGAATAAGAAGAAGTCCTGCAGCATGGTGCTTGGCACACAGCAGTCTTTCATATCCTTTTGATTTGGATATCAATTTTGATGATGGGTCACCCCTTGAGAAAATTGATTTGTTCAGTTATCTTAGACATTAAATTGACCATGAACTTTCCTTTAAGCCCCACATAGATTTTGCCATAAAATAATATATGGTTATATGAGTTCATTTTATCGCTCAATTAATTGTTTTACATTTCAAGTCAGAAAAACAATAATTTCTCTGTTGATACTACCTATTATTGATTATGCTGACATTGTCTATCAGAACACATTCGACATTCGTCTTAGGCCTCTTAATGTTGTGTATAATTCTCCATATAGATTTGTTTTGAGGAGTCCATATGGAATTTACCATTGCTTCATGTATGAAGCTCTTTATTAGTTGCAGCTTCTAGTATCTATAAGGCAAATTCACTGGGTTTTGTTCACCTTCAAATGTGTTTAATTTAATTGTCCTTCCTCTTTGAAACAGTTTTTGGTTCCATGTAGATCTTCATAGCCACTCAGGCATATGCAATATCCCCTTTTTTTGTCCCCAGCTTTTCAAAGAAGCCAGATGCAGGTCATTACAAGCTCTTTCTGACTGGAGTAATCTTCATCTGTTTCTGAGATCTATTACCTCTTCACACTTCTTCAGGACGTCTTTATTTTCTCATCTTAAAGCAACCTGTTTATGATTTTAATTTGTGTGCACTTGAAGACAAACTGCATCAATTGCTCCTTATGTTGATGTAATTGATTTATTATCCTGGTCATTGTATCCAATTTTTCTTGTTCTGAGGACTAGGGGTTTGGCTGGGAAAGGGTGAGTGAGTTGTCTGTCTGTGTATTTGCAGTGTATCGCTTATGTAATGTTTTCGTTTGTATGTGTTTTCTATACATATTTCCAATTCAGGGACCAGTTTTACAGACAGAAACACGGCTGTGCAACGGGCTCACCAGTATCGCCCATTGTGGCCAACTTATATATGGAAGAGGTAGAACACAGGGCCCTGAACTCCTTCAGAGAAACACCTCCGAGCCACTGGTTCAGATATGTGGACGACACATGGGTCAAAATCCAAACACAAGAGGTGCAAGCATTTACCAATCACATCAACTCATTGGACAAGAACATTAAGTTCTAAAGGGAAGACGTAAAGAACAACAGTTTGCCCTTCTTGGACTGTGATGTCCATATTGGGGAAGACAGGAGCCTCCACATTGGGGTTTACAGGAAACCTACACACACAGACCAATATCTACTTTTCGACTCACACCACCCGCTGGAACACAAACTGAGCGTCATCAGAACTTTGCAACACAGAGCTGACAATGTGCCCAGCAGCACTCAGGCCCAACGGGAAGAACACAAACACCTGAGGGGAGCTTTAAAAACCTGCGGCTACCCCAGTTGGACCTTTGTGAAAACTGCAACATGTTCCAAAAAGACCAACCAGGTGAGCGACGAGGAGAAAAGGAACAAAAGGAATAGCACAGTCATCCCGTATGTTTCTGGGGTCTCCGAGAAACTCAGGAGAATTTTCAACAAACACCGCATCCCGGTATACTTCAAACCCAGCAACACACTCCGACAAAGACTGGTTCGTCCCAAAGACCGTGTACCACACACCCGAAAAAGCAATCCGGTGTATACTGTACAATGCAATGAGGATTGCACTGACCTATACATAGGAGAAACCAAACAACCACTACACAAACGGATGGCCCAACACAGAAGGCCAAACTCCTCAGGACAAGACTCAGCAGTCTATCTACACCTAAAGGAGAAGACACACTCCTTCGAGGACAGCAACATACACATTTTGGACAGAGAAGATAGATGGTTTGAAAGAGGGGTGAAGGAAGCCATCTATGCGAAACTGGAAAAACCATCCCTCAACAGAGGAGGAGGTCTGCGACACCACCTATCTCCCACTTACAATGCCGTCCTTTCATCTCTACCCAGGAGACTCAAGAAGCCTAGCCTCCAAGAACAACAGTCGGTCACTAATGGTTCCAACGACTCTCATGACCACTGAATAATGAAGTCAAAACTAACACCCCCAACGACCGTCGCTGCTAAACAAATGCAAATCGGCTGGACATCGGAGGACAGGAGAGCCACGCATATCAATACCTCCGATAACGACGGGCGCAGCCAAACATCGGTACACAAAAGAGCCACTCATATCTATGGCTCTGTTAGCGACGGGCGTTGGTAAACATCGGATCACAAAGAGCCACTCATATCTATGGCTCTGACAACGACTCCTAGAGGATAAATGTCTGAGTCTCATCACCAGCCAGTCAGACTAGCTTGGTCTAGTCACAAAGGCACGAACTGAGGAAGCCTCTTGGATGAGAGGCGAAACGTCTTCACAGATATATACCAAGTCCAGTTGCACTTGATTCAACTCCTTTGGATAACCATGACCTGGATGAATGAGAACATTCACAGATATGTGTTTTATAATTTTGTATTTTTTCTGTAGGGAGTTGGGTGTGAGATGGAAGAGAAGTTTGGCATGAGATGGAAGAGAAAGAAGAATTCTGGAGTGAGTTGGATGACGTGGTGGAGAGGGTACCCAAGGAGGAGAAGAGGGAGGAACACAGGGTGACATACAAGAGTGGGGGAAAGCGCACACAGGTGGACTATATCTTATGTAGAAGGCATGATCTAAAAGGGATTGGAGACTGCAAGGTGGTGACAGGGGGAAATGTAGCTAGGCAGCATCGGATGGTGGTCTGTAGGATGACTTTGGAGACCAAGAAGAGGAAGCGAGTGAAGGCAGAGCCGAAGATCAAATGGTGGAAGTTGAAGAAGGAAGACTGGTGTGGGGAGTTCAGGGAGGAGTTAAGACAGACACTGGGTGGTAGTGAAGAGTTGCTGGATGGCTGGGCAAGCACTGCAGGTACTTGGTGTGTCATCAGGATAGAGGAAGGACGACAAGGAGACGTGGTGGAATGGGGAGGTACAGCAAAGTATACAGAGGAAGAGGTTGGCAAAGAAGAAGTGGAATAGTAAGAGAGATGAAGAAAGTAGAAAGGAGTACAAGGAGATGCAGCGTAAAGTGAAGAGAGGGGTGCCAAAGGAAAAGGCGTATCGTGAGTTGTATGACAGGTTAGACACTAAGGAAGTCGAAAAGGACTTGTATGGATTGGCTAAACAGAGGGACCGAGATGGGAAGGATGTGCAGCAAGTTAGGGTGATCAAGGATAGAGATAGAAATGTACTGACAAGCAAGGAGAGTCTGCTGAGAAGGTGGAAGGAGTACTTTGAGGGGCTGATGAATAAAGAAAAGAGAGAGAGAGAGAGAGAGAGAGAGAGAGAGAGAGAGGGAGAGAGAGAGAGAGAAAGTTGGATGATGTGGGGATAGGGAATCAGGAAGTGCAGTGGATAGGCAAGGAGGAAGTGAGGGCAGCTATGAAGAGGATGAGGAGTGTAACAGCAGTTGGTCCTGATGACATACCTGTGGAGGCATGGAGATGTTTAGGAGAGATGGCAGTGGGGTTTTTAACTAGATTGTTTAACACAATCTTGGAAATCGAGGGGGTACCTGAGGAGTGGAGAAGAAGCATACTGGTACCGATTTTAAAGAACAAGGGCAATGTGCAGAACTGTAGCAACTACAGAGGTATAAAGTTGATCAGCCACAGCATGAAGATATGGGACAGAGTAATAGAAGCTAGGTTAAGAGGAGAGGTGACGATTAGCAAGCAGCAGTATGGTTTCATGCCACGAAAGAGCACCACAGATGCAATGTTTGCTTTGAGAATGTTGATTGAGAAGTATAGAGAAGGCCAGCAGGAGTTACATTGTGTCTTTTTGGATGTAGAGAAAGCATATGACAGGGTGCCGAGAGAGGAGGTGTGGTATTGTATGTGGAAGTCTGGAGTTGCAGAGAAGAATGTAGGAGGGGTGCAGGATACGTATGAGGGAAGTGTGACAGTGGTGAGGTGTGCAGTTGGAATGACAGATGGGTTCAAGGTGGAGGTGGGATTACATCAAGGATCGGCTCTGAGCCCTTTCTTGTTTGCAGTGGTGATGGACAGGTTGACGGACGAGATCAGGCAGGAGTCTCCGTGGACTATGATGTTTGCGGATGACACTGTGGTCTGTAGCGAGGGTAGGGTGCAGTTTTGAGGAGAGCCTGGAGAGGTGGAGGTATGCACTGGAGAGAAGAGGAATGAAAGTCATTAGGAGCAAGACGGAATACCTATGTGTGAGTGAGAAGGAGGACAGCAGAATGGTGAGGATGCAAGGAGTAGAAGTGACGAAGGCATATGAGTGAGACCCCAAGTATATGACCCCATATACTTGGGGTCAACTGTCCAATGTAACGGGGAGTGCAGAAGAGAGGTGAAGAAGAGAGTGCAGGCAGAGTGGATTGGGCGGAGAAGAGTGTCAGGAGTGATTTGCAACAGAAGGGTATCAGCAAGAGTTAAAGGGAAGGTTTACAAGATGGTTGTGAGACCAGCTGTGTTATATGGTTTAGAGACAGTGGCACTGACGAAAAGACAGGAGGCGGAGCTGGGGGTGGCAGAGTTGAAGGTGCTAAGATTTTAATTGGGAGTGATGAAGAAGGACAGGATTAGGAACGAGTATATTAGAGGGACAACTCAAGGTGGACTGTTTGGAGACAAAACAACAGAGGCAAGATTGAGATGGCTTGGACATATGTGGAAGAGAGATGCTGGGTATATTGGGAGAAGGATGCTGAATATGGAGCTGCCAGGCAAGAGGAAAAGAGGAAGGCCAAAGAGGAGGTTTATGGATGTGTTGAGGGAAGACATGCAGGTGGCTGGTGTGACAGAGGAAGATGCAGAAGACAGGAAGAAATGGAAACAGATGAGCCGCTGTGGCGACCCCTAATGGGAGCAGCCGAAAGTAGTAGTAGTAGTATTTGTCTGTAGGGCCCCCTTGAAAATGAGATGCTACATCTCAAGGGTCTATCCCTAAATAAATTCAATTCCAATTTTAATCTTCACCATTGATTTCTCGCAAGACATTTTCTCAGAAGTGAATTTGGTGACAAAACTAGTTGAAATAAGGTACAATTTCATTCGGGTTTTATTAATTGAAAGACAAAATTAATGCTGGGACTTTTGTGTATCTCAGGTCTGTCAAGTCACCATGTGCAAATCAAGAACACATACGGGCATTTGAAACATTCTTGGGTAAATGAAAACTTATGTTTTGGGACAGTAGTTGGGCCATGACAGATATCATTTCACGAGTTCATGAGGACACAAGCGCAGACGAGTACACTTCTCGAGAAATGCCCATAGATTTTTAGATTTGGATCAACAGGTGAATGTAATTAACTACCTGGTAGAATAGAAAACCTGCAGTACTAGGGGCCCCCGAGAACAGGTTTGAAAACCACCAGTCTAAAGAATGTGACAATAAAGAATGTCCCTCTGGGTAGCGTAGCGGTCTATTCCATTGCCGATCAACATGGGGATCGCCGGTTTGAAATCCTGTGTTACATCCGGCTTGGTCGGGCGTCCCTACAGACACAATTGGCTGTATCTGCAGATGGCAGGCCAGATGTGGGTATGTGTCCTGGTCACTGCACTAGCGCCTCCTCTGGTCGGTCGGGGCACCTATTCAGGAGGGAGGGGGAACTGGGGGCAATATGGTGATCCTCCCACATGCTAGGTCCCCCTGACAAAACTCCTCACTGTCAGGTGAAAAACAGCGGCTGGTGACTCCACATGAATCAGAGGGGACATGTGGTAGTCTGCAGCCCTCCCCAGCTTGGCAGAGCTGGTAGAGCAATGACCGGCACAGCTTGGAAGAGTGGGGTAATTGGCCGGGTACAGTTGGGGGGGGGGGTCCCTCTGGTGCAGTCCTAAGAACCTGGAGCTGAACACACTCAAGATTGTGGAGATGACGATGAACTTCAGAAGGAGCCCACCAACTGTCTCTCAGCCCCCGCCCCCCATTCTCAACAACACTGTGTCTGCTGTGGCAACCTTCAGGTTTCTGGGATCCATAATCCCTCAGGAGCTTAGGTGGTCGTCCAACACAGACACAATTATCAAAAAGGTCCAGCAGAGGATGTACTTTCCCTGTCAGCTCAGGAAGTTCAACCTGCCTCAGGAACTGCTGATTCAGTTCTATTCTGCATTAATCCAGTCTGTTTTCCACACATCCATCACTGTCTGGTTTGGATCAGCTGCCAAACAGGACAGAAACAGACTACAATGGACAGTCAGGACTGCAGAGAAAATCATTGGGGCCGACCTGCCCTCCATTCAGGACTTATACATCTCCAGAGTCAGGAAACAGGTAGGCATCATCACTGCAGACCCATCACACCCTGGTCACAACCTGTTCCAACTCCTCCCCTCTGGTAGGCGCTACAGAGCACTGTACTCCAAAACAACCAGATATAAAAACAGTTTCTTTCTGCAGGCTGTTACTCTGATGAACACTTAACATTGTCATAATTAATCTAAGCACATTGTATATACTGTATGTTGTACGTATACATGCATATTCTGCCATGTCCACCTACCTCATGTATATAAGTAACCTGCTAACATATTCATTCCAGCATCTTTGCACTCTGCTCCATTGCACTATGGCCTTCCTGTTTCTCCTGTATAGTCATTCCTTGTATATATTCCTGAATATTGTTGTAGTGTTATTCCATGTAAATACACTGAGATCCATTAAAACAGAGTCAAATGTTGTGTATGTGTAAAGATACGTGGTCAAATAAAGATGACTCTGATTCTAATTCTGTTAACAGCCAACCCCCGTTGAACCTTGTGAATCTCAACGTGTTTTAATAAATGCTGATCTTCAGCTTCATTGTAAATCTGACAGGCTGCCTTTGAGCAAGCAAGAAGCCGCAGTGATGCTGAATGCTGAAATCAAGGCTGGGTTTTCTCCTTATCAAAAGACAATCTAAATGCAGAAGCATGTGGTGAGGAGCCACTTACCCCCTCGCAGTGCAGTACAATACCTTCACCCATCCCAGGGAACCGCTGATGCCAAAGACTCACAACCATGACACAAAAGAAGAAGAAAAAAATCTATTGGCCCTTTTCCACTGCGTGGTACTGGCTCGACTCGACTCTACTCACTTTTGGTACCAGGTACTATTCTGTATTTTGTTTTCCACTGCAGCTAGTACTCGCTCAGTGTAGCTGGTCATTATAGTGACGAGGTGTAAAACAGCTGTGACGTCATCTTCAATGCGCCCTTCTCACCCTTCTTGTTACACGTTGCTGTATCCAACTCTCGTTGGATCCTTTCGTCAGCAACCAAACAGAGGAGCGTCTACACCTCCTCAATTGACTACTACTACTTTCAGCTGCACCCATTAGGGGTCGCCACAGCAGATCATCCATTTCCCTCTCTTCCTGTCCTCTGCATCTTCCTCTGTCACATCAGCCACCTGCATGTCCTCCATCACCACATCCATAAACCTCCTCTTTGGCCTTCCTCTTTTCCTCTTGCCTGGCAGCTCCATATTCAGCATCCTTCTCCCAATATACCCAGCATCTCTCCTCCACACATGTCGAAGCCATCTTAATCTTGTTTCGCTTGCTTTGTCTCCAAACCGTCCAACCTGAGCGGTCCCTCTAATATACTCGTTCCTAATCCTGTCCTTCTTCATCACTCCCAACGAAATCTTAGCATCTCCAACTCTGCCACCTCCAACTCCCGTCTTTTCATCAGTGCCACCGCCTCCATACAACATACTAGCTGGTCTCACAACCATCTTGTAAATCTTCCCTTTAACTCTTGCTGGTACCATTCTGTCGCAAATCACTCCTGACACTCTTCTCCACCCATTTCATCCTGCCTGCACTCTCTCCTTCACCTCTCTTCTGCACTCCCTGTTAATTTGAATAGTTGACCCCAAGTATTTAAACTCATCCACCCTCGTCACCTCTACTCCTTGCATCCTCACCATTCTTCTGTCCTCCCTCTCATTCACGCATAGGTATTTCATCTTGCTCCTAATTACTTTCATTCCTCTTCTCTCCAGTGCATACCTCCACCTCTCCAGGCTCTCCTCAACCTGCACCCTACTCTTGCTACAGACCACAATGTCATCAGCAAACATCATAGTCCATGGACACCTGCCTGATCTTGTCCGTCAACCTGTCCATCACCATTGCGAACAAGAAAGGTCCCAGAGCTGATCCTTGATGTAATCCCACCTCCACCTTGAACCCATCTGTCATTCCAACTGCACACCTCACCGCTGTCACACTTCCCTCATACATATCCTGTACCACTCTTACATACTTCGCAGCCACTTCCGACTTCCTCATACAATACCACACCTCCTCTCTTGGCACGCTGTCATATGCTTTCTCTAAATTCACAGACACAATGTAACTTCTTCTGACCTTCTCTATACTTCTCCATCAACATTCTCAAAGCAAACATCGCATCTGTGGTGCTCTTTTGTGGCATGTAACCATACTGCTGCTCGCTGATCGTCACCTCTCCTATTAACCTAGCTTCTATTACTCTTTCCCATATCTTCATGCTGTGGCTGATCAACTTTATTCTCTGTAGTTGCTACAGTTGTGCACACCAATCTTGTTTTTGAAAATCGGTACCTGTACACTTTTTTCCACTCCTCAGGCATCCTCCCACTTTCCAAAATTGTGTTAAACAATCTCGTTAAAAACTCCAATGCCATCTCTCCTAAATATCTCCATGGCTCCACAGGTACGTCCTCTGGACCAACTACCTTTCCACTCTCTATCCTCTTCATAGCTGCCCTCACTTCCTCCTCGTTAATCCACCGGACTTCTTGATTTACTATTCCCACATAAGAATCAGAATCATGTTTATTGGCCATTTAGGTTTGCACATACATGGAATTTGATGCTTGTTTCATGGGTTTCTCAGTGTACATAGAATGTAACAGAATAACAACACTACAGCACAACAATCTTCAGATATGTACACAAGGATTGACTTGTACAGGCAAAATAACAGGTGATAAAGTGCAATGGTGCAGAGAATATATCAGAAGCTGAAATAGATCCTTCAACATCTTTCTCTCTCATTTTCTTATTTCATCAGCCCCTTAAAGGACTCCTTTCACCTTCTCAACACAGTGTCCTCGCTTGTCAGCACATTTCCATCTCTATCCTTTGAAGGGACCGGCGCTGCCCATGGACTACAATACCCATAACTCCCTGCTCAACCTCACAGGTGATCTCCACCCACTTTCTCACCTTATACTGTAATCACATTGGTCATGGTCATATGCAGTGACACAATTTCGCCCTAAAAACAGTGGCGGAAGTGAAATTTTTGCTCGCTCTCGCTGTGGACTATGCACCCACAAGCACTCAGAGATACCATTTTTGCAGAAAGACAAAGAACAAATGACCGCATGTCTTCAATTTACCGCTGGCATACGCCTGTGGCATAGGCAGAAATCACAGTGTGGGTGGGCACAGAGAAAATCAGGTGGGCCTAGCCCGTCCAAGACTAATCATACTTAATAGGTTCTGAAATGCAAATTGAAGAACCAGTGGTGGACGAATAAGGCCCATGAGATCGAGCACCTTGTAGATGCTGGGGATACCAGAAGCTTCTTCGATGCCACTAAAGCAATATACGGTCCCAGCCACCACCGTCTAACCCCCCTTCGCTCGCAAGATGGCTACACACTGCTAACAGACACTGAGTCAATCAAAGAGAAGTGGAAAGAGCACTACCAGGACTTCTTAAATGGGGATTCTAGCCCTGTGATGGATGACCTCCAACAACTCCCTCAAGCAACCCAAAGAGGAGGACATGGCAGTACCACAAGTCCAGCATGCCATCAGGAAGATGAGCATCAACAAGGCTGCTAGATCTGATGGAATACTGGCAGAAGTACTGAGGGCAGGTGGACCTACACTCCTCAGACATATCCATGCCCTGCTACTTAAAATATGGGAAAAAAGAAGAAATCCCTGTGCAACTTAGGGACACATTCATTGTGTCTGTCTTTAAGAAAGGGGACAAAGCTGAGTGCGGAAACTACTGTGCCATTTCCCTGCTTTCCACCACAGGGCCTTGGCTGTGGTCTTGGCCAACAGCCTCCTCCAAATATCAGAGGAAATTCTGTCAGAATCCCAGAGCAGTTTTCATCCTAAAAGAGGCACCACGGACACTTTTACTGCTCGCTAACTCCAAGAAAAAGCCCAGGAACAGAATCAACCATTGCACATGGCCTTCATAGACTTAACCAAAGCTTTTGATTCCGTAAACTGCCAGGCCCTCTGGCTAGTTCTGTCAAAAATAGGCTGCCCTAACAAATATACCAGAGTACTATGAGTACTATATGATAATATGTCAGCTAAAGTACTCAGCAGTTATGGAGACGAGACAGAGTTCTTCAAGGTCCACACAGGCATTAAACACAGCTGTGTCATTGCCCCAGCCCCGTTCTCTGTCTTTATTACAGGACTGATGGGAATCCTCTGAATATTAACAGATTCAGGGCTAAAGATAAAACCACCACCACATCCATCATAGAGCTACAGTACGCTGATGACAATGCCTTAGTGTTCCTCGTAGAAGAGGAACTACAGAACATACTGGACCCCTTTGCAAAGGCATACAAGCAGTTAGGCCTGGCCATGAACACAAAAAAGACCTATATCCTCTACGAGCCCCCACCCAACAAAAATATGCCTGCTCTGCCCCCATCCATCTCTGTAGACATCAACAGACTCAAAAACATGGAACAGTTCCCATATCTTGGCAGCCTTCTCTCTTCCAAAGCCAACATTGACATTTAAATACACCATCATCTCAGTTGCACCAGCCGGGCCTTCTCAAGGCTGAGTAAAAGGTTTTTTGAAAACCGTGACCTTCAGGCCAGAACAAAAGTTCTGGTGTACAAAGTGGTAGTGCTGCCTACCCTACTCTATGGGTCAGAAACCTGGACCACATATAGCAGGTACCTGAAGGCACTCGAGGCATACCAACAGCGGTGCCTCAGGAAGACCTTTAAGATCAGCTGGGAGGATAAGCACACCAACTTCAGCATCCTTGAGGAGGCCAACATGCCTGCTATAACTGCCACTGTTGCACAACATCAGCTGCGATGGACTGGCCATGTCCTCTGCATGTCTGACTCTCGCCTCCCAAATCAAGTCCTTTGCTCTCAGCTTGTGACAGGACGCTGTGCTCCAGGAGGAAAAAAGAAGCAATATGAATATAATATCAAGGCCCACATAAAAACGTTTGGCATTGACCTTAACACCTGGGAACAAGCAGCAAAAAACAGGGAGGCCTGGAGACTGGCTGTCCGTGAGGGTGCTGGGCGCTACAACCATGACCTCCACACTGCTGCTGAAAACAAGCTCAGACTCAGAAAGGAGCGAGTTACCAGAAAGGCCCAAACCACATCCTCAACCACTTCTTCACACCCTTGCCCACATTGCCCCAAAATATGTGGCTCCAGGATCGGCCTGTACACCTACCCAAAGACCCACAAGGACCTAGAAGGAAAACAGTCATACTCGACCCCGAGTGACCAGCGATGATGATGATGATGATGATGATGATGATACAACGAGCTATTACCAATAAATGAAATTGACACATGGGCTACAGTTGTACAGATAAGAAGGAAAGGTGACTAGGACTTACTGTGTTTTCCTGCTCAGTAACAGTCTGTGAACTGGAGGGGGACAGCCTGGGAACTACGTTACGGTGGTAACGGGACCTTCACGTTCGAATGCACATAGAGCGCTGTCCCCTGGCCGTTCCGTCTCATGCAGGAAATGAGGGATGCATGCCTCTCTGTCTTGCACTGGGGCTTGGAAAGCATGGCAGTGAGGAAGCAGTAATTTATATATATATATATATATATATATATATATGTTAATTTATTTCTAGTTTTCCCCCCTTATCCCACCCAATTAACCCAATGGCATATAGCCGCCGGAACTCTTGTTGAATAACTCTTCTGGCTCACGTTTCCACAGGAAGGAGATAGTCGTAACACCAGCTTCCTTCAAACTCGTGTCGGCTGCTCTCGCTATTTTACACCCTGAAGCCTCGCATGGATTGCATCACCTTCAGGCCGCGAAGGAGACGTAGGGAGAATGCTTTCGGTTGCTTGGCTGCGGGCGCCCGGATGGGCCAGAGGGGTCGCTGGAGAACGACGAGTCCCGGAATACTACACCGATCTACACCCACTGTCCCTCGGGTAAGGGTGGCCTAATGAATGGCTTACCCCGTGGACATTCTGGCCGTGACCGGTTACGGCGAGTCTGGGATACGAACCTCCCAGCCATGTGACAAGCGGATTGCGACAACGGCGGTTTATTCCGCTCGGCCGCCAGAGCGGCCTTTATATTTGTATTTATAATTACATTTATCATTTATGTTTATATGAAAAGCCACTCCTTACTATTACACAAAACAAAGACGTGATGAAAAATAAGCTGGTGCATATTGTTTCATGTGAGTTAATTTGGCCTATTATTTTATGTTGATTAAAACATTAAGAGTTGCCATCTCGTGCAGCAATTTTTTTATCTGCAAAACTGTCGTTTTTTAACTTTGATTGAAAATACGTATTTGTTTACTTTTTGTCTGTTTTATACGGTTTTTGAATGGAAAAGTCATGCTGTGAATAACAACACAGAGTGAGACCTAACAGCTGTGGCAAAGAGTGTCCCTCTGCAGCGCCTGTGATGCATGTGATGTTTGTTATGCACGTGATGCATGTGCAGTGTTGGGAGCGTTACTTTTAAAATGTATTCCGCTACAGATTACAGAATACATGTCATGAAATGTAATTTGTAACGTATTCCGTTAGATTACCTAATGTGAGTAACGTATTCTAAATACTTTGGGTTACTTTAATTTTTTCTTACTTTTTGTGTAACAGTATATGTAACATTCACACAATACTACTTACCTGAGTAGACTATTCTGTTTCTTCTATTGTATCAGCTGGCTGAATGCATTTGAGTCACCTTAAATATACAGTGCATCCGGAAAGTAGTCACACCTCTTCACTTTCCTCACATTTTGTTATGTTACAGCCTTATTCCAAAATGGATTAAATTCATTTTTTTCTCACCAATCTACACACAATACCCCATAATGACAAAGTGAAAAAGGTTTTGTAGAAATTTTTGCAAATTTATTAAAAATAAAAAACTGAAATATTGCATGTACATAAGTATTCACACCCTTTGCTATGACACTCAATATTGAGCTCAGGTTCATCCTGTTTCCACTGATCATCCTTGAGATGTTTCTACATCTTGATTGGAGTCCACATGTAGTAAATTCAATGGATTGGACATGATTTGGAAAGGCACACACCTGTCTATATAAGGTCCCACTGTTGACAGTGCATGTCAGAGCAGAAACCAAGCCATGAAGTCAAAGGAATTGTCTGTGGACCTCCGAGACAGGATTGTATCGAGGCACAGATCTGGGAAGAGTACAAAAAAAGTTCTACAGTTTTTGAAGGTCCCGAAGAGCACAGTGGTCTCCATCATTCGTAAATGGAAGAAGTTTGGATCCACCAGGACTCTTCCTAGAGCTGGCCACCCAGCCAAACTGAGCAATCGGGGGAGTAGGGCCTTGGTCAGGGACGTGACCAAGAACCCAATGGTCACTCTACCAGAGCTCCAGCATTCCTCTGTGGAGATAGGAGAACCTTCCAGAAGGACAACCATCTCTGCAGCACTCCACCAATTAGGCCTTTATGGTAGAGTGGCCAGACGGAAGCCTCTGCTCAGTAAAAGGCACATGACAGCCCGCTTGGAGTTTGCCAGAAAGCACCTAAAGGACTCTCAGACCATGAAAAACAAGATTCTCTGGTCTGATGAAACCAAGATTGAACTCTTTGGCCTGAATGCCAAACGTCTCGTCTGGAGGAAACCAGGCACCTCTCATCACCTTGCTAATACCATCCCTACAGTGAAGCATGGTGGTGGCAGCATCATATTGTGGGGATGTTTTTCAGTGGCAGGAACTGGGAGACTAGTCAGGATCGAGGGAAAGATGAATGGAACAAAGTACAGAGAGATCTTTGATGAAAACCTGCTCCAGAGCGCTCAGGACCTCAGACTGGGGCGAAGGTTTACCTTTCAACATGACAACGACCTTAAGCACACAGCCAAGACAACGAAGGAGTGGCTTTGAGACAAGTCTGTGAATGTCCTTGAGTGGCCCAGCCATAGCCCAGACTTGAACCCCATTGAACATCTCTGGAAAGACCTGAAAATAGCTGTGCAGTGACGCTCCCCATCTAACTTTACAGAGCTCGAGAGGATCTGCAGAGAAGAATGGGAGAAATACCCCAAATATAGGTGTGCCAAGCTTGTAGCTTCATACCCAAGAAGACTTGAGGCTGTAATCGCTGCCAAGGGTGCCTCAACCAAGTACTGAGTAAAGGGTGTGAATACTTATGTACATGCAATATTTCAGTTTTTTATTTTTAATAAATTTGCAAAAATTTCTACCAAACTTTTTTCGCTTCGTCATTATGGGGTATTGTGTGTAGATTGATGAGAAAAAAAGGAATTTAATCCATTTTGGAATAAGGCTGTAACGTAACAAAATGTGGGAAAAGTGAAGGGGTGTGAATACTTTCCAGATGCACTGTATATTAACAAAGGTTAGAGGAGTATGTAAACACAAAAGATCTATGACGATGAAAAGAAAGAAAGAAAAAAGAGAACTTGTCCATGTCCTTTTCTTTATTTCCATAGCTGTTAGAATGAAAAACCTTAGACAAAGATGAAAATGTAGCATACTGATTTACTGAATTTACTGTTGAACTAACATTTAGGTATCACTTTCACTGCATTTTGTATCGTAATCCTCTTAAAATAAAAATGGCTCCAAAGGAAAAAAAGTAATCCATTAATTTCAAGAATGTAATTGTATTCTGAATACCAGAAATTTAAATTGTAACTGTATTTGAATACAGTTACTCATATTTTGTATTGTAGTGAAGAGGCTCCCCCTCTTCACTGCCCTCCTGTTTTATCCACCAGACACTGCGTTCAGATTGTTAGTGATGTTATTAAATATTTTGCAAGTGTTTTATGTGGTTTTATGCGTTTATGTGATTATTATTTTGTAGTTATCGTTCTGTTGTGTTGTGTAGCTTTGGTACTGAAACCATGATCAACACTGTTGTTCAGGTAGGTGACCACCATGTATTGTTTCGCATTTCTTTCAAATTCCCGTCTCTGCGTGAGTTCAATAAAGGAGACTGAAAGGTTACCTTTGTCATTACTCCCACGTTCACCACACTGGTGTCAGAAGTGGGATCGCAGCTAATACCTACAAATCGAAGATGGCAACGTCAAGAAGTACATTCGACTAGGAGCTCCGCGAGATTGAGGACTTCATTGGGCGTCTTGAAACAGAACTTCCCCGGGAGAAGAACACCGACGTCCGGAAGAAGATGCCCCGCGGAGGAAGGGCCGACGGAGCCAGCGCTCCCCGTCCTGCGGGGCCCGGCCCGGCACGGCCGGCCGGCTCAGCGGCTCAGAGGTGGTGACCGCCGCCGAGAGGTCGCGGCCCACTCTGATTTCATCCCCGACCACATGTCCGCCGGCCGCCGCCGTCTCATTGCCGGCCGCCGCCAAGACGGCGAGACCCTGGGAACTTACGCAGCAGACGTGCGCTTCTTTGCACATCCTGGCTACCCCATCTTTGATTCAGCAGCTCGTGACGAGTTAGCCCTGAGTGCCTTCATCCAGGGGCTCACCCCAGAGAGGTTGAAGGAGCACCTCCGCATCACGGCACCTACAACCTTCAAGACTGCGTTGGAAGAGGCAGAGAGGGTGGAGGCTGTGATGGCCCCACACAACCAACCAAGACACCGAGTGCGTCAGGCTGAGGTCCACGAAGATGAGGGAGACGTCGAAAGAGCGGTCGTCTGCCAGGCTCGTCCGTCACCACGCCGAAAGCAACCAGGCCGACGCCAACCACCCTTCAGACTCTGGACGCCTAATGATCCATGCTACCTCCATGCGGGGAGCCTGCCACCCAGCCAACCGACCATATCCCCCATTGATAACTCTTGTCAATGCTGGACCACGGGCTTGGACTCAAACGCAGACTCAGTCCCAGTTCACAAAATTCAGTCCTTTTAATAAGAATGAGGTCGGTACACAGGTGGTCAGATAACAAGGCAACAGTGTCCAACTCGGCAGGCGAAAGGAAGGGTGAAAAAGGCAAAAACAGGTCAGGAAACTATAGGGCTACAGAAACTCACACAAGGAAAAAAAAAAGCTGGAACGCTGTCACAAGGAACAAGACGAACTGGCACAGAAGGAAGCAAACACTAAGACTATGTACTCTGGAGGAGGGGAGACAATGAGACACAGGTGCAACACATTAGGGCAGGGCAGGTAATCACACAGGAGGGAGACACATGAGGGCAGGAAGTAAAGGACCTGAAACGAGACAAGAGGTGAGTATCAAAATAAAACAGGAAGTACAAGACAAAGAACACTGGGAGAAACAAAAAGATAACAACTATCCAGGCGGGGCGTGACAGTACCCCCCCCCCCCCCGCCTCTACGGCCGGCCCCAGACGCCCCAGGTTCGCCAGGGTGGGCCCGATGGAAGTTCCGGATGAGGGAGGGGTCCAGAATGTTGCTGACCGAGACCCAGGAACGTTCCTCCGGGCTGTATCCCTCCCAGTTGACCAGGTATTGGAAGCCCCGGCCCCAACGCCGGACCACCAGGAGCTTGAGGACAGTGTAAACAGGGCTACCATTGATGAACCGAGGGGGAGGATGGGGCCTGGAGGCAGGGACCAGAGGGCTCTCTATGGCCGGTTTGATCTGACTCACGTGGAAGGATGGGTGGGCTCTCATGGCTCTGGGGAGTTTGAGCTTGACTGCAACTGGGTTAATGACTTTGGAAATAGGGAATGGCCCCACAAACCTGGGAGCGAGTTTCCAGGACTCCACTCTGAGAGGCAGGTCTTTAGTGGATAGTCATACCCTCTGGCCGCTCCTGTAAGTGGGGGCAGGGGTCTGCCGTCGGTCAGCTGCCTTCTTGTGATGCTCGGAATTGCGGAGCAAGGTGCGTCGGGCCCGGGCCCAGGTGTGGCGACAGCGGCGAACCAGAGCCAGCACAGAGGACACACTGACCTCCTTCTGCAAGGCAGGGAAGAGAGGAGGTTGATATCCATAGGCACACTGAAAGGGGGAGAGACCAGATGAGGAACATGGAAGAGAATTGTGTGCATACTCAACCCAGGTGAGCTGACTGCTCCATGTGTTGGGGCTCTGGGAGGCGAGGAAACGCAGGCTGGTCTCCAGCTCCTGGTTCAGCTGCTCTGTCTGACCGCTGATTTGGGGATGGTGGCCAGATGAGAGGCTGACTGATGCTCCCAGGAGTGAACAGAAAGCCCGCCAGAACTGTGCCACAAACTACGGGTCCCGGTCAGACACAATGTCCCTGGGGAAGCCAAGGAGGCAAAGACTATGACGCAACATCACTTCGGCTGTCTCCTTGGCTGAGGGCAACTTGGGCAAGGGAACAAAATAGACCATCTTCGGAAATCTATCCACCACCGTGACGATGGTGGTGTTACCTTCGGAAGGGGAGAGACCAGTCACAAAGTTCATGGAGATGTATGACCAGGGTCGATGTGGCACAGGGAATGGGCGAAGCTGACCAGAAGCTGGGAATCGGGAGGCCCTACTGCGAACACACACAGGACAGGCTGCCATGTACTCTGTCACCTCCTTCTCCATGACTGGCCACCAGAACCGCTGTCATATGACATACAAGGTCCTGCATACTCCAGGGTGACTGGATAACCGGGAAGAGTGGGCCCAGTGGATGACCTGTGAACACAAGACAGGAGGCACAAACAGCCGGTTCAGCAGGCAGCCGGCTGGAGGTTGACAGTTCACATTGGCCTCGTTGACCCTTCTCTCAATGTCCCAAGTGACAGAACTCACAACACACGAGGGAGGAAGAATGAGAGTTGGATCTTTACAAGAGTTCTCAGAGGGAAACAAACGGGAGAGAGCACCAGGCTTTCAGTTCTAGGAGCCAGGACGATAGGACAGGGTGAAATGGAACCGGTTAAAAAAGAGAGCCCACCTTGCCTGCCGAGAGTTGAGCCTCTTTGCCGTCCTCAAGTACTCAAGGTTCTTATGATCCGTCCAGACGAGAAAAGGCTGTTCGGCCCCCTCCAACCAGTGCCTCCACTCTTCCAATGCCACCTTGATGGCAAGCAGCTCATGGTTGCCAACATCATAGTTTCTCTCAGAGGCCGACAGCTTGTGGGAAAGAAAGACACAGGGGTGTAGCTTATTGTCCTTAGCCGACCTCAGAGAGAGAACAGCTCCCACCCCCACATCGGAGGCATCCACCTCCACCACAAACTGCAGGTTGGGGTCAGGCAACGTGAGAAAAGGAGCTGAGGTGAAGCTGGCCTTCAGTCTCTGGAAAGCGAGCTCAGCCCAGGGGTTCCACTGGAAACTAGGCTTAGAAGAGGTCAGTGCGTGAAGGGGGCAACAACAGAACTAAAATTTCTGATGAACGTTCTGTAAAAATTAGCAAACCCCAGGAATTGTTGAACTTCCTTATGGCTAGGGGGAGTGGGCCAATCACCAACAGCACTAACGTCTTCTGCGTCCATCCTGACCTCCCCCTCAGACATGATGAACCCCAGGAAGGACACAGAGGGCACGTGAAACTCACACTTCTCGGCTTTGACAAAGAGTTGTTGGTGGAGGAGGCACTGGAGGACCCGCCGGACATGCTGAATATGAGTTTGCTCATCAGGGGAGAAGATTAAGAGGTCGTCCAGGTAAACAAAAAAAACTCACTGAGCATATCCCGGAGGACGTCGTTCACCAGGGCCTGAAAGACAGCTGGGGCATTGGTAAGTCCAAACGGCATGACCAGGTACTCATAATGACCACTGGGAGTGTTAAATGCTGTCTTCCATTCATCCCCCTCCCTTATTCTAACTAGGTGATAAGCATTTCTTAAATCCAGGTTAGTGAAACCCTTAGCACCGTTTAGTTGTTCAAAAGCAGTGGAAATGAAAGGGAGGGGGTACCTGTTGCGAACAGTGATCTAGTTGAGTCCTCTGTAGTCAATGCAAGGCTGCAGGGTTTTATCCTTCTTGTCAACAAAGAAGAATCCAGTGCCAGCGGGGGAAGAGGAAGGCCCTGCAGCCAGGGATTCCTCAATGTACTTTCTCATGGCCTGGGTTTCAGGAGCTGACAGGGAATACAGGCAACTCTTGGGTGGTGAAGTTCCGGGGAGCAGGTCAATGGCGCAGTCATAGGCCCGGTGCGGAGGCAAGGACATGGCATGGGCCTTGCTAAAAACCTCCTTAAGGTCGTGGTAGCAGACGGGAACCCGGGAAAGGTCAGGGAACTCTGGGGGAGTTCTGGGAGGTGTTAGAAGGTTGAGAGGGTGAGAAACAGTTCTTTGCACAAGTCTTTCCCCATGAAATTACCTAGCCTGTTTTCCAGTCTATATGGGGGCTGTTGAGTGTGAGCCAGGGGTATCCCAGGATAAGTGGGTGCTGAGGAGCTCGAAAGACATGAAAGCTGATTTTTTCGGTGTGAGACTTGGGAAAGACAGGTATAGTGACTGAGTGCAATGGGTGACCTTACATAATAGCCTGCCGTCCAGGGCACTGGCATTCAGGGGCTGGTTGAGGCGGAAGGTTTTGAGGCCCAGCTTCCTGGCTAGATCAAAGTCCATTAGGTTAGCATCTGAGCTGGAATCAACTAGGACTGGATGCTTAAGAGAAAACACAGGGGAGATGAGAGACACTAGAGCTTGCAAACGAGAGGGATTAGAAACAGTCAGAGTACGGCTCACCAGTGCCTCACCTTCACTGGCGAGCCCGGTCTTTTAACGGGCAGAAGGCGATGAAGTGGTCCAGTTGGCCACAGTAGATGCAGCGACCCTTTGAAACTCGTCGCTGGCGTTCCTCTGGAGTCAGGTGGGTTCAGCCAAGCTGCATAGGTTCCTCTGTGCCTGGGGGAGGTGCTGTGATAGAGTCTGCACGAGGAGTGCGTCGCCAGGAAGAAGAAGAAGAGCTGCTGACCTGTTGATTCCGCTGGAGCGGCGGGGAACTGCAGGGTCTGGTTCTGCCTCTCTCTCTCTCTCTCTCTCTCTCTCTCTCTCTCTCTCTCTCTCTCTCTCTCTCTCTCTCTCTCTCTCTCTCTCTCTCTCTCTCTCTCTCTCTCTCTCTCTCTCTCTCGCTCTCTGAGCGGAAGTGCGAGTGAGCGTGCTGAGCAGACGCATGAGAGCGGTTGTGAGCGTTTTTCTATCTTTTTTGCCATTTTTCCGTGCAAATATTGTACATAGTGTGTTTTGTAGGGTTACTGTCTTGGTTTGTGTATATAAGGGGGTTTCAAGGGGTTTTGTGTGTGTGCGTGTTTGGGGTCTGGTCGGCGTGCTAAACGCCGACATGGAGTTTACCAAACTCACCAGAGAACTTGGCCTTAAAGTGTCGCCCAGTTTCCCGTGTTCAGTGGAGGACTGTGCCCTGGCAGTGGGGGAGGTTGTGGGTCACAGCAGCCTTAAATCTGCTGCTAGGATGAACGGCGCTGTGGTGATTTTTGTCGACGCTGTAGCCAAAGCACACCAGGTGGTCGAGGCCGGCGTTGTTGTTAATGACAGTTTCGTGTCGGTGTCGCCGCTCACCACGCCGTCGACAAGAGTCACCGTTTCAAACATCCCGCCGTTCATCTCCGATGAGTTTTTGTCCAGAGAGCTGTCGAGGTATGGAAAAGCAGTCTCGTCCATCAGGAAACTGTCGTCTGGCTGCAAATCGCCGCTGGTGCGACATGTCGTTTCACACAGACGACAGGTTCACATGATCCTGAACAAACAAGACCAAGACTTGGATGTGGCTTTTAGGGTGAAGATAGATGATTTTGCCTATGTCATCTTTGTAAGCTCTGGGACCTTGAAGTGTTTTGGCTGTGGGGGAGAGGGTCATTTGGTTCGGGCTTGCCCGGAGAAACACCCCTCCGATGGCAAAACGCAGAGTGAAGCGAGAGGACACGAACAGAGTGAAACCAGGCAGAACAGCGAAGAGACAACAGAAAAGGGACGGAGTCCAGATCACAGCGATGAAACTGAACCACCTAAACATAGTGAGAAGTCTAAACAGGAATACGTAAATGTTGAAAACGAAGCACAACGTGAACAGGCAATGGCATCAAACACTACAGGTGGAGTTGCAGAGGGTGTAGTGTTGAGCACTGAGGAGGACCTGCTGGAAGATGAAAAAGTCTGTAAGGTTCCTGTGCTGAAGAGAAAGCAGGCAGCTAAAACGAGTGGCTCTCAAGCCAAGAAAGGAGCATTGACAAGGGAGAGAAGCAGGCAGTACGAGGAGCACCTGTCTGGGGATGAGTTGAGTATGGAGGAAGAGGAGGAGGGAGGGGACTGTGGTATAGGCAGCCGGGTACCTGTATTGAAGAAGAAGCAGCCAGAGGTACAAATGTCTGAAGATGAGTTGGAGGAGGATGGTGGTGTAGACAGCCAGACTCACACTTCCTCCCAGTTGTCAGGGGTAGCACGGCAGGAGTACTACGATGCACGCCAGATTAAGAAATTCTTGCAACGAACAAAAAGTTTGAGGAATGTCAAACTTGAGGACTTCTTCGCAGACAAAGAGCTGTTTCTGTACTCTGTTAAATCCCCAGATGGGACACAAAGACGGATGCGGCTACACTGATCAGGAGATATACAGGCTACGGAAAATAGTTCTGAAAATTAAACAAGAATTACAACATGAAGAGTCAGAGGCAACATAAGACAAATCTTGTCCCATCCTGGTCAATGTTGTTGATGAGGTTTAAGACCAGGCTGGTTGACAAGTGTGTTGCACCGGGCGGTCTTCCTCCTACTGCTGCTGGAGGAGCCACTGTTACATGGAACCAGGCCGGTTGTCTACGAATGGTGCCTTCCAGGATTTCCCAGAAACTGTTTTCCTCCATGACCATCACCCCGCAGCGCATAGTGGCTGCAGCAGGATGGGGACTCAACAACACCGAGGCCGTAGCTCAGCTGCTCAACATGAGGTCTCCATGCCGCACACGAGACTTATTTTATAGCTATGAAGTAAAAACTGTCTCAAGGAGATGTTTTTTTTTTTACAAATACTTGTTTAGACTACTCAATGGTATTAGTTTTTCCCTGAAACTGTTTTTTGGATGAGCTGGATTATAAAGAGATAATTGTGTTTGGTGATAAGCTGTTGGACTATTGGACTGTAGCGTATTTGGAATAAATGTACGTTTTAAAAATCAAAAATCAAAATTTCTCTCTCTCTCTCTCTCTCTCTCTCTCTCTCTCTCTCTCTCTCTCTCTCTCTCTCTCTCTCTCTCTCTCTCTCTCACACACACTCACACACACACAGACGCTTGTCAATCTTTATAGCTAGGGCTATAAGGGAATCCAGCTATGCAGGTAGGTCCAGGGGGGCTAATTGGTCTTTGAGAGTGTCAGAAAGTCCGTCAAGAAATGCATCAAACGAGGCTGGCTGGTTCCAATCACTCTCTGCTGCTAGAGTGCGGAACTCTATGGCGTAATCAAAGACCCTCTTCTTACCCTGTCGCAGTCTCACCAGGGCTCGGGCTGCTTCCCGTCCAGGGGCTGTCTGCTGGAAGATCTGGGTGAAGGTCTTGGAGAACAGCGACAGTGAATTGCCGACAGGTGATTTCCGACTCCACTCTGCCGTCGCCCAGGCCTCCACTCTCCCAGTCAGGTGAGAAATAATGTATGCAATCTTAGAGCGGTCAGAGGGGGAGGCAGCAGCCTGAAGCTCAAAATGCAAATCACACTGGGTTAGAAAAGCTCTAGAGTCACCTGTGTCTCCAGAGAAACGCTCTGGTCTGGAAAGGTGGAGAGGCAGGGACGGAGTGGTGGGCACAGAAGAAGCAGCATCGCGCCCAGAACACGGAGGTGTCGCCGGTGTCGATTCACCAGAGCCCGGTGGGTTCTCCATCTTCCGCATTTGGTCAATGAGATGGTTGAGCTGGGTTCCGAAAGCTACCAAGAGGGACTCCTGACGATCTGTCAGTTCCTTCACTTCATGGCGAAGAAGACTGATCTGTTCATCTTGACTCTGGATCTTGTGAACCTGTGCCTGGAGCACAGAGCGTACTGAATCTGAGTCCGCTGAGTCCATGTTATGGCCAGTTCGTGCTGTCAATGCTGGACCACGGGCTTGGACTCAAACGCAGACTCAGTCTCAGTTCACAAAATTCAGTCCTTTTGATAAGAATGAGGTCGGTACACAGGTGATCAGATAACAAGGTAACAGTGTCCAAATCGGCAGGCGAAAGGCAAGGTCAAAAAGGCAAAAACAGGTCAGGAAACTATAGGGCTTAAGAAACTCACACAGGCAGGAAGTAAAGGACCTGAAACGAGACAAGAGGTGAGTATCAAAATAAAACAGGAAGTACAAAACAAAGAACACTGGGAGGAACAAAAATATAACTTAACTATCCAGATGGGGTGTGACGACTCCCCAGATTGGCAGAGTGGGCCACGCACAAGGCCTCTACCTTTGCTGCTCCATTGATGGACACCGCTGCTGGGCCCTTGTGGACACAGGGTCCACCATCTCCATTGTGTGTCCAGGGGTGCTGCCAGAGACAGAGTGGAGGCCCACCACCTATAAAATCAGAACTGTGACCGGGGAACTAACCGATATGCTGGGGAAGAGAGCACTGCAGGTGCAGACAGGGAAAGCCGCAGCCACCCACGAGTTTTGGTTGGCTGAAATACAAGACCCCTGCATCATCGGGCTGGACTTGCTGACTCCCTGGGGGGCTCTGGTCGATGTGTTAAGTAATGCCATTCACCTCGGCACAGAGACCCTTATTATGTTGCTGGCTAATAACACTATGGTGTAAACAATTTCACACACGATGCAAGGACCACAACGCACACACGGCTGTTCATTTCTATGGAACTCTTCTTCTGTTGGTTACAACCCAGACAACAGCAATATAGAATACATGTGCCACCTAGTGGTCACTGGTAGAATAGCATCATCCATACATAACATCTCCTCCCAACTAAAATATGTTGTACATCAACAATGCAAAAATCACTTCCCGGAACAAAGATTAAGTGACAAAGGCGCCGCCCCCACCCCCACCCCCACTGTCACCACCACTGCCACCCGAGGTGATGACGACACTGCCCGGCCCACCAACAATGACGACGACCCCCATTGAGGCTACCATTCCTCAGACACCCTCACCGGACACTGTTGCCTCCATCCAGGATATGTATCAGCAGAGCAGTGAAGGGCTGAACCCTCATCAGAGCCAACAACTGAGAGACCTGCTCCAACAGATCACTGAGATTTTCACTGCCCGCGGGGAGGAGTGCATCCAGACCAACCTGGTGCAGCACACAATCGACACTGGCACAACCCCGCCCATTAGACTGCGACTCTGCTGGTTAGCGCTTGCCAAGCGTGAAGCTGCAGAGCGGATGATTCTAGAGATGGCTGCGGCCGGAGTGATAGAGCCATCCAACAGCCCTTGGCCCGCCCCTGCATCCTGGTCAAAAAGAAGGATGATACCTGGAGGTTCTGTGTGGAGTTTCGTCAGCTGAACAATGCAATTCGTAAGGACTCCTACCCCTTGCCTCGCACTGACGATGCTCTGGACCACATCGCAGGGTCACAGTGGTTCAGCTCACTTGACCTACAGAGCGGTTAATGGCAGATGGAGCTGGCACCAGAAGCCAGACCCCAGACGGCCTTCACCATCGGCCAGGGACTCTGGCAATTTCGTGTGATGCCCTTTGGTCTCTGCAATGCCCCCGCCACATTCGAGAGACTAATGGAGAAGGTGCTGGCTCACATTCTCCGTAACCGGTGCGTGGTTTACCTTGATGACCTTCTGGTTCATGCAGCTGACTTCAAACTGGCCCTAGAGAACCTCCGTCAGGTCTTCCAAGTCATTCGGGGGTCGGGCCTGCGCCTGCACCCCAAGAAATGCAACCTCCTTCGACGTGAGACCAAGTTTTTGGGCCATGTGGTGGGGGCAGAGGGCGTGGCCCCTGATCCTACTAAGGTGGAGGCGGTTGAGAAATGGCCAGTTCCACGAAATGTCAGCGAGGTGCGCAGCTTCACGGGGCTCGTCTCCTTTTGTCCGCAACTTTGCCTCCATTGCCAGTCCCCTACACCGTCTCACCAAGAAGGGACGGGAGTTCAACTGGGACAACAACTGTGCACCTGCCTTTGCCCGGCTCCGCACCGCCTTGATCACTGCACCCATCCGGCCCTTCCTGATCCTAAGTGCCGCTTCATCGTGGACACAGACGTCAGCAATGTGGGGCTGGGGGCCGTCCTGTCTCAGGAGTTTGCTGGGGGAGAGAGAGTGGTGGCCTACTACAGTCGTGTCTTGAGCCGCCTCAAACACAATTACTGCGTTACACGATGCGAACTCCTGGTGGTGGTCGCGGCGTTCGATCATTTTCGCCCCTATCTCTATGGCCAGGCCTTTCTCATGCGGCCCTGATCTGGCTGCTCAGCTTTAAGGAGCCCAAAGGCCAGATGGCTACGTGGATTAAGGAGCTGCAGAGCTACGATTTCGAGACCCAGCACCGAGCTGGGCGCCTCCACAGCAATGCAGATGCCCTCTCCCGTCGTTGCTGCAAGGACAGCAGACACTGTGAGCTCCAAGAGGAGCAAGACAGAGCGATCCTCCAAGTATCCACCATGCGGCAAGTTGAGCCAGAAGAGGCGTGGCTGATGGCAATGGACAAGCAGGAGTGGCAAGCAGTGCAGGATAGTGATCCCACCCTGGCCAGGGTGGGACAGTGGGTCGACGCCAAGGCATGCCCCCACTGGCAAGATGTCTCTGCTATGTCGGTGGAGACCAAGGCCTACTTTTCCCAGTGGGCCACCTTGGCCCGGTGGGATGGACTGTTGTACAGGGTCTGGTAAGTGCCGGGCTGGGGAAGAAGTGTGTGGCAGTTACTGGTGCCCAAGGACTGGCGCCCACGAGTGCTACGGGCAGCCCACGGCTCGGTGGGGGCAGGTCACTATGCAGTGGCCAAGACGCTTAAAAAACTGTTCTACTGGGCCGGATGCAGGCACGACACTGAACTCTTTTTGTGCACTGTTGTGATGCCTGCACCGCCGAGAAAGGACCAATCAGACGCTCCCATGCCCCTCTACAACAATACCAGGTGGGGGCCCCCATGGAGCGGGTCGATGTGGACCTCCTTGGCCCATTTCCCACCACAGACAACGGAAACCGCTACGTCCTTATGGCCATGGACTAATTTACCAAATGGGCTGAGGCGTATGCGGTCTCAGACCAGAGCGCTGCCACTACAGCCGAGCGGCTGGTGTGTGAGATGTTCTGTCGGTTAGGTGCGCCCGAAGAAATACACAGCGATCAGGGGCGGAACTTTGAGGCACAGGTGTTCGCTGAGGTGTGTCAACACATGGGGGTGAAGAAGACCAGGACAACGCCCATCCACCCCCAGAGCGACGGACTGGTGGACAGGTTCAATCGAACACTCACAACACAACTTGCTATTGTCACCTCACGGCACCAGTGAGACTGGGACTGTCATCTACCCCTGGTCCTGTGGGCGTACCGGTCGGTAATACAAGAAAGTACTGGGTGTACACCGGCCGCACTCATGTTCGGGAGAGAACTGCGGACGCCTGTGGACTTAGCCTTTGGCACTGACCTTCCCAAGATACCCGGCTTCGAGTACCTGCGGGACCTCCAACAACGTCTGGCTGAGGCACACAGTTTGCTCGGCAGCATCAGCAACAGGCAGGTGTGAAACAAAAGCGGGCGTATGACGCTCGTTGTCAGGGCCGCTCCTTCACCCCGGGAGCGAAGGTGTGGGTCTTCAACCCAACTCGGAAGAGAGGAGTCTCCCCCAAGCTCGCCAGCCAGTGAATGGGTACCTGTGATGTGTTGGAGCTGCTGATGTTGTGTACCAGGTGAAACTGTGTGTCCGGGGGCGGGTGGTAGTTCTGCACCGGGACCGTTTGGCACCTTACCGCCCCTTGGCTGAAGAACCTGCAGATCAGCTTAGCCAACCCGGGACGGCCCCTCCTACACCCACAGGCCCTACCAACCGGACGGACAGTGGGGCGGCGGCGGAGACGGCTTCCCCTTCGCTATAGGGACTTTGTTGTCGGCTGAGGACAGGCGACACGCTGGAGGGGGGTAATGTAGCGAAGAGGCTACCCCGTTAGAATTGTGCCCTCCTGTTTTACCCATCAGGCACTGCGTTCAGATTGTCAGTTATGTTATTAAATGTTTTGCAAGTGTTTTATGTGGTTTTATGCGTTTATGTGATTCCTATTTAGTGTGGTGTAATTGTAGTTGTCGTTCTGTTGTGTTGTGTAGCTTTGGTACTGAAACCATGATCAACATTGTTGTTCAGGTAGATGACCCCCATGTATTGTTTCGTGTTTCGTTCAAGTTCCCGTCTGCGTGAGTTCAATATAGGAGACTGAAAGGTTACCTTTGTCATTACTTCCACGTTCGCCACTGTAATCTAAGTATGTAACGCCATTACATGTATTACGTACTCCCCAACAATGTGTATGTGATGCATGTGATCCACGTGATGTATATGATGCATGTGATTCACGTATTTCACGTGATGTATGTGACGCATGTGATGCATCACATACATCACACGTGATGCATATGATTCACGTGAAGTATGTGATGTATTTGATGCATGTGATTCACGTGATTCATGTGATCCATCCTTCATCTCTCTCAGTGAAGGTGAGGGGAGTTGCAGATGCAGAGGTGTGTGCATGCACACAGTATTTTGTATGTGTAGCTACATGCTAAAGAGAAGAAATAGTTTTTATTGAGTGCACGTGTGTGCGCACACATGCTTGTTTTGCCCGAGTGTGTGCATGTGTGTGTTTTAGGGTGGTGGTGGCAAAAAACTGCAGTAAGAAGGGAAAGAAAAAGAAGCAAAAGAGACTGATGGAGGGGCAAATGACTTGGAAGCAGGAGCCAGGCCTGTCTGCATAGTTAGATCAACCTTTTCATCGCCAAAGGAGACCTGCTGCTTTGGTCTTTGTATATGGCTGACTGTATGAATTCATTATGCCTTTAGGAGACTGCTCACACCAAAACTCAGCACAGGGCCCCCTGATGCCCCCTGCAGACCCTTCAATTGAGCCTACATTTATTATTTTGACCTTTACTTTGTGGGGGAGTTCGATCTATGTGTCTCCCCCATTTCTTCTTCTTTAGAGGGACTGCGGTGTCACCCTCCCGGGGTGAGAGGCAGACTGCAGGCTGCTCTGTTGTTCTCGTCACCTAGGAAGAGACGGCGAGTCTGGAGAGACATACGTGAAACCAGGACTTGGTTTATGAGAGACATACATGAAACCAGGACTTGGTTTATGAGAGACATATACATGAAACCAGAACTTGGTTTATGAGAGACATACATGAAACCAGGACTTGGTTTATGAGAGACATACATGAAACTAGGACTTGGTGTATGAGAGACGTACACTATATGGACAAAAGTATTGGGACACCTGAGCACTACACCTACAGGCGCTTTTATGACATCCCATTCTAAAGCCATAGGCATTAATATGGAGCTGGTCCCCCCTCTGCAGCTATAACAGCTTCCACTCTTCTGGGAAGGCTTTCCACAATATTTTTGAGTGTGTCTGTGGGAATTTTTGCCCATTAATCCAGAAGAGCATTTGTGAGGTCAGGCACTGATGATGGACAAGAAGACCTGGCTCGCAATCTCCGTTCTAGTTCATCCCAAAGGTGTTCGATGGGGTTGAGGTCAGGGCTCTGTGTGGGCCAGTCAAGTTCTTCCACACCAAACTCACCCAACCGTGTCTTAATGGACCTTGCTTTGTGCACTGGGGCACAGTCATGCTGGAACAGAAAAGGGCCCTCCCCAAACTGTTCCCACAAAGTTGGAAGCATAGACTTGTCCAAAATGTCTTGGTATGCTGAAGCATTAGGATTTCCCTTCACTGGAACTAAGGGGCCTAGCCCAACCCCTGAAAAACAACCCCATACCATTGTCCCTCCTCCACCAAACTTTACAGTTGGCACGATGCTGTCAGACAGGTAACGTTGTCCTGGCATCCACCAAACCCAGACTCGTCCATCAGACTGCCAGACAGAGAAGTGTGATTCATCACTCCACAGAACACGTTTCCACTGCTCCAGAGTCCAGTGGCAGCGTGCTTTACACCACTCCATCTGACGCTTGGCATTGTGCTTGGTGATGTAAGGCTTGCATGCAGCTGCTCGGCCATGGAAACCCATTCCATGAAGCTCCCGGCGCACAGTTTTTGTGCTGAAGTTAATGCCAGAGGAAGTTTGGGACTCTGTAGTTATTGACTCAACAGAGCGTTGGCGACTTTTACGCACTGTGCGCCTCATCACTCGTTGGACCCGCTGTGTGACTTTACGTGGTCTGCCACTTCGTGGCTGAGTTGCTGTTGTTCCTAAACGCTTCCACTTTTCAATAATACCACTTACAGTTGACCGTGGAATATCTAGCAGGGAAGAAATTTCACAAACTGACGTATTGCAAAGGTGGCATCCTATGACAGCGCCACGCTTGAATTCACTGAGCTCTTCAGAACGACCCATTCCCTCACAAATGTTTGTAAATGCAGACTGCATGGCTAGCTGCTTGGTTTTATACACCTGTGGCAATGGGTCTGAATGAAACACCTGAATTCAATGATTAAGAGGTGTGTCCCAATACTTTTTTACATACAGTGTACATGAAACCAGGACTTGGCTTATGAGAGACTGTCTCCGTGTGTTATGCATGAGCTTGTGTCTACATGTTTTGTAAGTTTTACAAAGCTTGTATTTTATTGTAGTTGATGTGAAGGATGTTTTGAGACATGATACATCCACTACATTGTCCAGTCATCAGTGAGACATAGTTTAGAATATTTCTATACTGACAGTTAGTGCAAAGTATCTTTACATGTCTTTAATGTTAACATCATGCACGTGTGTCTTACAGTAGAAGAACATGTATCCTTGAGTCTTTTAACATATCTCTACCTAAAAGATCACTCCAGTCCTCTGTTATTGAAAATACAAAAGTAATTCATCCTAAATTCTACCCTGCGTCTCCATGAAAAGGAGCTTCTTCTTTTCTTTTTCTTTTTTGCAGCATTTTCAGATCATCACAAGTCAAACAAGTTTATAAGTTGCTAGCAAAGAAAGAGTCTTCGTACCTTTTATTGGAAAGATTCAGAAAGGCACCACAGACACATCACAGACACACACCTGACACATCATAGCCACACCACAGACACATCACCGACACACCACATACCACAGACACACCACAGTGCATTAGCTCCACTGGGGCAGAGTGTCCAAATGTGGACATCATGGAAGAGACCAAAATAACATGTGATTTGACACGTGTGTCCCAAATTGGGCAAAGATGAAACAGATCAAAGAGCTTTTCAGGTCAGTTCTTTTATTTGAGCAAATAATTAATATGAGCTCACTTTTCTGAATAAGATCAACTTTTAACGATGCCAAACTTTTATAGGACACACTGCTTTCATAAGGGGGTCTAATCAAATGAAGACAGACACCTGTCTCTGAAATGTTATGAAAAATGTAAAGCAGGAGTCATGGATAAAGGATGTCATGTGAGTTACCATCTAACATCGCTGACATCACACTTAGTTTAATGTAAACCCTCCCGCCCCATTCATCACAGTATGATGAATACATATTGATGCTCTACTGGTTTATTACTTTTCAGTTTGTTTGACTAAGCAGTACTGCTTGAGATACCCCTTGTGGGGTTTTATTAGATGCAGAGAAGTGATGTAATAATCACTATTAGAATAGTGGTTATCACAGTATATACTTTAACATTTGATGTTGCTTCATTTGTTTGCTAATTTGTGTTGTTTTTAATCTATATTTCACTTAAAAAGGTGAGTAAACTCGCCTTTGAGTGAGTCCCCCTCCACTTGCTAAAGAAGCTATAATTCACCTTATGATGCCAGGGACAGGACTGGCTTCATTGTATTTTTACCAGGATTATATAAGCCTATACTGGACACACTGTCATAAGAGGAATAAGTGACACATTCAGTGGGAATTTGGGTGGGAAATTAAAATAATATGCATTACATCTGACATGGAAAACACGTTAATGGGGTCTATCAATTACTTAGCATACTACACGATCGGATTTTGAATTTCTGTAATAATTTGAATGTCTGTGATCTTCCTCTCCAGCTGTTTATTTCTGAACTGATTCATATATTGAATTAAAAATACCACTATGCAAAATTGCCCATATGGCAGAATTAACTAAATTCTTTTGGAAATTTTGACCAGAGAGCTGCCATCTTGGTTAAGGTAAACAAATAAAGAAAGAAGCAGTTAGGATATCGGCAACTCCTGACTCTTCTCTTACACAACAGAGTCATCTAGTGGCCAAACTGCCACATAACAGTATCAACACTGACGCAAGTCAAACAGGCCAACCTCCTTTCTGTTCACTGTCAGATTCACAGGTTCGGAGCATTAATCGTTCTTCACCACTGAGAGATTTCAGATGGCTGAAGTGGAACAGATCTGACAGGAAGTGGGTTTAGAAGAGGGTCGTAGTGTGACCTCACTGAGTCAGTTCCTATGTGGAACCAACAGATGTCAGTGCGGGATCAGTGACAAAAGTAGTCTTGCATATCACAGAAATCACAGAAAGGTGAATCAGTTCATCTGGGCACAACGTTTATTGAGAGAAACTTTTCATCATCATCTAAGTGACCTCTTCAGTCTCACCTGACTGCAGGTGTCCCCACCCTTATAAACCATACAGTGACATAACGACCCAAACAAGTGATTGGTTTCATATGCAGGTTACTTACAATGGCTATGTGTGCCATCAAACAACAATAATAATGATAATAATAATAATAATAATAATAATAATAATAATATTTACCTACCTAGCAATCGATCAACCCCGATAATAATAGGCAGATAGAAATAAACATACACATTATTTCATACACTTTTCTATGATTAGAGAATATAATATGCCTATGAATATATATTCCTGTGCAGTGTTTATTGGTGTTACTGTACTGTTGTTCTTTGCAAACCATGTACATACTTGCCCCCCCTTCAATGTGAAACGTTTTGGGTGTCTAGAAAAGCGCTATATAAATGTAATTATTACATACATACAAACACGCATAGAGAAGCTTCCGGCTTTGTGAGAGTGGTAACTGCTGTTTATTCTCTTACTATCTCTTCTCAGTATTCTGCCCTAACCTCTTCATTTGTTCTACTGATTTATCTATCTTCTGTGCTTAGGTCACTTATCGCTAGATTCTCTAGTTTTCTTTCTCATATGACCCTTGTGTTTAGTAGGCAGCTTCTCGTTCCTCGTTTGTTACTAGCGTCGAGCTTAGCCTAGCATAGCAGTTAGCTTTATTACATTTGCAGTCAAAGCAGCCTCGTTATAACGATGGTTTGTGGTGACTGTTCTGTACTTACAGATAGGTTGTCTCTGTCCGTGAGTTCGAGCAGCTTCTTTCGGCTAGGATTACGTTAGACGTGGCAGGCACTCTAGATAGCTTTAGCCCCGGGCCTGACAGGAGACCTGCTATAGTTTGTGTAACCGGTTATTTTCTTGCCCGGTGCGGGATTCGATACGAGGTGTACGGCACCACAAGGCGACGTCACTAACCGCTCGGCTAAAGGGTCAGACCCGTTAGCTAGGGACTAACGTGTCTTATTAGTAGTTTACAGTCGTCATCCTCCCCGGAAGCGCGCCCTCGCGCTTTGTTATTCCCGCGCTCCGAAGAGACTTCTGAGGATCTGCACACTTCCGGATCCCACCGCTGCCACCAATGTAACCGGTTATTTTCTTGCCCGGTGCGGGATTCGATACGGGGTGTACTGCACCACAAGGCGACGTCGCTAACCGCTCGGCTAAAGGGTCAGACCCGTTAGCTAGGGGCTAACGTGTCTTATTAGTAGTTTACATTAGCACTAGCTCAGCCTCGTCGGCAGATGCGGCAAACTTTGTCTCTGTTTACCGGCGTGGGGAGGCTCGCAAGAGAAAGCCACCGGTCGTGTGGCCTGGTCCGCAGTCACCTGTCCCAAGTGCAAACCAGTTTCCACCCCTCGACACACCTGTTGGTAGTCGGACTGGCCAGCGTGCCTCTACCACTCCTGTCGACAGAGTAAAGCAACGCACGCTCGTGATAGGAGACTCCATTACCCGCGATATCAAATTAGCTTCGCCAGCCTTGGTTCACCGTTTACCCGGGGCCAGAGTCTCCGATATAGAGGATAATCTTACGACGCTGGTGTAATCCCCTATCATATTACAATAGTTCATTTACATTTATGGGTACTTATGCTTAATTCGGTACTGTCATTTTAAGAGACCGTGATCCTACGTCAGGCTTGCTGGGCGGTAGTCTTCTGCATTACATTCTATGCGAGCTGGCAGATCACCAGTCGTTACCGTGATTGCAAGCCTGAACATTTTTATTTCTTATATTAGCGAACTGGTGTTTGGACACGGCCCACAACCTAGACATTAAGGTTACATCTTCCCGCTATTTGACTTTGGGACCGGATGTGGTCAGCAGATTCATCCGTCCTAAATCGTCCATCATTGACTGCGTAGCACCTCCTGTTGGCGAACTCGATGAACTGTGAGCCAGGAAACACTTCACGGATTTATTCAAGTAAAACTTCCAGTTAAGGGCCCCAACAAGATGTCTCCTTTTGTTTATTATTTTGTTTATTTGTGTATTTTGCACAATAGGGGTATTGCAGCGCTGCAACTTATCAGTGTATAATTTGTACTTGTATTTTGCATCTATATATATATATATATATATATATAATTTTTTTTTGTATTTGCGAACCATTATATTAATATTGGTACATACTGTTATTCCCTATCTACGTCTATCTAAAGTATAATTCCATGCAACTCTACTTACCTTGTGCCTCGTCCAGATTATTCACACACAGTCAACTCATACCTGACCTTGAGGTAAAGTTCTATCCTTATTAAAGAAGGGTTACACTGGCATCACGGAGGAAGAAAGGGATGCCAGGCACTCAGCACCATTACTTTCAGCAACATTGTTTTTCATGTCGGCACCAATAATGCTAGCATGAAGCAATATGAGATCACAAAAGCCAGCCTAGTCAGAACGCTTGAGTTGACCAGAAAGATGTGTCGGCATCGATTAATTGTCTCTGATCCCTTACCCGTATGGAGTAATGATGAGCTGTACAGTGGGCTCACCTCAATGAACCGCTGGCTGGCTCATTACTGTAATAAGCAGGGATTCAGCTTTGTTGATAACTGCCTTTCTTTCTGGGGCTGCCTTCACCCGCTGAAAGTGGACGGCATGTTTACCTTTAGTTTGACACTAGGGGCTTCATTCAGCATTAATTCATTCATTCAGCACGTTACAGGCGATTAGAGCGCATGCTAGGTTTAAATCTAGCGCATTTGTGGAGTCAACTAATTTGGTTAATGTGTAGTCAGGGAATTTCTCATAGTATAGTTTATCAGACTGACAGCTTGGTCTATAAGGCGGCACGGCAGGGCGCCCGGGTAGCGTAGCAGTCTATTCCGTTGCCTACCAACACAGGGGTCGGCGGTTCGAATCCCCGTGTTACCCCCGGCTTGGTAGGGCGTCTCTACAGACACAACTGGCCGTGTCTGTGGGTGGGAAGCCGGATGTGAAGAGTAGGGTAATTGGCCAAGTACAATTGGGGAGAAAAAGGGGGAGAAAAAAAGGTGGCCCAGTGGTTACCACTGTTTTCTAACAGTAAGAAGGTCCTCAGTTCGAACCCCAGGCCATCCCAGGCCCTTTCTGTGTCGAGTTTGCATGCTTCAGTTTCCTCCCACCATCAAAAATACATGCATGTTAGGGTTAATACTCTTGTCTCTGTCCCCAACCAAGGCAATGGAAAGAAGAACTGGAGTCCCCGGGTGCTGCAGCCGCCCACTGCTCCTATACAACAGGATGGGTGAAATGCAGAAGAAAAATGTAATTGTAACCGAACAACTGTCTACTACTACTTTCGGCTGCTCCCGTTAGGGGTCGCCACAGCGGATCATCCGTTTCCATTTCTTCCTGTCTTCTGCGTCTTCCTCTGTCACACCAGCCACCTGCATGTCTTCCCTCACCACATCCATAAACCTCCTCTTTGGCCTTCCTCTTCTCCTCTTCCCTGGCAACTCCATATTCAGTATCTTTCTCCCAATATAACCAGCATCTCTCCTCCACACATGTCGAAGCCATATCAATCTTGCCTCTCTTGCTTTGTCTCCAAACCGTCCAACCTGAGCGGTCCCTCTAATATAATCGTTTCTAATCCTGTCCTTCTTCGTTACTCCCAGTGAAAATCTTAGCATCTTCAACTCTGCCACCTCCAGCTCCACCTCCTGTATTTTCGTCAGTGCCACTGTCTCCAAACCATATAACATACGTAGCTGATCTCACAATCTTGTAAACCTTCCCTTTAACTCTTGCTGGTTCCCTTCTATCGCAAATCACTCCTGACACTCTTCTCCACCCACTCCACCCTGCCTGCACTCTCTTCTTCACCTCTCTCCTGCACTCCCCGTTACTTTGGACAGTTGACCCCAAGTATTTAAACTCAAATGCCTTTGTCACCTCTACTCCTTGCATCCTGACCATTCCACTGTCCTCCCTCTCATTCACGCATAGGTATTCCGTCTTGCTCCTACTGATTTTCATTCCTCTTCTCTCCAGTGCATACCTCCACCTCTCCAGGCTCTCCTCAACCTGCACCCTACTCTCGCTACAGATCACAATGTCATCCGCGAACATCATCGTCCATGGAGACTCCTGCCTGATCTGGTCCGTCAACCTGTCCATCACCATTGCAAACAAGAAAGGGCTCAGAGCTGATCCTTGATGTAATCCCACCTCCACCTTGAACCCATCTGTCATTCCAACCATACACCTCACCATTGTCACACTTCCCTCATACATATCCCGCACCACTCCTACATACTTCTCTGAAACTCCTGACTTCCTCATACAATACCACACCTCCTCTCTCGGCACCCTGTCGTATGCTTCCTCTAAATCTACAGACACAATGCAACTCTTTCTGGCCTTCTCTATACTTCTCAATCAACATTCTCAGAGCAAACATCGCATCTGTGGTGCTCTTTCGTGGCATGAAACCATACTGCTGCTCGCTGATCATCACCTCTCCTCTTAACCTAGCTTCTATCACTCTTTCCCATATCTTCATGCTGTGGCTGATCAACTTTATACCTCTGTAGTTGTTACAGTTCTGCACATCGCCCTTGTTCTTGAAAATTGGTACCAGTATGCTTCTTCTCCACTCCTCAGGCATCCTCTCACTTTCCAAGATTGTGCTAAACAATCTAGTTAAAAACTCCACTGCCATCTCTCCTAAACATCTCCATGCCTCCACAGGTATGTCATCAGGACCAACTGCCTTTCCACTCTTCATCCTCTTCGTAGCTGCCCTCACTTCCTCCTCGTTGATCCACTGCACTTCCTGATTCACTATCCCTACATCATCCAACCTTCTCTCTCTCTCATTTTCTTCATTCATCAGCCCCTCAAAGTACGCCTTCCACCTTCTTAGCACACTCTCCTCACTTGTCAACACATTTCCATCTCTATACTTGATCGCCCTAACTTGCTGCACATCCTTTGCAGCTCGGTCCCTCTGTCTAGCCAATCGGTACAAGTCCTTTTCTCCTTCCTTAGTGTCTAACCTGTCACACAACTTACGATACGCCTTTTCCTTTGCCTTTGCCACCTCTCTCTTTGCTTTACGCTGCAACTCCTTGTACTCCTGTCTACTTTCTTCATCTCTCTTACTATCCCACTTCTTCTTTGCCAACCTTTTCCTCTGTATACTTCGCTGTACTTCCTCATTCCACCACCAAGTCTCCTTGTCATCTTTCCTCTGTGCTGATGACACACCAAGTACCTTCCTAGTTGTCTCCCTCACTATTTCTGCAGTGCTTGCCCAACCATCTGGCAACTCTTCACTACCACCCAGTGCCTGTATTAGCTCCTGCCTGAACTCCACACAACAGTCTTCCTTCTTCAACTTCCACCATTTGATCTTCGGCTGTGTCTTCACTCGCTTCCACATCTTGGTCTCCAAAGTCATCCTACAGACCACCATCCGATGCTGCCTAGCTACGTTCTCCCCTGTCACCACCTTGCAGTCTCCAATCCATTTTAGATCGCGCCTTCTACATAAGATATAGTCCACCTGTGTGCACTTTCCTCCACTCTTGTACGTCACCCTGTGTTCCTCCCTCTTCTTGAAATATGTATTCACCACAGCCATTTCCATCCTTTTCGCAAAATCGACCATTATCTGTCCTTCCACATTTCTCTCCTTGACTCCATACCTTCCCATCACCTCCTCATCAGCTCTGTTTCCTTCACCAACATGTCCATTGAAGTCCGCTCCAATCACCACTCTCTCCCCTTAGGGTACCCTCTCCACCGCGTCGTCAAACTCACTCCAGAATTCTTCTTTTCGTCCATCTCACACCCAACTTGCGGGGCATATTCGCTGATAACATTCAGCAGTACACCTTCGATTTCCAGCTTCATACTCATCACCCTGTCTGACACTCTCTTCACCTCCAGCACGCTACTCTTCCTTCAAAATTACCCCTACCCAATTTCTCCTCCCATTCGCACCATGGTAGAAGAGTTTGAACCCACCTCCGATACTCCTCACCTTACTCCCCTTCCACCTGGTCTCTTTCACACACAGTATGCCTACCTTTCTTCTTTCCATCATGTCAGCCAGCTCTCTCCCTTTGCTAGTCATAGTGCCAACATTCAAAGTTCCGACTCTCACCTCCACACACCTACCCTTCCTCCTCTCTAGCTGCCTCTGGACATGCCTTCCCCCTCTCCTTCTCCTTCGCCCAGCAGTAGCACAGTTTCCATCGGCACCCTGCTGGTTAACAGTACCGGTGGCGGTCGTTGGTAACTCGGGCCTCGACCGATCCGGTATGGAAATCTTATTTATGATCCGCATATTTGATTTGGCAATGATTTTACGCTGGATGCCCTTCCTGACGCAACCCTCCCCATTTGTCCGGGCTTGGGATCGGCACTAAGAATGCACTGGCTTGTACATCCTCAGTGGCTGGGTTGTAACCGAACAACTGTACAATCACAAAATAAAGTGGCTTTCCATAGTATTGAGACCGCCTCCATTCCCTGCTGTATTGCGCCCAAGCTCTGCTCTCCTAAATGTGTGAATCACAAACATGGCCCATTTTTTTACAATTTTATTGGGGCAGGGGGCATGAAAGTTTACTTCCTCCAAAGGGGGGTATTACAGCTGTAACAGGGGGCATAACCGAAAAAGTTTGAGCACCACTGTTCTAAACCAACTATTTGCCTACTCGACCATTTATCAGCAAAACTTTTTTAAAAAAAACCTCTGGCCTTTTCTTGGACTTACAATGCCAGACATTGTTAATTTATCACTTACTACTGGCACTTTTCCCATAAGTTTTAAGACAGCTGTGGTCAAACCTCTACTGAAGAAACTGCACCTAAATCCATGGTCTCTTAGTAACTATCGACCAGCTTCTAATCTTCCATTCTTTTCTAAAGTACTAGAGAGAGTTGTGTATCAACAACTTTCAACCCATATAGAAGAAGACTGTCTATATGAACCTTTTCAATCACCTTTTAGGGCCTGTCACTCCACTGAAACTGCTCTGAACAGAACAGTTAATGATGTTCAGAGCATCTACTTGCAATGGACTCTGACTCCACATCTGTACTTCTACTACTGGACCTCAGTGCAGCCTTTGACACCATCGGCCACTGTAGGCTATTATACAGAATAAATTGTAATTTTGGTGTCTGGCTTAGCTTTGTCTTGGCTTAAGTCCTACCTATCTGGAAGAACACAGTTCTATGATGATATTACATTGAAATTCTCTGACACTAAATATGGCCTACCTCAGGGCTCGGTTCTTGGCTCTCTACATTTCTCTCTTTATATTGCACCTCTTGGCCAAATTATACACAGTTATGGAATAAATTGCAATTGCATTGTGGATGATACTCAGCTTTATGTGCATATAAGGGCTTATGATTATCCTCAAATGACTAATTTAAAGGCCTGCTTGACTGCTGTGAAAAATTGGATGTCACTACATTTCCTGCTTTTAAATTCGGATAAAACTGAGATGCTGGTTGTTGGCCCTGCTAGACAAAGACACCAATTTGATCAAGTAACAATAACAATCGGCAACTCTGTGATTTGACAAAGTGTGGCAGCCAAAAATCTTGGTGTCACATTTGATCCCAGCCTTTCCCTTGATAAGATGACCAAAACTGCCATTTTCACTTTTTAAAAAAAATATTTTTATTAAACATTAGCTTAACCTTAAGAAAGGACATGGTATCCCTGAGCCACTGAGTGCTGGAGGAAGCTTTGGAAGACTTCCAGTGGAGAAGAAGGTGGCATCTCGCCAGTAAGGAAGTGAAAGCTAAAACATCTGGGTGAATTGGTAGTAACCTTCTGGGAGCCCAAATATGGCAATATGGGGAGAGACTTTTATAGTTTTTGAAAGTATTCTTTGACATAGTATCACAGTAGCTCTGCCAAAAACAAGATAATAAAGGACAGGAGTAGAACATATTAGTGAGACTGCAGGAAGAAGCATGACATTTATCGCAACTGTCAGTGATATTGGGATAAATTTGTGACAATGAACCCTAAATTGTACTTTGAACTGTATGAGTGTGAGTCGAGCACAAGTTGAGCTTGTGTGAATTTTGATAAGAGCAACGTCCCACCAGTCATCATCCAGGTTCAAGACCAGTTCAAGCTCCCGGGCAGCCTTGACTTTTTGTGGCTGGTGAACTGTCACATGACAGAAGTTTGTTATAGACCTTCAAAATGAGTGACTTTTGGTGGGAATCAGTGCTGAGAAACTCATCCCAGGGTTGACTCAGAGGAAAGGAGGTGAAAATTGGAAACACAGATTTAACGCAGTGCCTAATTTGAAAATAACGAAGGAGATGAGAAGGTGTGGGCTGAAATTCACATGATAAATCTGCAAAACTACGAAAGATACCATTCTTATACAGAGCTTTAAAAAAAATTCAGACCTTTGTCGTGCCATACAGAAAAGTTGGAGTCTATAGATGAGAGTCAAAATAAATCATTCCTCAGTACAGGAGCTAAAGTGAATGCTGAAATAAAATTAAAATGCCTCCTGAACTGATACCAAATTTTGAGGGTGGAACGTACCACTTTGTTATTTGTAAAGCCAGAGGGGCATTTTAGAATAGGGGAGGTAAGCAGAGCTGTTAGGGAAGATGAAACACAGGACTGTGCCTCTAACTTGCACCATGGCAGATCTGTTGAATTAAGCCAAAGGGAAATTTTTTGAATGTGTTTCGCCCAATAATACATCTGGAAATTTGGCAAAATCCACCATTGAATTTGCGTCTTTGAACAATCAATTTACTGATTCTGGGTGCCTTTCCACACAATAAAAAGTCAGAAATGGCTTGATCAATTGTTTGAAATAAAATAAAATAAAATAAAATAAATAAATAAAACGTTTCGGCAGAAATAGAGGGAGACATTGGAACAGAAATAAAAATCTGGGCAAAATATTCATTTTAACTGTGTTAATTATACCAATCAGAGACAGAGGTATACTATTCCATCTTTGAAGGTCAGATTTAATTCTAGACACCAAAGGAGAAGAATTAGCTGAAAAATGTGAGGTTAGTTTCCTGGTTACGTTTATCCCCAGCTACTTAAAGCCGGAGGGACTTAATTTGAAAGGGATATCAGACTGATTGAGTTGTATTGCCAAAGCATTAATATGATAGCATTCACTCTTGGAGATATTTACTTTGCAACCTGAAAATGATCCAAATCTCTGAAAACCGGGGAGAATTGCTGGTATAGAGTGATTTGGATGTCAGACATACAACAGCAAATCATCAGCATAGAGTGAAAGCTTAAGTTCCATGCCCAAACGTGATATCCCAGTGAAAGTGGAAGAAAATCTCAGAAAGATTGACAAGGGCTTCATTGCTAATACGAATAATAGGGGGCGATAAGGGACAGCCTTGGCTGGTGCAACGAGATAAGGCGGAAAAAACTGGGTTGAATGCCATTGGTGGCGATATTAGCTTATTGGAACGTATAAAGGAGCCGTATCCACGAAATAAATACATTTCCCAGCCCAAATTTACTTAATGCAGTAAACAGGTAATCCCCTTCAACTCTGTCGAATGTTTTTTCAGCATCCACTGAGCTCACTACTTCAGGGGTTGTTGTTGAAGTTTTAGAATAGATAATATTTAAGAGGGTCTGGTTTGCTCATCTGAGACAACATTTGGGTGAATATTTTCCAAGCGATGGGCCAAGGCCTTAGCAAGGATCTTAGCATCCATATTTATTAAGGAAAGAGGTCTGTATGAGCTGCAGAGATTTGGGTCGTTGTTTTTTTTTTTTAGAAGCAGACTCATGGAGGCTTGTCTGAAAGGTGGAGGAAGAGAACCATACTGCAGCAATTCGTTATATACAGAATGCAATAGTGGTGCCAGTTTATCTTGAAATCTTCTAAAATATTCAACTGGAAATCCGCCGCGGCCAGGAGCTTTATTATTTTGCATATCATTAATAGCAAGGGTGATTTCCTCAACTGTCCTAGGTAATTCAAGTTCTTTAACAATAACTGGGTTTATCACGGAGAAATTAAGACTATCTAAGAAAGACTGCATGTCAGTGTTGTCAGACGGGGATTCAGATTCATATAAAGAAGAGTAGAAAGCGCAAAATATAGAGATAATGACTGTGGGGTCCCTATGCAGAGTGCCAAGTGAGTCTTTTAACTGAGGGATCATGCACAAAGCTGCCTGTCGACGTAGCTGGTGAGCTAGGAGGCAGCTTGCTTTGTCCCCATGCTCAAAGTATGTGGCGTGAGAGCGTAACAGAAGGCGCTCTGCATCAGTGGTTGAAATGAGATCAAATTCAGTCTGCAATTCAACACATCAGTAAAGATGACACTTCTCTCAGTTCTCCAGATAAGCTTCCTTTCTCTGATAGTGTACCATGTTAGCAATTACTATTTGGGATTATATTTCCCTGTGTTGTGGTTCCACCGCCCCGAGCTGCCTCCCCGGCACGTTCAAACCACTCCCCCAGCTCGGACGTGCCAGAAACATCCGAGCGCTCGGCTCGCGCTCTGAGGAGACGAGCGCTGCGCTGCACCAGGTGTTTGTCATCATCTATCAGGCACACCTGCGGCAATCAGGCAGCCCTCTACAAGAAGCCTCCCAGAACGTCTCTCTGTGCTTCGACGTACTGAACCCTGCGGTAAAGCTCTGACAAAGCCCTCCAGCGTTCCTTGCCCTCTTGCTATTCCGTTTATTCCCAGTGTCTATGTTCGTGTCTCTCTTTTTCCCCTCCCAGGACTCTCCCTCCGCGACTTCCACGGCTCCCCGCGTCTTCCTCGCTCCTCGCCCCCAGCGACCTTCACGTTTTCCCCCGGACCTCTCCAGCGATCTCCCTCCGTGTCTCTCTACCTGGACCCCTCATATTCGGACTTGACTTCCTGGATCTCGGACCCGGACTTCCTCGGACAACCCCTCGCTCGGACGGATTCGGAGTTTGGTAGCCAGGCGCACATCGTCTCAGCAACGCCCACCTGAGACTCACCTGTTATTATCCCCTGTGGCAGTGTTGTTTGTTTTTCTTTGCTGCTTTAAATCGCCCTTCGGGTTATCCCGGTGCTCTGTTATCTGTCTGTCCTTTTGGGTTTCACTACACTGGCCTCTGGTCTTCGTTCGTGATATGTAACACCGTTTGCTTTAGCAATCCTTTTCCCAACTGATAAAGCTAAATTTCTAATGTTGTGGTGATACACAGTTGAGGGTTCGCAAGGGGCTGCTGCTCCTTTAAGGCGGACATTCAGAGTGCTGACTAGGTACTGCTTAGAGTTTCCGGGGTGGAGCCATGTTTGCAGCAGCCTAGCGGTTAGCTGGTTGCCACGAGAGATTGTGCTGTATCGGTGTCGTTTTGTGTGGTGAGTAAACGGGATTGACTCGACTCGATCTGTCCGTCTCCTCATTCCTGCACTCCCACAAAGTTATATTTCATTCATTCCCAACATTTTCCAAAATAGTTAGTTATATTTAGTTAGTTACACCCCTGGTCTTGGGCAGGCTGGGGACTGAGCGCGTGACCTTGATATGTGATTTATGATGTTTGGTTTTTTTCTCCCCTTTATATCTGTCCAAGTCGGAGAGTACTGCTGGCGTCGTCTGTGGCTGCCGCTTCTCCCTCTCGTAGCCCCCCTTCACATCCACCCCTGTATGTCTGGGTTATGTTCGTCTGTCGTCTTGTTTCACTAGAAAAGCGCTATATAAGATTGACTTATTATTATTATATTTGCCTTGCACCGCCATTTTCCCAAACTGGAAGCCAGAAGGAGTCACATGGTGTCTTTGTGGAGTTAGAGAAGCCATATGACAGGGTGATGAGAGAGGAGGCGTGGTATTGTATGAGGAAGTCGGGAGTGGCAGAGAAGGTTTGTAATACATCAGTTATCAGTCGAGTAAACAATAATATGGTTTTAAACATGAGTAGTTCTTGCCAATTTAACTTTACTAGATTCAAATAAAAATAACCTTGTCCTCTTTCATCAAGTCTGCATAATGTGATTGAAACAGATTTCTATACCAACTAACGACAAAAGACTCAACACATTCACCCTGTGCTTTAATGATGTTTATTGTAGCACTTTTAATTTTTATTTATCAACCATAGGTGTGGGAAGATGGCGGCGTGAACTCGCGTTTGCGGCGGCTTCACCCAGTGCCGACTATGCAGTGTCTTTGTCCATGTTTACGTCTAAGTTTGTGTCTCCGTGTGAAGTTGTTTGTTTTCATTTATTTATTTGTTTATTGCTCATCGATTTTTTTTCTCTCCGTTTAATGGCTAGGAGAGCTGGCGCTGGGTCAGCGGAGGGGGCTTACAGCCCTTTCCGTAGCTGTATGGCCCTGCCAGGAGCTGTACACGAGATGAAACACTGAGGCGGTATGACGGCGGCCTTGCCTAGCGTCGACTGTCCAGTGGTTTTGTCTGCGTTTGCGTCATCGTGTGGAGTGCGGGGGAGGTGTGTCGAATGTATCTGGCTGGGAGAGCTGGCGTTGGATCGGCTGAAGGAGCCTGGTGTCACGGGATTAGCAGGGAGAGGACCCAAGTGTAGACGGTGGAGGCCACCACCGGTTCAGACAACACTTTTATTAAAGGAAAATGACAAATAGCAAGTACAGACAGCGGGGAAAGCTGACAACAGATGCAGCACTCTGGCGAACAAAAGTCTCTGTGTGTCTCAGTGTGTGAGTGAGGCGAATCAACAAAGAGCAGAGCAACCAAGGGGCATATATACCCTGTGGAGGCCAATCAGGGAGATTGGGCGCAGGTGAGCAGAACAGGGCAGAAACCGGAGAGCCAATCAGAGAAGGGGGAGGTAAGGGAAGCCGGGGCATCAGGGTCATTCAGGTAAATGGACAAGGATGAACTAAGCCACCAGTCGGGATGGGAAAGCCCAGATCACCGACCATGACAGGACCTCCCCACCTTAAGGGACGGATTCCAGACACCCCAGACCAAAGGACCCAGAGTCCCCAGCAGGATGGACGGAGGGGCCCAGGGGAAGAAGGAATGGGGCCAGGGATCTCAGGCGGACAGGCCAAGGGCTTGGACCAATCGGGAGGGTGACCAGGACGTAGGACCAGGACGCACAGCAACTCCGGTGGACGGGTTGATGGATGACCCTCAGGCCAGTGATGCCAACTGTACCACCATGGCTTGAGGGCCGCTCGGGAAACAAATTTTGGAGGTGGCTGGAGGGCTGCTGAGCCAACAGAATTTGGAGGTGGCGGGACAGCCGCTGGGCAGACATACATCGAAGGCGGCGCGACGGCCAAGGGGTAAACAGATTTCGGAGGCGGTTGGACGGCCGCGGGACAGGCAGACTTCGGAGACTGAGGAAGGGCCGGTGCTGAAGGACCAGACCTCGGAGGCGGCGGAAGGGCATCAGCTGGGCGACCAGACCTCGGAGGTGGCGAGACAGCCGCTCAGGGGACAGGCTGTGCAGGCAGCGAAACAGCTGCTCGGGGGCCAGCCTCCGGAGGCGGCGAGACAGCCGCTTGGGGGAGAGGCTTTGGAGATGGTGAGGCAGCTGCTCGGTGGACAGGCTTCGGAGGCGGCGAGGCAGCCGCTTGAGGAGCAGGCTTCATGGAGCTGGCTTCGGAGGCGGCCCGGAGACGCTGGGCAGCTGAGACTCAGGGACGCTGGGCAGCTGAACCTGACAGGTCGGCTGGTGTGGCTGGCCAAACAGGAACTCGTAGACGTATTCGGCCAGTGTGGCCGGCGCCTGTTGGTTGGACAGGACATCGGCCGGCTGCCGAGGGACATGGGCCTGGAAGAGACTAGGGGGACTTCCCCTGCCAGGCGGGTTCCCCAGAATGGGTCCTGGGTTGGAGCTGGCTCAGCAACACCCCTCGACTGGTGGTTTACCCGCCGGTGGGCAGGCTGGTGGCTAGCGGGTTCAGGGCCAGCAGACCGGGATACAGGCTGCTGGTTATCCAGCCGAACAACCTCCTGCCGGAGGCCATTCACCCCAGACACCGGCCTCAGCCTACGTTGTCTCCGGTACTTTGAACCATCTGCGGGGTCCATATTGGTCGGTTCGTGCTGTCACAGGAGTAGAAGGGAGATTACCCAAGTGCAGATGATGGAGGCAACCCGTTCAGACAGCTCATTTATTACAGGAAAATGACAAATAGCAGGTACAGAGAGCGGGGAAAGCTCACAGCAGGAATGAGACAAGACTTACACAACGCAGGAATAAAACGGCAGGAACAGACAACGGGGAAAGCTGACAACACACGCGGCACTCTGGCGAACAAAAGTCCCTTTGTGTCTAAATGTAACTCAGTGTGTGAATGAGATGAACCGACGAAGAGCAGAACAAACAATGGGCATATATACCCCTTTGGAGGCCAATCAGGGGGATTGGGTGCAGGTGCGCAGGACAGGGCAAAAACCGGACAGGCAATCTGAGAAGGGTGAGGTGAGGGAAGCCGGACCATCAGGGTCATTCAGGCACACGGACGCAGGTTAACCATCCCACCAGTCAGGGGATGGGAGAGCCCAGATAACAGACCATAACAACAACACACCCCCCCCCCCAAGGGGCAGATTCCAGACGTCCCAAAACCAAAGGACCCAGAGTACCCAGAGGATGGACAGAGGGGCCCAGTGGGAGGACGAATGGGGCCAGGGATCTCAGGCGGATTGCCCGAGGACTGGGAACGATCGGGAGGGCGATCAGGAGGCAGAGCACCTCCAGCAGGTGGGCAGATGGGTGACCCGAAGACCAGCGATGTCGACAGTACCGCCATGGCTGGAGGGCCGCTCGGGAAGGCAGCTGGATGGCCACTGGGCAAAAGAACTTCGGAGGTGGCTGGACGGCCACTGGGCAAAGGGAATTCAGAGGCAGCTGGAGGGCAGCTAGGCAAACAGTCTTCGGAGGCGGCTGGAGGGCCACTGGGCAAACGGACTCCGCAGGCAGCTGGAGGGCCATTGGGCAAACGGACTTCGGAGGCAGCTGGAGGGCCGCTGGGCAAATGGACTTCAGAGGTGGCTGGATGGCCGCTGGGTAAACAGACTTAGGAGGCAGCGAGACGGCCGCTGGGAAAACAGACTTCGGAAACGGCGGGACGGCCACTGGGCAAACAGACTTCAGAGCCAGCGGGAAAACCGCTGGGCAAAGAGTTCAGAGGCGGCGGGACATCCGCGAAGCAAACAGACTTTAGAGGTGGCGGGACGACCGGGGGTCAACAGACTTCGGAGGCGGCGGGACGGCCGCGGGGCAGGCAGACTTCGGAGGCGGCAGAATGGCCGCCGCTGGGGTACCAGACCTCGGAGGCGGCAGAATGGCCGCCGCTGGGGTACCAGACCTCGGAGGCGGCAACACGGCCGCTCGGGGGAGAGGATTCAGAGGCGGCAACACATCTGCTCGGGGGACAGGCTTCGGAGGAGGTGAAGCAGCAGCTTGGGGGACAAGCTTCAAACGTAGCGAGTTAGCTGCTCGGGCGACAGGCTTCAAAGGTGACGAGACAGCCGCTCGGGGTACAGGCATCGGAGGCGGCGAGGAAGCCATTCAGAGGACAGACCTCGGAGGCGGCGTGGCAGCCGCTCTTGGAGCAGGCTTCATAGGCGGCCCGGGGACGCTGGGCAGCTGAGGCTCGGGGACACTGGGCAGCTGAGGCTTGGGGACACTGGGTAGCTGAGGCTCGGGGACACTGGGCAGCTGAGGCTCGGGGACACTGGGCAGCTGAACCCGACAGGTCGGCTGAGGTGGCCAGCTGAACAGGGAAGGAGTTGGCCACTGTGGCTGGCGACTTGGTAGTTGGACAGGATGTTGGCCAGCTGCCGAGGGACATGGGACTGGCAGAGACTACGGGGACCTCCCCTTTGCCAGGCGGGTTCCCCAGAATGGGTCCAGGGCTGGAGCCGGCTCGGCACCACCCCTCGGCTGGTGGTTTATTGGCCGGTAGGCAGGCTGTCAGCTAGCGGGTTCAGGGCCAGCAGACCGGTAGACAGACTGCTGGTTATCCAGGTGAACAACCCCCCCCCCCCCCGACGGAGGCCATTAACCCCAGACAAAGAGCAGAGCAACCAAGGGGTATATATACCCCATGGAGGCCCATCAGGGAGATTGGGTGCAGGACAGGGCAGAAACTGGACAGCCAATCGGAGAAGGCAGAGGTGAATGAAGCCATGCAATGAAGGTCATTCAGGCACACGGACGCAGGTGAATCAAAAACCATGGCATGAGAGAGCACAGATTACAGATCATGACACCTGGTATGTTTTTCCTCGTCACTTTCAATACCGGCACGGCTAACAATCTGACGCATGGTGAGAGGAAGGTGGTGCTAACTTCACGGTTCATGGCATCCGCGGACTCTGTAGCATCCTCCAGCTCCCGCTGCAGTTTCCTATGGTTCAGCATGTCATTGACCGCTTCTGTGTTATTCTGCTCCTCCTCTAGCTGAACAATGCGCGCCTTAAACGTTCTCTTCTTTTTTTATTTGTATCCTTTTTATTATTTATTTATTTATTTGTTCGTCGATTTTTTTTCCCCCTTTTAATGGCTATGAGAGCTGTCGTTGGAATGGAGCTGTATGGCCCTGCCCAGAGCTGTACCCGAGGTGAAACATTGAGGCGGTCTGGCGGCATTCTCCAGCTCCCACTGCAGTTTCCTATTGTTTGCATTTGCTCTCTGTGCCTCTTCCTCAGCCTCCTCCAGCTGCCTCTTCAATTGCTTTATACGAGATTTCAACTTTTCTGCCTGGTCTTTGTACCGCTCTGTGTTGCGTATCTCACCCTACAGGATGACTTCTTCCATCTTCTTCTCGGTGCGTCTGACCAACTTGGAGGTGTCCTGCCTCTCCCTGGTCTCTATGTACAGTTGATCCTCCGGCTGGGCGATTTTGGTCTCCAGGGCGGAGATACTGGACTTGACAATTCCCTTCAGCTCCTTGTTCAGGTGCTCCAGCTGGGCTCGAACCCCCTCGATGCGCTGGGAGGTGCTGCGCTCAGCAGTAAGCGCCACATTCATCTGGTCATTCTTCAGCATGGCTCTCTTCAGCCTGTCGTTGACCAGTTCTGTGTTATTCTGCTCCTCCTTGAGCTCCTCCTCGAGCTGAGCAATGTGCGCCCCAAGCCTTCTCTTCTCTGCCGCAATTTGCGTATTCTTGCTGGCCTGGTTGTTAATCTCACCCTGTAGCTCGTCTCTCTCCTGCTGGGCCTGTCTTTTCACATGCTTCACAGCTGTCAACTCCTTCTGCAACTGGATCATGTCATCCTCCATGCCCTTCAGCTTCTTCTCGGTCTCCTTGGCCTGAGCAAGGATCTCTTCCCTGGACATACAAGTGTCTTCTAGCTTCCTGATAAGTTCTTTCATCTGGGGCTGGAGTTTCTTCAGCTGCTTAAGGGCCTCGTCGCGGTTCTTTTTGGCCATATCAATGGCTGCCTCCAGTTCCTTCAGGTACAGTTCAAGCTTCTTACGGGCTGCCACAGCGACAGAACGCTGTTTCCTCTCATCTACAAGCTCAAGCTCCATCTCTCGCACCTGTTTAATCAGTGCCCTTTTCTTCTTTTCACCCATCTCATCTCGTCCTGCCAGGTCCCTCTTGTACTGGGCCTTCATTGCCTGCAGCTTGGCATCCTCTGTGGCCTGCAGCTCATTCTCTACTTCCTCCAGCCGGGTCCTCATCTCATCCAGCTGCTGCCTCATTCCACGCTTGGACTTCTCCAGCTCCTTCATTTCAGCACGCAGCAGTTTATTGCTGCTGTCCAATTCATTGTTCATGTCGACCAAAGATTCCAGCTTGCGGGTCAAAGTCAGGGCATGAGTCACCTTCTCCCTTGCCTTAACCTCAGCACAGTCACGCTCCTGTGCATAATGTGCAGAGATGTTCTTCTCTTCTGTCAGCGTCTGGTCAAACGTCTTCTGCTTCTCCAAGTTGGAGATGATCTGTCTGAGATGGTCCTGGCCCACGTGCAGGTCATCCAGCTCCTGCTGGAGACGCATCTTGGTCTTGTGCATCTTCTCAAAGGCAGCACACTTCTCCTCCCATCGCTGGTGCGCTGCCTTCAGCTCCCTGTGAAGCATCTCCTTTCCCTCCTCAGCATTCTTCAGACAGCCAGCTTCTGCCTCCACTTTATTTTTCATGTCAGCAAGCTGAGCCTGCACACTGAAAAGCCGTTTCTGTACAGATTTCTTGGCCTCTTCCTCCTCCTCCAGCTGCTCTCTCAGGCTGCTCTGTTCATCCTCCAGCTGATGCATACGTGTGTTGAGAGACAGCTTCTTGCGTGTCTCCTTCTGCAGGAGTTCCTGGACATCCTGTAGCTGGGACTCAACAGCAGAGCAGTATGTTCTTGCCTTGATCAACTTGCCCTCCACATCACTCAGCACACTATTGACATTTTCCAGCTTAGCCTGTAGCTTGGTCAACTTTTCAGCCAGCTCCTGGCGCTGATGCTCAGTCTCTGCTTGTTTGGCAAGCAGTTCCTGGACCTGGGCTTCAGCCTTCTTCCTGTGATGCTCAGATTCTCCTTTACTCTGCATCAGTATCTGCAACTTTATGTCAAGCTCATTCCTCTCAGACTCCAGAGCCTCCTTGGCCTTGTCTACAGACACCTTGTTCCTCTTAGCTTGCTTAAGCTGCTCGTCAAAGGCCTGGCTGTGTTTCTGTCTCATCTCGAGCACCTGCAGTTCATGGACCTTGGCCTCATCATACAGAGCCTTTTTTAGCTGAGTCTGTGCCAAGGGGTTGTTGACCAGGTTGCGGTCCATGTACAGGAACGACATGGTTGCTTTTCAGATGCAGGACGATTTTATGGGGATGATAAACAACAACTGTGCAGGAGCCGCTACTGAGGCAGTGATTAATGGGGATCTGAAAAAAAGAGTAATAAGAGAGGATAAGATAAGATACTTTACTGCCATTGTGTGCAAACAACGAAATTTCATTTGGTGACTCTCAGACCAGCAACACTAGACAAGGTAAATGATTAAAACATTTTTAAAAAAAAACAAGCTAAAAACAAGAACAAACAACATTTAGCATAAATAAGTGAGGTAGTAAAAACAGTGAGGTAGCAAAATGATAATAGAAGAAGCCCCTAAATATAATAAAAGTGGCGGCTCAGACGATGTCAGCGTCGCTGTGAAACAAACTCCTTCCCAGACGACCACCGCTTCGTTGTAGAGCTCAAACAAATTAGAGCGCTCACCACTTCCCCCCTCTTTCACTTTTTCAGTCACACTTCTTTTTTTCTCTCTCCCTGCCCCTCTCTCTTTCTGGGTCTCCCTCTCTTTACTAATCCCTCCCTCTTCCACGAGCTAGTTCACGTATATTCGAACCATGCGCAGTCATTCGTTCTTTCGGCTAATGTTCGTCAAATGTACAGACGTGATGACGTCACTGTCGTAAATACTTCAGATCAACTGTCCCCACACTCAGATTACAGATTTCCACAACAGGTCAAATTCGTTTTGAACGGGCACTGCACTAAGTGCTCAAAAATCCAGGTGTAGAAATCCCAGAAAAAATTGAATCGGTTCATCTGGACACTACGTTTAGCAGGAAACACGTTTCATCACTCATCTAAGTGACTTTGTCAGTCTCAGCTGACTGCAGGTGGTATCCCCAACCTTATAAAGAGTACCGCTGCACTATTTCCCAGTTTGGAAATCATCTGGTAGAAGGTGTGTAAATAGTTTTAATCATCTGATAGAATGTGTGTAACTAGTGTTAATCATCTGGTAGAAGGTATGTAAATAGTGTTAATCATCTGGTAGAAGGTATGTAAATAGTGTTAATCATCTGGTAGAAGGTGTGTAAATAGTGCTAATCGTCTTGTAGAAGGTGTGTAAATAGTTTTAGTCATCTGATAAAATGTGTGTAACTAGTGTTAATCATCTTGTAGAAATTGTGTTAATCATCTGGTAGAAGGTATGTAAATAGTGTTAATCCTCTGGTAGAAGGTGTGTAGATAGTGTTAATCATCTGGTAGAAGGTGTGTAAATATAGTGTTAATCATCTGGTAGAAGGTGTGTAAATAGTGTTAATCATCTGGTAGAAGGTGTGTAAATAGTGTTAATCATCTGGTAGAAGATGTGTAAATAGTGTTAATCATCTGGTAGAAGGTGTGTAAATAATGTTAATCATCTGGTAGAAGGTGTGTAAATAGTGTTAATCTAGTAGAAATTGTGTAAGTAGTGTTAGACATCTGGTAGAAGCTTTGTAAATAGTGTTAATCATCTGGTAGAAAGTGTGTAAATAGTGTTAATCATCTGGTAGAAGGTTTGTAAATAGTGTTAATCATCTGGTAGAAAGTGTGTTAATCTGGTAGAAGGTATGTATCATCTGGTAGAAAGTGTAAATAGTGTTAATCGTCTGGTAGAAGGTGTGTATCATCTGGTAGAAAGTGTAAATAGTGTTAATCGTCTGGTAGAAGGTGTGTAAATGGTGTTAATCATCTGGTAGAAGGTATGTAAATAGTGGTAATCATCTGGTAGAAGGTATGTAAATATAGTGTTAATCATCTGGTAGAAGATGTGTAAATAGTGTTAATCTGGTAGAAAGTGTGTAAATAGTGTTAATCATCTGGTAGAAGGTGTGTAAATATAGTGTTAATCATCTGGTAGAAGGTGTGTAAATATAGTGTTAATCATCTGGTAGAAGGTATGTAAATATAGTGTTAATCATCTGGTAGAAGGTATGTAAATAGTGTTAATCATCTGGTAGAAGGTGTGTAAATATAGTGTTAATCATCTGGTAGAAGGTGTGTAAATATAGTGTTAATCATCTGGTAGAAGGTATGTAAATATAGTGTTAATCATCTGGTAGAAGGTGTGTAAATAGTGTCAATCATCTGGTAGAAGGTATGTAAATAGTGTTAATCATCTGGTAGAAGGTGTGTAAATAGTGTTAATCATCTGGTAGAAGGTGTGTAAATAGTGTGTTAATCATGTACTTACACTTTCTGAAGGATGTTGGGATCCTTTAGACTGTTGTGAGTCTCAAGGTACCGCTGGTCTTTCAGTCTCAGGTGTAAGTGCTCTGTAAAGCATAGATAGTCCTCACTTTAGATGAGGTCATACAAAACACTTAACTAACAACTAGTAACGACCTGAATTAATCATGAGTTGCAGTATTGAGTGTTGATAAAACATCTGTTAACACACTCACTAACCATTGGTGCATGTCTTGCTTTACAAATGATGAGTTTTTGTGACTAATGGAGGCAACAAATTCAATTCATCCTCTACCTCTTCACTGAAGGTACCATCACCAGGATGTTCTCATGATCGGTTCGTATGATATCGTACGAAAAGTAGTGCACGGAAATTCGTATGTATTCCAAGTTATTCTGGGCCACGCCTACCCCTAACCTTAACTCCCTCCTCCACAGAAAAGCCCCCCCGGCTTATTTGTACTTGATGTTATTTCCGAGGATGTTGGTTGGGGGGTAGGAGACATGTTAGGGAGCAGAGGAGGGATGGGAATTATACTGGATTTATTTCATGCTGATTCTGTGATTTATAAAATGCAAAGTCCAATAAATGTAAGTTTGAAAATGGGGTTATGGCTCCCTCTTGTGGATACGCTTGGTACAGCAGCGGTTAGACAAAATTGAAACTAATGGCTTGCACAGATGGTCCCGAGGAGTGAGTTGAGTGGTTTGTTTTGATATCAAGCAAGCAATCAAAATGTTATTTATACACCACTTTTAATATCCTATCAGACGGGGAATAATCAGCACGCCGACACAGAAATTCATGTAAACAGTTTAATTCATTTCACGAGGTGAAAATGACACGTGCCTGCATTTTCAACCGTCAGCCATGACAAGTTAAATACAACTGTAATGTTTTAGTATTTGTGTTACTCTCTGCAATGTAGAAAGCGGCGAAAGCTGCGATGACAAATTGCCAATATGCACATTACTACACCAGATATGACACTGAAAAACAAATGAGATGACATAATTTGTTATACTCCATCCATGCGTCCATTCATCCATCCACTGTCCAGTCACTGTCTTGACCTTATTCGGGGTTCTGGCTGAGGGTGGAAGTCAGAGAGGAACAACGGACACGTCCATTGTCACACACGCACATCCCACACACAATTAAGAGTTTCCACTTCATCTAAAATACACACCTTTGTGCAGCGGGAGGAGAGCATGTGTAACCCAACCCCGTGCACACACAGGGAGCACGTGGATCTCCACACAGATGGGCTGGGATACACAGGGGCCCTCTGGCTGGGTGGAAGCGGTGCTAACCACTTGGTGTCCACGTCACTAAATCAAGCTGAGTAGTATTGAAAGACAGGTCCGGAGAGACCGGAGTGGTCTAAGAGGGGTCTGGACTGAGCCGTTGTTGTTCTGGCATAAAGATGTGAACAACCCTCGAGTTGTGAGGCTGTTCTCCACTGAAGCGGGTTCGACTGTACAAGATGGAATTACTCAAATCAGCTTACATGAACAAACATCAAGAGAATGGGTAAACTTAATATATACGTATATATCTGCCCGTTAAAAAGGAAAGAAAAGGAAAGAAAAAAAATCCACATTTCCGGCCATAGACAGGAATCCGTTGGATCTGTCTTGGGATGTCATTTAGTCTGAAAGGAAAAATATATATTAAAAAATGTAAATTGTCTTTTGTAAGATATGTGCAGAAATTAACTAAAAATAACACATTTTTTGAAGTCACACACACTTTAGATATCATAAGACACCATATCAACATCTTGTTTGTCTTATTCTGATTTCATCTTGGTTCTGGCACAAAACTGAACAGCATGTGTAACTGCTGTGATACCAGAAAGTTCCAGCAGGCTGGAAACACATCAGGATGGGTGTTGTCTTACGTTTTAGACCATAATGAATATGGATAAATAGTTTACCTGCATATAACCAGCATGTATTCATGTTAACAGAGGTAAATCATACCAGTGACACAAAATGCTGCCAAAGCCCTTCAGAGCCGCTGCTCATATGCTCACCTTTATGAGGGTGACTGTCACTCCATAGAGAAGGGAAATGAAGAAGAGCAGGAGGAAAGTGAAGGCCATGTACCAGTCTTCTTCCTCCACATCTTGAATAACAACATCATGCTGGTTCTGGTCAACGTACACATGGTCTAGAAGTTCTGTAACAGTAGATGATGTTTGCTGAATTAAAGACCATCTTTAATGAAATGACTGCACCACAGACATAAAACCCCTGCCCAGATGTTTCTGAAGGGACATTTTACCCCTTGCAGGGGTAACATGCTCTCACAATGCAAGTCATTTGTCATGCAGCACACTGGTGTATGTACGTTGTCCATGTGTATAAAGTGGACGACATCGCCCGTCAGAGGCCTGGACATTCTGCAGAGCTTGCAGACGGGGTCTCGGTGTGTAGAGGGTCTGGAGTAAAATGCAGAACCCCTGAAACTCTGTGGTCATAAGTGCACCTTTCCATGTGGTCCAAGTGTGTCCTACATCTGAAAAGCGTTCAGCCTACAGTCCACGTGACCGACACTGGATGCACCCTGATGCTGATACCGCTCCAGAACAGTGTCCAGAGTCACGTGTAGCCACCATGTTGCTGCCGGTGTTGGAGGAACAATGGCTGCCGAAACGACGGACAAGAAGTGTTTTTAATGTAAGCTGTGGTGGACACGTATTGGGGACAGAATTCAACCCAGGAACTAAGGGTTAAGTCATGGTTGCCCTGGCAGGTTAATGCAGGGTTAAGTTATGGTTGTCCAGCCAGTTTTGTGGTTATTCTTGCCACCTCCGCTCAGTCGAGCTGGGGTTTTGTTGTCTCTCTGATTTACCGTGGATCAAAGAAAGTTGCCTACACGGCTAAAGTGTGAACCTACGGTCTTCTCCGTTCCTTCGGCTCTACACTGGTGACCCCGACGTGATAAAAGCGGCTCGGGGAATGAAGCGGTGGTAGAATGTCACCATCCCGATGAACTCCCTGAGCGCACGAGCTGTTTGGGGGCACGGCCGAGCATGTTTCAGTGGACCGAGTTAAACCCGCACACCTGGACTTGACGCAGCCGTTGGAGTTAGCCCAACCTCCTCGTCGCGGTCGTCCCCCGGCTCCGCCTCCTCCCCCCGTGGAGGCCCGAGCTGCCTCTTTGCTCCTCAGGCCGACCTCCACAGGCCCGCGTCAATGTCTCCCAGAGACACTCCGGCCCGTTAACCGGAGCCGCCGCGGACGGCCTGTCGACCCCCGCGCCTGCCTGACTTCGATTACTAGGGCGAATTCTGGGGGGGCTCATGTGGTGGACACGTATTGGGGACAGAATTCAACCCAGGAACTAAGGGTTAAGTCATGGTTGCCCTGGCAGGTTAACGCAGGGTTAAGTTATGGTTGTCCAGCCAGTTTTGTGGTTATTCTTGCCACCTCCGCTCAGTCGAGCTGGGGTTTTGTTGTCTCTCTGATTTACCGTGGATTAAAGAAAGTTGCCTACACGGCTAAAGTGTGAACCTACGGTCTTCTCCGTTCCTTCGACTCTACAAAGCTATCTTTTTAACACCTGTTATCATCTTAGCACAGCTTATTACACATTTACTACACCTCATGAGGCTGAGGTAACAAACTCAGCCTTCCGAGCCGTCCCGCTTGCTGCTCCACCCTTCTGCTGATGCAGGGAGGGCTGCAGACTACCACATGCCTCCTCCGATACATGTGGAGTCCCCAGCCGCTTCTTTTCACCTGACAGTGAGGAGTTTCACCAGGGGGACGTAGCGCGTGGGAAGATCACACTATTCCCGCCAGTCACCCCCCCCTGAACAGACCAACCACAGGAGGCGCTAGTGTAGCGACCAGGACACACACCCACATCCAGCTTCCCACCCGCAGACACGGCCAATTGTGTCTGTAGGGACGCCCGACCAAGCCGGAGGTAATACGGGGATTCGAACAGGGAATCCCCAACGGAATAGACCGCCATGCCACCCGGAGGCCCTGTTATATCTGCGTGTAGTTTGAAGGTACGTTGAACGGTGAGTTTAGCCTAGCTTAGCTCAGCTGATGGATATCTACTTGGACCATTCGTAGAATGAAGAGAAATGGTGAATGGCAGGCTAGCGAGTAACAAGTATGAACACTCGGTTTCAGAGAAAGTGTGTTTCCCTTCTTTTAAGAGGATCCCGGTAGACCTGCAGCAGCTGAGCTCGGCGAGGCCAAACTCCCTGTCAACCTACCTTCACCCTGCAAGCACAGCCACACATGCACCCACGAGTTGTCTGACTTTGTCTAAGTAGGATACACAATAGAAACCCTGGAAACCCAACTATTCTTTTAGACAACTGTACATTACAAGTGCTAATGCTTCCTTCCACTAAATATTATTATTTGCTGCTTACCAAACACAGATGGTACTGTGCTTTTGAATAGTTCCTCATATGACTCGTGTTTTACTACACAGGAATATGCAGCTTCCTGGTCCCTCTCGGACCGCCGGGATATGTTCAGTCTGCTGTTCAGTGAGAAGGTGTTGCTGTCTGTGTATTTCCAGACAGGGCTGATAGTATATTGTAATACTGGCAGCCTCAAGCCGTCCTTCTCCCAAAACACTAAGATGCCAGAGGGGGAAAATCCAGTCACAAGGCAAATGAGCGTTTCCATGTTTGAGCCCGGCAGGTCAGTGTCATTCAGCCTTGTTATCTTCACAAATGGCGGCTTAGGATCTTTTGAAAGGAAAAAGGAAGACAACAATGAGCAGAGTATTTTGCTCTTTTCATTTCCATCATTTCATTTATGGGAGCACAAGCGACAGTTTAGATAATGGTGAGGTATTAATGCAGGGTTGATTATTGATGCCACCCGTTTGTCCTGCAATATTAAGGCCCTGGTCACACCAGCATTTACGACAGGGATGTTTCCTGCCAAAACCAACTACTCTGAATGAAACGGTTGCTATCAGTGGATTTGCATCCGGTAGCAAAGTAAATTTCTCGAGGATGTCACGTAGAGTTCAGCTTTGGGGAACTCTGACATGCAAATTCACAGTCAACCAGTAGCAGAACTGCTTGGACTGCGTTTACATCTAATGGGGCAGTGGCTAGTGAGGATCCAAAATGGAGGAAGCTCCCTGTTTTACTAGCGTTAAATCATCCAGTTTTAACTATTGTGCTCTGCCAGAAGATAAATTACTACACAAGAGAAATGCAGCGTGGTTTGCAGTTGGTTGTGAAGCAAGACTGGATGGTCTCACCATGTTCCATTCATTTCACTGTGCCGAGTGTTTTTTGGTCAGCAAGTTTCTTCCCACAGGAGCACGCAACATTCTTTTGCACTGCCAGTTTCTGGTGTGACCGGGGCCTGAAGCTGCAGGTCAACTGTATGCTTGTGTTGGTAAGGATACCTCTACTTCTGCTTATGTGCGTCTCGTAACCCTGTGTGGAGCATAGGTGCTTCCCCTCACAGGATACTTGTGTATATGTGAGCCAAGCCTTTGCTGATACATTCAGGAAGCTACGAATGGTCTCCGTCCCATTGTCGTGACTCAGCCGTGGTTCAGTCAATGCCCTCTGAGACTTATTTCCACCAACTTTCCAAGTGATGGAGAAATCTTCAAGATTTTGACCAACCAGAAGACAGGTGAAAGCCAACTGTTCATCCGTCTGCAGTTCCTGGAGAGTTGGACCCTGAATGAAGACACCAGCTTTCCGAGATGCTGCTGCTGTTATTGAAAAAAAAAAATTCCTTGTCAAAGTGAACAAGACTATGATGTACATGTCTGACTGGCATATCATTAAATAAAGACCAAATGATATATAAAATACAGCTCCTTAATACTGGATGACTCATCGTGGAACTCTTATTGATCATGAAAATACATTTAGAAATATTCTGAATGTACAGTTATAAGTGGAATTATAAACACTATATTTTCATATTTACTTCGGGGTAATGACTGTTATTCTACAGTTAGTGTAGGTTTTTACTTCCCTTTTTGTTTCACTTTACCTGAACAGAAGCCCATTTCATCGCGGACAGTTTTATTTAAAACCTTGTCAGAGACTTCACAAGTAAAGACCACTGCTTTTGTCCACTCGTTTTGAGGCACATTGAGATGACTGATTACTGCCACACGACCGTCTTCACCTAATAAGATGTCTTTAGTTGATGCCGATCTGTCCTGAGACCCAGAAAGCCATTTGATTTGGGGACTGAAACCCCAGCCAATACACAAGAGTTTCTGTTGTCCTGAGTCTTTACTGGGGACCAGAAGAAGCTCCATTGACAGGTCACCTAAATGGCCCCACACAAAGTCAAGAATTACTATTGAAAGAGTTTGACAAAGAGACATTGGACACCAACAGACTAAACACAACTGACAACAGAAGTTCAGCTGGTCACCTACCAAAAATCCGTCCGGTTGAGTCTGATACCGAGCTGTTGACGAAGCCTTGGTTCACTTTGCAGGTGAACGTGTTGTCTTTTCCCTGGTGGGTTTTTGGAACTGAGAACTGGAGAGTGGTTGAAGTGAGGCCTGTGGCTTTGGAAGGATCAACAAATTGTTTTTCAGATATGTCACTTCCGTTGGCCTGAAAGGTGACGTAGAGGTCGCTAGAGGAGAGTTGTCTGACATCACACTCCAGCACGGCATCGTCTCCATGAAGCAAGTGTGGCAGAGATCTTCTGATCAGCACCGACGGGGCCCTGTCCGCTGTAAGCCCTTTGAAACAAACACAGGGGTTGCTGCAGAGTTCAGTTGTATCAAATATCACATGAACATCATTTGGTACAGGTGACTTACTTATATCCACCGTCTTTTCAGCTGGAGGGGAGCAGGGGTGTTCAGCCCTACATGTCACGCGACTGTACGTCATCCACTTGTCTGTGGAAACAGTCAGGTTGCTGCTGAAATAGGTCTTGCTGCCGGTCCGGTTCGGCACGGTTCTTGTGGCTGAGATTTCTTCCCCATCGACATGCCAGGTCACCTTGGCATCATAGACAGTCTCAACCACACACGTAGCCGTCACCTCGGGCTTTGCCATCATCACTGTTTTGAAGCTGGGGGTCTCCAGGTGAATGCAAGGAGGGGAGGAAGGGTAAACTGCCAAAAGATCACTTGTTTAGCGAAGTCGTGTTCATCTGACTCCATAACAGCCATATCATATCTTTAAATCTTTATATCCAGTGGCAACATCTCTCATGATTATCGTTCAAATCATTTGCTGGTCAAACGAGTCAAAAATCAAGTTAATTTAACTTGAAAGCATTGATCAAGTCAGACCAAACATCCTGGATGTTACTTCTTGTAACTTCTTATCTTTAACTTCATCAATCAAACATGCATTTGCCAAGCTCAACATCTTCTCTCTGAATGTTTAGACTTTTGTCATCAGTTGTGTTCTGCTGACGCCCCTAAATGTACATTTTAAAGGAGTTGTAGTGTGAAAGGCGTATGCTGAGAGGAGTGATGGAGCAACGACACTGCTGCATCGTCACTGAGAAGTAGCCGCACTTACTTGCACAAATACTGATTGATTTGCTCAACTCGGCGTCGTGGTATTTGGACTTGCACGTGACATTTGAGCCATTTGTCCAGTTTTTCCGGTCCAACTCAATCTGGCTGCTTAGGCTGAACGTTTTTTCCTCCTTTTCCCCAGCTTGAAACTTCTTTTGGACCGGAACGATGTCGACAGCACGGCTGTCTATTTGCCACTGCACCTCTAGGTCGTCTGGGTAGTAACCGCTGTAGGTGCACACAAGGCTCACTTCTGCAGCCCCAGAGACCCACCTCCAGTCAGGGGACATGGTGACGGTCGGATGGACAACCCGCTGCACTGAGACACAGGAAGTATGTATAAGATAAGCGTTTCTTTTCATCTAGAGTGTTCAACGTGAATGTTTGATGGCTCGGGCCCTTTTTCAGAGCCGCTGGAGATACACATACCTGTTGTGACGTGTGTACATGTCACCAAGTCTACCGTCAGTACTAAGTCTGTTGTCTTGTTACCCAGGCTAGAGGGCGCAGATGTACTGTCACAGTGGCAGGAGCTTAGTTTCGGGTGGAGCTGGATGGCTGTTGCACAAAAGCTAGAGCAGGGCAGGGCTGAGCGAAACAGGCAGGAAGCAGGCGGAAGCGTTGGATAACATGCTGGTACCAAAAAAGCTCCCGAAAAACAGAAGTGAAAGACTGAACAGAGCAGCGGTGCGTCGCCAACAGCAGGTGTGAAGTTTGGCTCTGCCAGATAGGGAACTAAAGTGTAACTCTAAATATCTCAGAAGTATTTACATGTGGGCTTCTCTCTCTGTTGTGCTGCTTGACTGAGTTCTCTGGCCTGTTTTTACCACCACACCGCAGTAACGGTCCATTTGAATATGGAGCTGGACATGGTCTGGTAAGTCCAGCTGCGGGGCGGTGCAAAGTAAAATACACATTTCAAAGCAAACAAGCTGCAGTTAAACACGTTTCAAAGGCAGAACCAGCACCAATATGAGAGGCAGATATTAAATTAGATCTGATCATTTAAAAGCCAACAGGACCCCAATGAGAACCTACTCGAAGAAGTAGGAGAGAAAAAGTACCAGTTCCCTAAATCATTTTCTTCAGTTCCACATTTATTATTTTCAATGAGAATACAAAGCCGACATAGTGAATGAGAGAAATGACGGTTGTGAACACTTACATTCTGAACAAATGAGTAGACAAAGAACCAACATGTGAAACATTACTTTTTAAAGCAATCACTCGTCACCTTTTCCACGTTTTCATTTAATCTGGAAAGGAAAAAGAAGAGAAATACTGACTCAGAAACAGAAGAAGAATCACTATGTTGTGTCTCTAGTAATGACATGTGTTGTGTCTCAGCCATCTTTTATAACATCATCCTTCTTCTTTTCCTCACTTCCACAGGACAACAGCTTTGTGTGTTTTCATTCTTGATCGTTTCTCTTTGTTTAATTTAACCTTATTCAAACCCTGTTGTTGTGTGTAGTTGTACAGGATTGTGTTGCATTACCACATCTCCCGGACCACAAGGGAATCGCAGTATAAGTCTCACTCAGAGAGAAAAACATGTTGTGAGGAAACAACAAGTCTCTTCGGTGTCTATGTATACTCGGGGTGTAGACCCCTGCACGGCACTGTTTTCTTAATCCTGCTCCCACTGCATTTATTCCTTCCTTTTTTCTCTTTTGTGATTTCCCCCCTTTTCTCCCCAGTTGTACCCGGCCAATTACCCCTCTCTTCCGAGCCGTCCCGGTCTTGCCCCCCCCCCCTCTGCTGATGCGGGGAGGGCTGCAGACTACCACATGCCTCCTCTGATACATGTGGAGTCACCAGCCGCTTCTTTTCACCTGACAGTGAGGAGTTTCACCAGGGGGACGTAGCGTGTGGGAGGATCAAGCTATTCCCCCCAGTTCCCCCTCCCCCTGAACAGCCACCCCGACCGACCAGAGGAGGCGCTAGTGCAGCGACCAGGACAGCGCCGTGTGTATAGAGAGAGTCTGGCCATCCTTTGATCTTTGCAACACGCGCTGTGATTGGCTGAGATTGGCCCCTTTGGTCGAGCGGTTAGCGATTCCGCCTCGTGGTGCAGTACAACGCTGGTTCGAATCCCGCAGCGGGCGGAAGATATGCTCGGTTACATTGGTGGCAGCTGTGGTGTCCGGAAGTGTGCAGATCCTCATAAGTCTTTTCAGAGCGCGCGGGAAAAACTAAGCGCGAGGGCGCGCTTCCGGGAGAGGGGGACTACTGTAACCTACAAGAAGGCTCGACCTCCTGCATCTGTGGTGTTACAGGACTGAGGTTTATTTGCTTTGGTTACATGTTCAGGTGTTCTGCTTGAAAGAGGGAGATGTGGTGTGTAGTAACTAGGCTTAGCCTGTGGCGGCGCTGCTGCTGTAACGTACCTGTTGAATGACATGTAACACCACAGAAGAAGGCCTTCAGTAAAAAGACAGTCAAGCTGAATCAGCGTGCTATCCGTCTGAGTTATTGTGTCGCCTCATTGTTAATCTAATTAACAATACGACTCTTTTTACTGAAGGCCTTCTTCTATGGTGTTACGTGTCATTCAACAGGTACGTTACAGCAGCAGCGCCACCGCAGGCTAAGCCTAGTTACTACACATCACAGCTCCCTCTTTCAAGCAGAACACCTCAACACGTATCTAAATCAAATAAACATCAGTCCTGTAATAATAAACTCAAATAACAATCTAAGCATTGTTAAAGCATGTATGTGCTTCATCTTAGAGATGTTTCCCCTTAACTTAAAGCCATTAACTTTCCCTTCTCTTCTTTTTCTCTTCTTTTCCACTCGGCCTATTTTACTGATCAGCAGAGCATCCGTGCAATGTGGCGTCCAGCTCCGCAGCACCGTTATTACTGCAGAACACGTGTTGTCAGCTGTGCTTGTTTGTTGTGCTGAGGTTGTTTTATTGCTGCTTCCTTCCCCTGTGTCTTCTAACGCAGCGATTAGCGTTGTGTCCTGTACAGGAACAATAAAGCTTTCTCTTCTATTCTGCACCAACAAAGCCTTTCTCCACGACCAAGTCATGCGGCCGGATGTCTCTGCAGCACAGCGCGACACGTGTCTCCGTCGTGTGGTGTTTAATGTGTGCAGGCAGAAGCGCTTTATCTCTGCACCGCCATGACGCCTCCACACACACGCGCCACATTTGGGCCCGTTGTACATCAACTTTTTTGCACGTGTTGCAACCAACAACGTCACGTTCGTTTCTATCTGTCAGTAACGGAATAGTTTCCTCTGTCAGACTTGCCTCGCTTTCCCTTTGTGTTGTAACGACCTGCTGTGACCTTTCACCTTCATTTGTTGAGCCCATCCTCCCGGGTTGCGCTGGCTATCCGCAGTTCATTGTGTGACCACCCGCCCCGCAGCAACGTTCAAACCGCCCGCTCTCGCGAGGTTTGAATTGGCTCCCGCAGCGCCCGCGGGATCCCAATCCCAGAGCGATCCCTCTCGTGCAGTAATTTGAGTCATGAGATTAAACAGTGCCGCCTAGTGGCCGTATGTGAAATGCAGCGTATTCGTCCAACACAAAATGACATTGCATAAATCGCTTTGGTGAGGAGAGTTAAGATCTGGGAGAGGTATTGAATTTTGAAATACAGAATATATCTGAGCTGCTGAAATAGGGCCCTGTGATGGACTGGCGGCCTGTCCAGGGTGTCTCCCCGCCTACCGCCCAATGACTGCTGGGATAGGCTCCAGCATCCCCGCGACCCCAGTTGGGACAAGCGGCTTGGATAATGAATGAATGAAATGGCTTTGGAATATACACTCACCGGCCACTTTATTAGGCACACCTGTCCAACTGCTCGTTAACGCAAATTTCTAATCAGCCAATCACATGGCAGCAACTCAATGCATTTAGGCATGTAGACATGGTCAAGACGATCTGCTGCAGTTCAAACTGAGCATCAGAATGGGGAAGAAAGGTGATTTAAGTGACTTTGAACGTGGCATGGTTGTTGGTGCCAGACGAGCTGGTCTGAGTATTTCAGAAACTGCTGATCTACTGGGATTTTCACGCACAACCATCTCTAGGGTTTACAGAGAATGGTCCGAAAAAGAGAAAATATCCAGTGAGCGGCAGTTCTGTGGGCGAAAATGCCTTGTTGATGCCAGAGGTCAGAGGAGAATGGTCAGACTGGTTCGAGCTGATAGAAAGGCAACAGTAACTCAAATAACCACTCATTACAACCGAGGTATGCAGAAGAGCATCTCTGAACGCACAACACGTCGAACCTTGAGGCAGATGGGCTACAGCAGCAGAAGACCACACCGGGTGCCACTCCTGTCAGCTAAGAACAGGAAACTGAGGCTACAATTCGCACAGGCTCACCAAAATTGGACAATAGAAGATTGGAAAAACGTTGCCTGGTCTGATGAGTCTCGATTTCTGCTGCGACATTCGGATGGTAGGGTCAGAATTCGGCATCAACAACATGAAAGCATGGATCCATCCTGCCTTGTATCAACGGTTCAGGCTGCTGGTGGTGGTGTAATGGTGTGGGGGATATTTTCTTGGCACACTTTGGGCCCCTTAGTACCAATTGAGCATCGTGTCAACGCCACAGCCTACCTGAGTATTGTTGCTGACCATGTCCATCCCTTTATGACCACAGTGTTCCCATCTTCTGATGGCTACTTCCAGCAGGATAACGCGCCATGTCATAAAGCTCGAATCATCTCAGACTGGTTTCTTGAACATGACAATGAGTTCACTGTACTCAAATGGCCTCCAAAGTCACCAGATCTCAATCCAATAGAGCACCTTTGGGATGTGGTGGACCGGGAGATTCGCATCATGGATGTGCAGCCGACAAATCTGCAGCAACTGCGTGATGCTATCATGTCAATATGGACCAAACTCTCTGAGGAATGTTTCCAGTACCTTGTTGAATCGATGCCACGAAGGATTAAGGCAGTTCTTAAGGCAAAAGGGGGTCCAACCCGGTACTAGCAAGGTGTACCTAATAAAGTGGCCAGTGAGTGTATATCGCAGGAGCAGCCAGACGAGTAAAAGAACAGCGACTTATACTCCAGGAAATATGCAAAATCCAAGTTGCATGATATACCAATGCCAGATATTGAACTCTAACTTATCAAACCATGGTGTCTCAGAAACTATTTCATCCTTAACGTTTTGTAATGGAGGCTCACTACCTTGATGGCAGTGGTTCCGACGCTATAGAACAGAGTGATGAGGAAGAGAATGATGAAGGTAATGGCTGTTTTCCCGGTGCTATCTTGCTCCGTCTCTGTGGTATGACCCCACTGGTTGTCTGTCAGAAAAATAAATTCTGCATGAAGAGATTAACGTGGTGTTACATTGGCAGTTTTACCTTTGTCCTCCACTGAATTTCAAATAAATTAAGATTTCATACAATAGCCACCATATAGAGACTACACATCCTTACACGACCCAATATTATTACTTGATAGCTGTTCCTGGTGCACTTTGTACACTCGCAGAAAATATACCCAGAATCTGTCTTCTCATTCACATTGATTCTGTTGCCTTACAAAGAACATGGTTTATTCTGCAGCTTTAACTAGTGCACATGGTGTAAGGGTTTTGTGTGCTTCTTGTGTGCTTATTCTTTGGCCTTGACTGTATTTGAAACTAATACTCAGGCGTGCAAGAGGCAGTGACCAGACTGCCTTACGTCTTTTCATTCCCAGCTCTCCAGTTGTGTATTATGGATTACTAACTGAACAATACGTTTGACCTTAGTCCTAAGTCCACAATACATATTTGTATAATAAAATGGAGATGTTGGCAAAAACAGTGATTCCTCACTTGCTCTAGAAAGACCCTTCTTTAAAAAAGAAAAAGAAAAGATAATGGCATGCATGTGGCTTGGCTTGTGGAGTACTATTGAGTCCTTAAAACACAGTGATGTATTGGGAGCCCAGGCTAAGTGATTTAGTTCTTGAAAAGATATCTATTTTGACAGGCTAAAACCAACAGAGGTAACACGGGCACATGAGACAAGACAATACAGTACAAATAAATGCACCATAACAACAGAAAACAACAACTAATAAGTTATTATTAGTCATCTAGTTGTTAAGATTAGTGTCATTTAGGCTTTACTTGTTAGGCTGTTTGGGGGATTTTTCATTTTTATGGTCAGTGATGAGTATCAGACGCTTCATTTTAGAGCATTTAATTTAGCATATAAACATGTCTATGGCCTACTGGTCACTATACTTTAAGCTGCTGGTATGCTGATACCGCCTTCTGATGGGTACTTTCTTCAACTTGTATGTTAACTAAACATATGGCATTGCAAAAATGTTGAAATAAGGATACAAACTGAATTGAACATACATCAAAACAGTCCTGAAGTAAAGGTTTTTTATTTTGATTTTAGTTCTGCATTTAAAGACAAACAGCATGTCATATCACAGGCAACAAACAAAACACACACATAGCAAAACACACATGGACACAACATCACATCTACTCGGCCTTGCAAATTTGAGGGATGTTAAGGCTGACGTTAACCAGGTTGGGTTTTTCATTGGTGTTTTGTACAAAGGACCTAATAATGACTCCTGTTGTTTTCATCATAGACTCGTGGTAGACAACGCAGCTGAACACCTTGTCATTTTTCTTCCAAAGGTCCAAGCTCAACGTAAGCTCACTATATACAGTGTAGAATCCGCTGTTTTCTAAAAGATTTGTGGTATTGAATGTATAGGTAGCTGGATCTGCTGCCACATCATCAACAAGCCAAGACACTACAAGCTCCTTGGGGTAGAAATCTTTCACATAGCAAGTCAGGATCACCACGTCATTACTAGTTTGTTCTACTGGACTCAGCAGAAAAACAGATGGACGCTTAATCGTTTCTCCTGCAAGCATGAGAACAATCACAACTTAGTGCCAGAACTGAGAATGCTTCACACAAACATATATATGTGTGTGTGTGTGTGTGTGTGTATATATAAATAATCCAGTGATTCAAGTAAATTCTTTATGAGACAGACAGGCTTGTGTATATTTTATAGATATGTTAACATATTTGACATTTAATATTAAAATATACTATATGTAAAACATGCACTAAATGACAGCACAATACATTGTTAGTCTTTCATGTACTGTAACCAAAAACATTCTCACCTTTGTCCCTTTGAAAACGCTCCCTTACAGCTTGAAATAAGTCTTTGTGTTCAACAACACAATAATATTCCATCCCCTCGCTCCACTCCTCAAACAGGACATCCACTTCAATTCTGTAGAGGTTGTGGGGTCCTCGGCTGCTCTTATGACTGTCCTTGTTTAAAGGTTTCCCATCTTTGTCCTGCCACTCAACAGACTCAACGGATCCTTGTTTTTCCAGCACTTCACACACAAGTTTTGCTTTTTTGTTCAGAAACAGGTCTTCCAAACTGAGGGGCAAGATCTCAATGTCAACATATACACATAGGTCAGTACATGTGGTGGAACCTGTAGAGAGAGGAGTGGTTAAGCAAGACTGAACTGTTACAGCTGGGAAATCATTAGAATTGCAATTATGATCATTTCTGCTTTTCATAGGTTTACTCACCCGGTGTGGTATTATACCGCACAGATTTGTGGACATTTTCTTCTTTTTGCTTAAACACACATGTAATCTTGGCTTCTGTCCAAGCACTTTTATCAACCTGGAGATAGTTTACGACACTGTACAAAGTCCCATTCTCATTACGTTTGGGCTCAAAGGAGGTCTGGATCTCAGAGATTTTGTCACGGATTTCCTCATCGTCTCTGAGCCATTTGATTTCATGAGCATTTGGTGAAAAATCAGTGGCAAAGCAGGAGAAGGAAGTTGATCTCTCATTCTTCATCTCAGGAGAGATCAACACGTTAAGAGTTGGCAACTGATGAAACTCGACTGAAAAACAAACATACACAGATATATGTATGCAGAAGCAGAGAATGATATATATGCAGACGCTAAGGGCAATAAATGTGGTAAAGTGGAGAGTAAGAGACTAAAACTATATTCATTAACCTTTTATGCCGTGTTAGTAAGAGCTTAAACTGGTCACCCCCCCCCCCAACATGTTTGGTTGTCACTAGAGTGTAAATGTGGATTTTTTTAAAATTTACAACATATACAAAATCAATAAGGGGGCGGGGCTTCAGTACATGCTTCTGCATATCCATTGACTGTACATACAAGCTAACACTGACAGAGTCCCACACAGCTGGAAACCTGCCCTTGACTAAACAGTCGGCCTGCAGCAACAACCTCATCACCATCCTAGCAGCCTTTCCCATATTCTCTGAGAGCTTCGCTGCCCAACATTGTGCACAATCTGCTCTCTTTGTCCTCTCAGTGTCCCTCATTCAGTTAACACTAAGAGGCTCAACTTCCTCTGAAACTACAACAGACAAACCAAATAGAAACCACAACTAAATGCACATCTGTGAGGAGAAAAAAAACAAGTAACAAGTCAAATTCAGCCTAACAACTAACTGTACCACATGCTTTTACATAATTGTGTGGTGCATTTCAACTGGACTACTTTAGCCTGCTGGAGAACTGGCTTGCCAAGTGGTTCCAAATACTTTCTTGACTTGAATCACACACTCCCCCAGTAAACATGGCTTTACTTTTTAGGCAATGCGATGCAACTGACGTACTAATTTGTTTTTACGATTTGCAAGTTTGATACCAACTGACTGACTTCTTGTGGTAGACCTGTTAAATATTCAGCATTTTGTGGTGTATTTGAGTTGCGCATGCCATGAACACGCTTGTCGAATTATGACCAAAAAGTCCATCAGTTAGCCTGATAATCCCCTTTTGAATGGGGTCAAGCAGGGGGCAGGTAACACACATAACACAACTCCAAATCACAAATGATCTCTGCAATTATAAGAAATTACTGGGCCTCCCCAAAAATTAAAAGCCCCATGTGAACAGATTATAAATGCCGCAGCGGGTAAATAAGTATTTAGCTTAAGCCCGCTTGTTGTTGACATTCGATAGCTATCTTCTGCCTATTAACATTTCTTAAAGAGGGATTTTGACACTTGTTGATGTATGTGTTGTACATTCGTTGTACGTGTTGGTGTAAACGCGAGTCTGGAACGGCTGCACTGACCCCCCCACGACTTGTAATATTATTAAACCTGCAATATTACTCTCCTCTAATACTGCGGTAAGAAGATTTCCATGCCATGGCAGCTGTACTAAACAGGATTTTGAACTGTGATTGTTGGTGAAACAAAGTGCAGGAAGACAACAATAAGAAAACCAAAGGATTATGCAAGTAGATGGAAGGAAGCAGACATATTACTACACGGTGCATATGTTAAGTGCAGATGGCCTACGTTAGGATGGAAAGAGAGGAAAAAATACGAGCCAGTATCTCGGTTTGCATGGGCAAGCTTAAGCCTTTCCTTTCCAGCAATGTTCAGCTTGCCACAACCTGCCACTGTCGTAGTACAACTTGCTGCAACTTGTCACTGTCGCAGTACAACCTGCCACCGACGCAGTACAACTTGCTGCAAGTTGTCACTGTCGCAGTACAACTTGCTGCAAGTTGTCACTGTCGCAGTACAACTTGCCACTGATGCAGTACAACTTGCTGCAACCTGCCACTGTCGCAGTACAACTTGCCGCAACCTACCACCGATGCAGTACAACTTGCTGCAACTTGTCACTGTCGCAGTACAACTTGCCACCGTCACAGTACAACTTGCCGCAACCTGCCACCGCCGCAGTACAACTTACCGCAACCTGCCACCGCCGCAGCACAACTTGCCGCAACCTGCCACCGACGCAGTACAACTTGCCGCAAGCTGCCACCGACGCAGTACAACTTGCCGCAAGCTGCCACCGACGCAGTACAACTTGCCGCAAGCTGCCACCGACGCAGTACAACTTGCCGCAAGCTGCCACCGACGCAGTACAACTTGCCGCAAGCTGCCACCGACGCAGTACAACTTGCCGCAAGCTGCCACCGACGCAGTACAACTTGCTGCAACCTGCTACTGACGCAGTACAACTTGCTGCAACCTGCTACTGACGCAGTACAACGTGCCGCAAACTGCCACTGACGCAGTACAACTTGCTGCAACCTGCCACTGACGCAGTACAACTTGAATAACATGGAATTACAACTATCATGAGGTTCTTTGTGTTTCCTTTGTTCCTGTTCCAATCTCTCTTACAACAACATAGCTTTGTAACTTTGCAGATATTTCTAAGACACCTAAATCAGTTATTGATTTCAATACTGAACCTTATTTTTACTTTGGTCACTTAAAAAAACAACTGGATGACATAAGATATTCTGTTTGTTACATTTTTTTCTTATATTTTGTCAAATCCAATATATTTATGAATTTTTTCTGCACATACACTTTTGCATTAGAAATCATTTCTGTTTAGAAACATAGAAGACAATTAAACATTTCTGTAAGGAAAAGATAATTGTAAAAAATACTTAACAGAAATTTCTTCATTATACGCGAAGTACTGATCTAATAAATGTAATTTAAACCAACTCAAATGTTGGATTAAAAAAGTGTTTGAGTTTTTCATCATCTACAAGTAACTCACCTTTCTTCTGAAGGCGGCATTGTTTTTGTCCTGCTGAATGCTCAACAACACAGTTGACAACTTTCCTGGCGTCCCAGTAGTCTCGCTGCACGCGGACCCGACTGACTCCAAAGTAAGCCCTGTTTTTCTCAACAGCGGGGTACTGAAGTACATCAGGCAGGGCAACTCCCTCGGCGTTGGTGCATCTGAAGCCCAGTGAGGCGGGTGTAAAGTCGGTGGCGAGGCAGCCGAGAGTCACGGTGTCTCCGGTCTCGGGGCCACATTGCTCCAGAGGAAACACAGTAGGGGCCTTTGGTGTGGCTGACAGAGGAGAGACAAACCGTCCTTACAACAGCAATACACACATTACATGTCTCTCTTACTGACAAGTCCTCCTGCAGGAAGTCACACACATTCTGGTGTTGCTCGACTAGAACAGGGGCACAACAACCTCCCTGTGATAACAAAGGTCGTGTTAGTTTCACACCAGTAAGCAGTATATTGAAAGTAATATTTTTTACCATTTATGTACTCAACAAAGTCCCCGGAACATTCCTCAAACTACATAAAAAGTGTTGGTTAACTCAGGCTTTGGAAAACCAGAGAGGAATCTGTGACACTGTCAAATATTGGCTTAGGCATTGCTGTAGCTTATACTGCACATCACACAACCCATTTTAATTTCCACATTTTACACGGCTGAAACACTGCATTCTGCTTTTTAAACTGAAGTTTGCCCTGGATAAGCTCGGCTTTGGTGAAGGCCGTCTGGTAGCAAATACACAGAAAATACCTTTTGCTTTGATTTTACCAGCAATTAGATATAAAAGCGGAATATTTATTACTGCAAAACGCTTGCTAGAATATATTTAAAAAGAACTGTGAAAAATGGAACATTTATATGAGAAATGACACCGACTAAATTAATGCCTAATTAAAATATTTGTTTGAATATTGAAATATTTCCAGACAACTATTTACTGTTATTTTTCATTATTATTTCTATCTGTTTGTATATTTTACTGTTCTGTTCATATCTTTTTAAAAACTTAAGTGAGAAAAAAAAGAAAAACGCTTGCTAGTTCGTACTTTCCTAAGTAAGCTATTCTATAACGATAATAGTGATAATAATGACAGCACTGTGCTGCGTATCTTTACACTTAATTAACATTTTAAACACATTACGTTGCAACGGCAGAAATCTGAACCTGACATTTGCCAACTCAACACAACCAAACTGCCTCTGGCTGCTCAAACACAAAGTAGAGAAATCTAAATCCTGAGCAAATAATCAGTGTGGGTTTCAAACTGTGCATGATGTTAAAAGTCTTACCTGATGAAACGGTTACTAGTGAGTAGTTAACACCCAGCTATCATCATTACACAATTCATTTCACACGGCCAACCAGAACTACCGTTACCGGCATTATCACTACCTAGTATCCACATCGGTAGTGCCGTGGACCGGCAACTATAACAGCACAGAACATTTTGCAACTGCTGATAAATGAGATTGTAAATGAGCAGTAAAACTACTGTTTTACAGTAGCAACATGTGACCGCCAGATTATATAGGTGCAGTCGTTTCATTTCATCTCTGCTTAATCCCAACAGAAAAACACCACAAATTCCAAACTTGCTTCTACCCTAAAATGTGTTATGTTGAAGAAATTAAGACGTGTGTGTGTTATCAGAAATAAGAGTTTCTCTTACCTGATGAGACCGTGACCACCGTGCCTTTTCCCCAGTAGTCAAAATGAGTATCACAGTGCAGTAACGTCACAGTAACTCTGTACAAAAACCAGTGCCCACAAAAGACTCGACTCTACGTTATCCATGGCACTTGGCCATTTCAGGAATGTGTTCTCGTTTACTTCTGTGTCTCTGATTGGGTCTATTTAGACACGTCACAAACTGATGTTTAACAAAATACAGAAAAAACACAGAACTAGAAAAACTCACACTGGATGTGCTAATGGCTTATTGTACAAAATATGAAGCTTTGAGGAAATTAACTGGTTTATTCCCAAATGTTTCTTTGCAATTTGAGTACATGCATTTTACTCCTTTGACCTCCCCAACACACAAACTTGATGCCCTTTTTGATTATTTGTTGGATAAGTTAGTGAAATATTAGGTTTTATACTCGGTCACAATAGTGACCGGTGGAAAACAGTGTAGTCAGAATTCATACAAACTGTTCAGTTAGACCGATTTACACATTTAAAATCATAACAGCAACATATGCAACACAGAAGAATGAGACATGGTTAGAATTTACTTCATAACTATTACTATTGTTCACGTAACACGTTTCAACTTACAATAACACAAAAACTGCTGTTGGCAAGCTCATGTGAGGGTGGCTCATTGATTTATGACCAACAGAAGCCAGGACATAGAAACTAGACGCCACGTACAATCCAACACTGTAACAGTAAAATAAAAGGTGTCATCCATTATCCATACTGCTTATCCTGCTCTCAGGGTCGCGGGGATACTGGAGCCTGTCTCAGCAGTCATTGGGCGGCAGGCGGGGAGACACCCTGGACAGGCCACCAGGCCATCACACAGGGCCGATACACTCACACATTCATACCTAGGGACAATTTAGTACGGCCAATTCACCTGACCTACATGTCTTTGGACTGTGGGAGGAAACCGGAACATCTGGAGGAAACCCATGCAGACACGGGGAGAACATGCAAACTCCACACAGTGGACGACCCGGGACGACCCCCAAGGTTGGACTACCCCGGGGCTCGAACCCAGGACCTTCTTGCTGTGAGGCGACTGCGCTAACCACACCCCTTTGGAGCAATAAACAGTAACCCAAAACCCGAATAAACATTAACATTGAAATAGGCTACTACAGTCTGAAATTGTACATTAGCTTACTTCTGATGATTACAGCAGGAGACGACGGGGCTTCGTATTGAACACTGAATTTATGTCATTATAGTCCAACGAGTCTGTCAGGATTTTTTTTTTTGGAATTTTCTGCTTTCATTGGATTGTGATAGTAGAAAGAGAGGGGATGCCATGCAGCAAAGGGTGCTAGGCTCCACAATTTATATCCAAACCGGATTGTTTTGCCCCTGATGAATTGCTTGCAACATGCCTGCCACAATAAGTATCATAATTTCGTCAACCGATAACCATTTTGACTATGGCATTGTTTTGTAAGACTCATTCAGTGCACTGAAGATGGGCTGTACTTTGTAGGAAGGGTCGTTGTTGGCCTTTGAGTCATCTATCAGATGGATTGACTGCAGGAGTGGGAGGTGGGGAACACCAATTAGTTCTCATGGACATCTGTCTCATCCTCCAGAGAGTTCACCTCTGCATCGCCATTCATAGTCTACCTCAGGGGTCAGGAACCTTTTTGACTGGGAGAGCCATAAAAGCCAAATATTTCTAAATATATTTCATTGAGAGCCATATAGTATTTTTAACGTATAATAAATTCAATATGTCTTACTTTTAATGCGACTTCTGGTGCTGCATGGTTTTGCTGATGGCCTTGTAGTCTGGTTCATACGTGGTGAGGTTGAGCTTCATGCAGGCGTTGAGGCTTCCATCAGTTAAATGTGAGCGTAGGTTGGTCTTAATGTTCCTCATATGCGAGAATGACTGTTCACATGCATATGTAGAGCCAAACATGGTCAATACGGCAATACTCACACGCTGCATTGTGTGGTACGTCACAGGAAGCTCGTTCCAAGTTTTAAGAATCAGCTGGTCTTCAGGTTGAAGATTTTTCATTTCTGTCCACTTGTGTTCCCTCGCCAGCTCTGCTCGCTGTCGCGCAAGACTTTCCAACTCTCCATTAAGTGACTTGAACTTACTCATCCACGTGTCTGATGCCTTCAGGTCAGCAACTTCCAGCTCAAAGTCTCCGATAGAGACCCCGGGGATGCATGTCAGGTCGATTTTGTCCACTGCACACTCATGTGGATGAGTGATGAACTTGAAAAGACCAGTGCGCGCACGAAATTCTCCAAAACGTGCTTTGAATGACTGCAGGAGATTGGACGTAAAACCAGCTAGCTGCTGGAGATCCAGATGTTGAGTGGAGTCACTTGCTAAACATGCATCTCTAAATTGTTGCAGTCTTTCAAAGTGCAGAAGACGACCTGGTTCAATGTCCCGAGAAAGACTTCCAGCTTGCTTTCAAATGCAAACACTGCTTGTTGAAGGGATGAGATTGTATTTCCAATACCTTGCATTTTCACATTGAGCTGGTTCAGATGGCCAGTTATGTCCACGAGATAGTGAAACTGCAGGAGCCAGTCAGTGTTGTCTAGCTCAGGATGCTTGACGCCTTTCAGTTCAAGAAAAGTCCGGATTTCACTCAGGCAAGCTGCAAAACGGCTGAGCACCTTCCCCCTTGACAACCAACGCACGTTGCTGTGTAAAAGCAGACCGGGATAATGATTCCCAACTTCTTCTCACAGAGCTTTAAACTGGCGATCATTTAAAGCTCGGGCAACAATAAAGTTGACCACTCGAATGACCAGAGACATCACCTCGCCAAGCTCCTGGCCACACGTCTGAGCGCAAAGCGCCTCCTGGTGCAGGATGCCATGAAAACTTAGGATGGCTCTCTTTTCATGTTCACGGAGAAGCGCTACAAATCCTTTGTTCTTCCCCAACATACAGGGTGCACCATCAGTACAGACAGAAATAAGTTTATCCATCGGTAGTTTTTTTTCTTTAGCAAACTCCATGAAAGACGTGAATAAATCCTCTCCTCTTGTTGTCCCTTTCATTGGCAAAACAGCCAAGCTTTCCTCACACAGCCTGCAATGCACGGTAACCATCGTCTTTTTGTCTTTTCGCCATCTTTTCCGTTACAAGGGTTGAAGCGGATAAACTATAGTTGGCTATCTGATCAAATTGATTTCGTCACCTTTACAATGACCCGGACATGCTCGCGAGCCATTGGTTCCTGACCCGACCCACGGGTGACCCGTGACATTTATCTTCAAAACTAATTTCTGTTTGCATTAAAATGACACAGTATTATTAAGAAATATCGCAAGTATTTTAAAATCAGTTCCAAACTGATTTTTTTTTTCAACTCAAAATTGTCTGGGAGCCATATGCCGTCACCGGAAGAGCCATATATGGCTCGCAAGCCATAGGTTCCCGACCGCTGGTCTACCTGGTAAACAGCCCGTTTCACCCTGCTACTCCCTATCTGAGCCATCGCGCCAAAGCCTGTAATACACCCGCCGGTCCAACGTGTCAGGGTCACGGTTTGCCTCGCTCAGGCGTGAAAAGCACACGCGTGTCTGAAGGTGCAGTGCCAGCAGGGGGCGATGATTAGGGTTAGGGGTCGACTCTCTACCGCCAAATGAAATGTAATTAACATGACAACACTTATAAGCAACAGAAAACATATTTAAAAAAATATAGCAGCCATGTATACCTGATGGGGAGGGATTTTGGAAAATGCTGCATGCTTCTTTTCCTCCGTGGGGAGTTGCTGGCATTGTGCTAAGCATCGCCCCCTGCTGGCATTGCACCGTCATATACGCGTGTACTTTTCATGCCTGAGCGAGGCAAACCGTGACATTGACACGTTGGACCGGCGGGTGAATTACATGTTTTGGCGTGATACTGGGCTGCGGTCACAATTGGGACCATTAACAAATTTACACCTCTTACGACCAAAATATATATGCAGGAGTACAATTCTCAATATATTTCAGTAGTACAGCCTTTAAAGAATATATGTACCAAATATTATAATTCTATCTGTTAATTAAGGTGTTTCACTTACTTCCTTTTGTAGAAGTCTGAGGAAGACATCTTCTTCCCGAGGTGCAAGCAGGTAGTAAGCTGGTCTGGTCATGTGGCCTTTCACACTAGTCACATGACATTGGTAAGTTTTAGTCAAGACAATCTATTTTCCATTTAAAAGTTGAATTTCTTGCCCAAAGCCAACAACAACAGCACTTTTAGAGATTCCAGAAAAACAAAAACAATTCATGTTAACCGGGGCTGCAAGGCTGAACCCAATATGCCGACACAGACAGACTAACGACCGGAGACAGGGGCTGGGCAGAGCAGGCAGGACTGTGGGAAACATGGGGAGCCGGGTCTAGATGAGGAAACAGGCAATGTCGCAACATAAAGGCCAGAAGTGTAGGCTGAACTGCGCAGGCACTACGGTCTGACAAGGTGGATGTGGCAAGGCTGGGTACATAAGGGGTAGGGTTGATTGCTGTAGATGAGATGCAGGTGGTATACCTCAGCTCTGCTTGCCAAACACCTGCCTCCAATCCTGAAGACACATACACACACAAACAGGAGACAGCGAAACTAGGGCAGGGGGAGTAGCCAAGATAAGGGAGACAATTAGGGAGACTGGGTCAAAGAGGGTGAGTCCTGGGAGGCCACCCCCCACAGGCTTGTCATCCCCCCATGGGGTTGTCAGGATGGAGCTCATGGAAAGCTCGGATGAGCGGAAGGTCCAGCATGTGATTTTGAGGGACCCAGCAGCATTCCTCAGGACCATATCCCTCCCAATCCACCAGGTACTGCAGACCGCGGCCCCGATGGAGTACGTCCAGAAGCCACCGGATGGGATATACTGGGCTGCCATCCCATGCATGGAGGAGTCACTGCTGGGGGGAACAAGGGACTGGAGAAGACGGGCTTCAGATGGGAGACATGGAACATGGGGTGCACCTGAAGGGAGGCCGGGAGTTTGAGCCGTACTGCCACTGGGTTAATAACCTTGTCCACTGGGAAAGGACCAACGAAGTGGTGAGAGAGCTTCTTGGATTCCACCTTCAGCAGCAGGTCCTTGGTGGAAAGCCACACCTCTTGATCAGGGACATACGCAGGAGCTGGGGTGCGGTGACGGTTAACCTGGGACTGGGTGGAGACATGGAGCAGGGCAGCGCGGGCCTGATTCCAGATGCACCAGCAGCATTGTAGGTTGGCCCTGCACCGATGGCACTGCAACTTTACCCTCCGATTTTATCAGGACTTGGAACACAGCAGGTGCATTCATCAGGCCGAATGGCATAATTAGGTACTTAAAGTGTCGGAGAAGTGTGTTAAATACCATCTTTCATTCATCCCCTTCTCGCATGCACACAAGGTAGTAGGCATTGCAGAGATCCAATTTAGAAAGAAAACACCACGGCACAGTGGAGGGAGAAAAAAGCAGAGCTGATTAGTAGCAACGGATATTTGTTCTTAATGGTAATCTGATTAAGGCTGTGAAAGTCAACGCATGGTCTAAGTGGGACATCTTTCTTACTTACAAAGAAAAACCCTGCATCCACCGGAGAAGAAGAGGGGCTTATAATCTCTCCAGCCAGGGAGTCACAAATGTATGTTTCCATGGCCTCTTGTTCCTGCCAGAAGAGGTTGTAAAGCCAGCTGCTGAGCAGAGGCACTCCAGGTTCCAAGTCTATGGCACAGTTATAGGGCCGGCGGGGAGGTAGAGACAGGGCCTGGTGTTAGCTAAAAACTGAGGATAGATCATGATATACTGAGGGAACTGTGGAGAGGTCTGGGGGTTCAGGAAGATACTGCAAACTGGGGAGAGTTGGAGCAGAGGCTGAGTGCAAACAATTACGATGGCAAAATTAACTCCATGCATTAACCCTACCCATGATCCAGTTGAAGTATGGGTTGTGGAGTTTCAAGCACGGGTGCCCAAGAACTACGGGAACATGGGGGCTGTCAATGATGTAAAAATTGATCTTTTCCTAGTGGTAGCCAGAGAGATGGAGGAGGACAGGAATGGTCTTCTCCGTGACGTGGACAAGGCCATTTAGAGAGTTGGCCTCCAGAGGCGGGTCGATGGGAGTGGTGTCCAGAGCGAACTGTCTGGCCAATTGCTGGCCTAAAAAAACTCGCATCAGCACTGGAGTCAAGAAGAGCAGACAGAGGACAATGCTGGCCCCGCCACACCAAATTGGCTTCCAGTTGATGGCAAGAGAGGGAGGAGTAAGTGGTTCAGCTCAGCAGTATCTCTCCCACAACTGCTGAGCTGACTCTTGCTGGGTGCACCGGCCAGCGGCTATAAACAACCGTATAGACAAGCAGTACAGACAACTGCTGAGGTTGAACGACCACTGACATTGCTCTGTGGAAAGGCGAGTCCGGCCCAGCCGCATGGGTTCCTGGTTAGGTGGAGTCTGGGGAACAGAAGCAATCAATACAGATGAAATAGGCATGGAGCAGACAAAAGCAGACTGTTTTTGCCTTCTCCCTTCGATGCTCCTGAAGGCGGTTATCGATTCGGATGGCTAAAGCAATGAGTTCATTGAGCCCACTAGGCTCGTCCCGGGACACCGACTCATCCTTGATGTTCTCTTTAAGCCCATGTTGAAACATCTCCTGGAGAGACTCATGGATCCAGCTTCTCTCCACGACGAGAGCCCGGAATTCAATTTCGGCCACACTACAGTTACCCTGCCGGAGAGACATGAGCTGCCTTGTCGCATCCTTACCTCGAACTGGATGATCAAAAACCTTCCTCATCTCCAGAGTGAAGCTGGAATACATGGCGCAGACAGTGGTTTGCCTCCCCCACACCGCGGTTGCCCTGGCAAACTTGGGACCTCGGAGCAGTGGCGGATCTAGAGATTTTTTCCTGGGGTGGCAAAGGGGTGGCATGAGGTTCAAGGAGGGGGGCAATGGACATTATTCTAAACGTATTATTATTCAAAACTCTGATTTCATCGAATGTATTTTGTTCTCTACTGTTTGAGATGAGTTTGGTGCGGGTCTCATTGACCTTCACCATGCATGTACATAAAATATACTTTAAAAACATATTATCTGATTTATAAATGGGGTGGCAACAGGGTTGGCAAGACTGTGTCCCAGAGGTGGCAGCTGCCACCCCTTGCCACCCCGTAGATCCGCGCCTGCCTCGGAGCAACCCAATCACGTAAGTGATTTTTGCTCTCTGTCACTGCAATACATATGTATGAGGTTGTTGTTCCAAAACTAGAGAACACTGCAACAGAAAGGCTTGGCAAACCCCTGAGATCACCATCGTATCGCTCAGGAGCGGGGACAGATGGTTTGCGAGACAGGGGTGTGGAACTGGACACTACAGGGAAGTTCAGGGCAGCCACATTGCTTTGGAGGTCAATGAGGGACTGCACAACGGCACTGATTTGGTCCATAACAGGTCTCAGGGTCTTGTCATGCTACCCGAGTAGTATGTCCTGATTGGCGAGCGCTTGCTGGGGCCCATCTGTGGTGGCTGCGTCCATACTGGCCAGATCGTACCGTTAACTGGGGCTGCAAGACTGAACCCAATATGCCAACACAGACAGACTGAAGGCAGGGTTTCAGTAAAACAAGTCTTTTAATGCCAGGCAAGATGAGAGGCTGGTAGAGTGAGGAGCAGACAGGAAACACTGGGTCCATGGCAAGAGCTCACAGGGGAGGAGACCTTGACCAAACTGGGAAGTAGAAAGCCAAGCGGTGTTCCCTGGAAACAGACCAACGACTGAAGGCAGGGGCTGGGCAGAGCAGGCAGGACCAATATTTGATAAACAAACTGTGAATACCCCTCCTTGAATACCAATCTTTTCAAGATGGAGAAATTTAGAAAAATGCTTGGATGCCTGTAGCACACTAAGCTGTGCTAATATTTTGGATTTGCAGTCTGTTTATTATTACCTGAAGTTACATTTTAAAGGTTTATCTAATGGTTTTGTATGTTTACTCAGTCACTGCCCTCACACTCATGTACAATACACTGGTTGTGCAAACTCACTGCTTGCTAAACTGACTGATAGTTTTGACAGGACTCTCTATACTAGTAGTTCTCAATCCATTCTTCAGCGATCTCCAGTACTGCTAGTTTTCTATTCTGCCAGGTGGTTAATTTGATCCAGCTGTAGTGTCAGGTATTCCAGTTTTCAATTAGGTAGATTTTAGATCTAGCACAAAGGCAATTAGCGAGAAAAGAAATCGTAGGGATGCTTTCCAATAAGGCAACACAACCGATCATGTTACATGGAGATGAACTGCTAATGATCACTACCTGGAGGCGCTTGTGCAAAGAACTGAAATAGTTCAACTCACCAAGTCAGAGCACACTGCAGAGGCTTTAATTAATACATTTCCTTAACCCCCCCCCAAAAAAGTCTTGTTTTGCAAAAGCCAGTCACTATAGCCAGTTAAACTGAAACTTGTAGATGAGAATGACTATAGCTACTCCACCACGAAGTTATTTAAAACAAATATTGCAGCAGAGTATGGGGTGAAACATTATCAAACTATCTCAAACTACGCCAGCTACTGAAATGAACGTATTTAGGTCAAGCTGTAGTAACAAAGCCAAAAACAACTGCACCCCTGTGGACACATTTTGGTTTTAAGCCAAATAAAAAAGGAGAGCTCAATAACTTGGAGGAAGCAATATGTCATTTCTTTGTCTAGTTCAGTAATGGGCTTTGTCTACAAAAGTGATTACAAAGCCTAAAAGGCAAAGAAAAATGTCATATATTTATATGTTCCAGTGTTTGATGTCAATAAATGGTTGTTCCTCGTAAGGTGTATGTGTATTATTACACTGTTATTAGGGTTATACCATAATCATTGCATAAAATGGATAAAAGACAGTTATCTGAATGACAATCAGTCGTCAGCTAAAACGTCATGATGGTGAAAGCACTAGTTAGAGTTACCATTAACAGTTAGCATGGACAGCTAGAGTAGCATTAGTTAGAGTTAGCATTTACATTTAGCATGAACAGCAACTAGAGTAACACTAGTTAGAGTTAGCATTAAGAGTTAGCATGGACAGCAACCAGAGTAGCGCTAGTTAGAGTTAGCATTTACAGTTAGCATGGACAGCAACTAGAGTAACACTAGTTAGAGTTAGCATTAACAGTTAGCATGGACAGCAACCAGAGTAGCGCTAGTTAGAGTTAGCATTAACAGTTAGCATGGACAGCTAGAGTAGCATTAGTTAGTTAGTATTTACCGTTAGCATGGACAGCAACTAGAGTAACACTAGTTAGAGTTAGTGTAAACTACTAATAAGACACATTAGTCCCTAGCTAACGGGTCTGACCCTTTAGCTGAGCGGTTAGTGATGTCGCCTTGTGGTGCAGTACACCCCGTATCGAATCCCGCACCGGGCAAGAAAATAACCGGTTACATTAGCATTAACAGTTAGCATGGACAGCAACTATAAGGGAAAAGTATTGAATCGTTCTCATTGATGCCCATCTCTAAAATCATTGTTGTCTTACAGTATATTGTCTTTCTTATGTGTATCCTGTTTGATGCACCTGACTTGAAAAACAATTTACTTTCAAGGACAATAAACCAACTATCTACTCAGGGCTCATATTGGTGTCCAGGCTATATCACACTCCTGTAGTCAGGGCATTACAGTTTAAGTGGATACGATCAGGTTTGCCATAATATATTAATATGGTGATTTAACATACCTTATATAGTGAAAAGAACAATTGCAAAAAGTGACATAACATAAACAACGCACTAGCTTGCCAGTTGCAACAATGTGATTGGATAATTAAAATCACAATGAACTTGGTTGAGACAGATATTTGTAATATTTTCTGGTGTTGCAGCATTTTCAGGCTCGGAGTTAGAACCCTTGGTTGCTGCCTTTGTTTCAACGTGAAGTTCCAATTTGTTGACATGAAGCGGAAGCACCTGGTGTGGTGAAGATTGTTTCCTGTCTGTTACATAAACATTAACCAGTGAGGAAGTTGCCTTATGCCTTGCTCCCACAACCACAACGTATGCACACTTTATTCAGTTTCTGTTCCGAGACTCCATCATGTTTTGCCTGTTTTGACTTTATAGCTTATTGCTTATGTTTCACTTAATATGCAGAATTGATATTGCACCTTCATACTTATAAATAAGTTAAACTTCATATACATATGAACATAACTTATGTATTTATTCCTCCCAGCCATGGCTGGGAGAAATAAATACAAAATAAATACAAGAGAGAAAGAAAGAAATACAAACACTCCTCCTTCAGCAGTTACTGTTAGGGTGACCACAAGTGATACCCAACAGCCCTCCAGCAGGGCATCATTGGAAATATGTTGCATGCTTGGTCCACATTCCCTGCATAAAAAGGCTAAAAATAAAACTTAAAACCTAAAAAAGATACAGAGCTGTGCACTTCATGTTAGTTTTGGTCATTATGGCATTTCAGTGTTTTCCACAGGTTGACCATTTACTTGTGGTGGTGGTTGTCTGACCTGTGGGATGGGGGATGGGGTTTGGGGGGGTGCTACTGTAGTTTAGACAAGTAAAACACAAGTTTATGAATTACTCAGTAGTATTGTATGGATATACATACAGATAAATAACTTCTAAGGCTGGGCCCGAATATCGATGTATTCTTTAATTATTATTTTCTTTTCTTTTTTTTTTGCTAAATGTAGACTATCAATAAAGATGAACTGCAAACTGCCCATTCTTTTCTCTTTTTTTGGGATCCCCCCCCTTTCTCCCCAACTGTACCCATCCCCACTCTTTCCCCACCCTCTCTGCCGATTCGGGAGGGCTGCAGACTACCACGTGCCTCCTCCGATACATGTGGAGTCACCATCCGCTTCTTTTCACCTGACAGTGAGGAGTTTCGCCAGGGGGACGTAGCGCATGGGAGGATCACGCTATTCCCCCCAGTTCCACTCTTCATCCTCTTCATAGCTGCCCTCACTTCTTCCTTGCTAATCCAAAGCACTTCCTGATTCACTATCCCCTCATCATCCAACCTTCTCTCTCTATCATGTTCTTCATTCATCAGCCCCTCAAAGTACTCCTTCCACCTCCTCAGCACACTCTCCTCGCTTGTCAGCGCATTTCCATCTCTATCCTTGATCGCTCTAACCTGCTGCACATCCTTCCCAGCTTGGTCCCTCTGTCTAGCCAATCAGTACAAGTCTTTTTCTCCTTCCTTAGTGTCTAAACTCGCATATGAGTTACCATACGCCTTTTCCTTTGCCACCTCTCTCTTCACTTTACGCTGCATCTCCTTGTACTCCTGTCTACTTTCTTCATCTCTCTGACTATCCCACTTCTTCTTTGCCAACCTCTTCCTCTGTATACTTTGCTGTACTTCCTACTCTACTGACCCACCTAAGCAAATCCCATCCTGCTCAACAATCCTCACAAAACGATAGCTTTTCACCATTCAAGTACCACATTTGATACAACAATCTTCTTTCTACTGAAACTATTTCGACACATTGGGAAACATTTAAAAATCATGACTCTGTCAGTTGTATATTGGCTGGTTGCTCATACCAAACAAATCCTAGTGGCGCTTTCAATACTCACAAATGGAGAAAACATACCCCCAAGGCCGGATTAAAGTAGCATAATTATATATATATATGTATACAGTGCATCCGGAAAGTATTCACACCCCTTCACTTTCCCCACATTTTGTTATGTTACAGCCTTATTCCAAAATGGATTAAATTCCTTTTTTCCTCATCAATCTACACACAATACCCCATAATGACAAAGTGAAAAAGGTTTTGTAGAAATTTTTGCAAATTTATTAAAAATAAAAAACTGAAATATTGCATGTACATAAGTATTCACACCCTTTGCTATGACACTCAAAACTGAGCTCAGGTTCATCCTGTTTCCACTGATCATCCTTGAGAAGTTTCTACATCTTGATTGGAGTCCACCTGTAGTAAATTCAATTGATTGGACATGATTTGGAAAAGCACTCACCTGTCTATATAAGGTCCCACTGTTGACAGTGCATGTCAGAGCAGAAACCAAGCCATGAAGTCAAAGCAATTGTCTGTGGACCTCCGAGACAGGATTGTATCGAGGCACAGATCTGGGGAAGGGTACAAAAAAATTTCTACAGCTTTGAAGGTCCCAAAGAGCACAGTGGTCTCCATCGTTCATAAATGGAAGAAGTTTGGTTCCACCAGGACTCTTCCTAGAGCTGGCCGCCCAGACAAACTGAGCAATCGGGGGAGAAGGGCCTTGGTCAGGGAGGTGACCAAGAACCCGATGGTCACTCTGACAGAGCTCCAGCATTCCTCTGTGGAGATGGGAGAACCTTCCAGAAGGACAACCATCTCTGCAGCACTCCACCAATCAGGCCTTTATGGTAGAGTGGCCAGACGGAAGCCTCTGCTCAGTAAAAGGCACATGACAGCCCGCTTGGAGTTTGCAAGAAAGCACCTAAAGGACTCTCAAACCATGAGAAACAAGATTCTCTGGTCTGATGAAACCAAGATTGAACTCTTTGGCCTGAATGCCAAACGTCACGTCTGGAGGAAACGAGGCACCTCTCATCAACTTGCTAATACCATCCCTACGGTGAAGCATGGTGGTGGCAGCATCATGCTGTGGGGATGTTTTTCAGCGGCAGGAACTGGGAGACTAGTCAGGATTGAGGGAAAGATGAATGGAACAAAGTAC